>NW_006399774.1:8571242-8601357 GCF_000299155.1 Elephantulus edwardii
GTTTAAAGAAAATAAAATTTTCTTTTAGCCTAATGATTAATTTTGGTAACAGGTACTGACAAAGATAGGAGAAAATGTCTTAAAATATTTTTTATGCTCAACCACATATACTGAAAATAATGTGATTTTTTACTAAGTATTGTTTTTCATAAAACAATTGTTTATATTTTCCAATTCCTACCCAGACTTTCATTAATTTCTGCATTCTCATATCCTTTTAGTACAATTTCAGGTATCTTCAGAAATTTATCAGTAGACTTGGGAATTATGGTACGTTGGGCTCTGGTGTCCAGAAGCCCCAAGAAAGTTTCTTCTCTACCCTCAGGCCATTTTACCCACACATGCACATTTGGCTTCCTGGGGGTTGGACTTGAAGACCCTGGACTTAAAGACAATTCACATATTTTCTCTTAAAAAATATTATCACAATAGCTTATTTACCAAATTCAAATACATTGTTTTCCAGAACAGATTCTTCTAATTTCCTTCACCCCAGCCCCACCAATTTCCCAGAGGAAGATATTTGAATGGTAAACAGACATATGAAGAAATGCTCCAAAATCACTGGCGATAAGAGAGATGCAAATTAAAACCACATTGAGGTACCATCTCACTCTAGTAACAGTGGCAAAGTTTAACAGGACAGCAAGTAATAAATGTTGGAGAAGGTGTGGAGAGAAAGGAACGCTTATACATTGTTTGTGGGATTGTAAAATGGTGCAACCATTCTGGAAGGCAGTTTGGCGCTTCTTCAAAGAGCTGAACATAGAAATTCTATACTAAGTATTTTTAAAATTTCTTTTTCTAGATACAAGTATCACCCACTGGCTTTTAAAAATTCTTTTTAAAATTTTACACCACTTTGTTTTTACAAAAAGACCTACATTATTGGCTTTTGTTAAATAAGAGAATTACACCCAGCATCTCAGCGGCAAGGTACCATGGCTTTGAACTGTGTCATTGAACACTACTTGTCGGTATGATCTGGTCTTTCTTTTTCCTGGTATGATTTGGTAGATTATTTTGTTTGTTTCTAGGAAAGATAAAGAATGTTTCCCATGTATAACAGAAACTTGTATTTGGTTTATTTCTTTTTAATTGCTACTAAGAGTTGTCATTAAAATTAAAAGATGTATTGTGATGGGAAAGTCTGCTGTTAGGGACCTCTCCAAAGTACCGAAGAGCAATGGTGTCTCTCTGGAGACTAAGGTGCACCCAATACAGGCCGTGGTCTTTGCTATCACTTGTTATGCATAAGAGAGTTGGACAATGACTAAGGAGGATAGAAGGAGAATTGATGCCTTTGAGCTGTGGTGCTGGAGAAGAGTTTTGAGGGTACCATGAACTACTAGGAAAACAGATTCATCCTGGAGAGGGTTAAACAAGGTGGCTCCTTGGAGGCAATGATTCTGACATACTTTGGACATGTTGTAAGAGGGACCGGTCCTTGGAGAGGGACATCATGCTTGGTAGGGTGGAGGGACAGTGCAGGAGGGGAAGACCATCTATGGGGTGGATTGATTCAGTGACTGGGACAATCGGGATGGGCATGTCAGAGACTGCGATTGGCACAGGACAGAGCAGAGTTTAGGGCTGTTGCACATAGGGTTGCTATGAGTTGCAAGCAACTCAATGGCACATAACAACACAACAACAAGAGTTGTCAAACCAATTAATGACTTTGAATTGTGATATTGTTGAAGATGTAGACTGTACCATAGAATGACCAAAGAACAAACAAATCTGTCCTTGAGAAGTGAAACCAGGATGTTTCTTAGAAGGTAAGTTGGTGAGATACATGTCTTTCATCCTTTGGGCATGCTGTGAAGAGGGACAAGCCCCTGGATAAGGACATCATGATTGTTAAGGTGAAGGTCAGCAGCAATAAAGGGAGTTCCTGAATGAGATGTATTAACACCATGGGTGTAACAGTGGGCTCAAGTGCAGCCAGATATGAGGATGATTCAAGATCAGGTCCTGTTTCAGTCTTTTGTTTATACAATGACTGCCAATATGAATTACTTTATGATATCTAGCAAGAACGACTAAAAGTATTTTCTACTTAACAACTTCTGGTATTATCTACTTGAAATCAAGCATGATCTAATATCTAAAATCATGCTTGATTTCAAGTAGATAATACCAGAAAAATGCCTACCTTTGCTTTCTTGGTAATTAAAAGGTATCTTGCTACATGGATTATAGGAAACAATATCAATTGCAATGGGAAGAATGATTCCAGACTCTTCACTGTGCTCATCCAAAACTTGCACCCAGACAAAAAGTAAATGATTTAAGCAAACAATGAGATTTTTCATGATTTATAATCAGAAAAGTAGTGTGTGAGGATTATGTCCTTTCACCGTATTTAGTCAACTGAGAAAATAATCTGAAAACTTCAACTAAATGAAGAGAAATGTAGTATCAAGATCAGAGGAAGATTCCTAATCCTCATTGTGCAGATGGCCCTACTTTACTTGCTGAAAATTAACAGCAGTGAATCACTTCCTGAAGAAGATCAAAGACTAGTCTTCAATATGGATTTCACCTCCACACCAAGAAAACACCAGTGTGTACAATTGGACCAGTATGCCACATCATAATAGAGAAAAGATCAAAGTTGTCAAGAATTTCAATTTACTTGGATCCACAATTAATGCCCATGAAAGCAAAAATTGGTAAATGAAACAAATTATTACATTGAAGGAATCTGGAACAAATGCCACTATTATATTTCTTTGAGGATTGAGTTATATCTCACCCAAACCATGCTATTCAATATTCAGTTACTTCTCACACATGCAAAGGAAAATTAATGCATTTGAATTGTCGTACTGGCAAGGAATGTTGAATATACACTGGACTACCAAAAGATTAACCAAATTTAGAAGACCTATTGTCAGGATGCTGCCTACAAGCAAAGATGATAAGACTTCATCTCATATACTTTGGATACATTAGGAAGGACCTTGAAGGAGTAGATGATGCTTAGTTAGAAACAAGGGAAAGACTCTCAACTAGATTGATTTACACAGTGACTTGAAAAGGTACCTAAAGTGAGTTTGAGAAAGGTGCAAGACTAAACAATATTTTCTTCTTAAGGGATTTGATGGTATCTGACAGATCTTGACTGAAAGCAGAGGGTACCAGAAGAATGACTATCTGTGTTTCACTGACTACACAAAGGCATTTGTGTGGGTCACAACAAATGATGGATAACCTTGAGAAGAATGAAAATCCCAGAACACTTGATTGTGTTTATGCAAAACCTATACTTGGACCAGGAGGCAGCAATCAGAAGAGAGCAAGGAAACACTACAAGGTTCAAAATCAGAAAAGGTGTCAAGAAGGTGACTCATGTCCATACCTTTTTAATCTGCATGCAGAACAGATTATTTGATAAGCTGGACTTTATGGGGAGGGATGTGGTCTCCAGATTGATGGACTCAACAACCCATGTTTTGAAGATGGCACTATCTTACTTGCTGAAATGGAGGAGGATCTGAAACTTCTGCTGCAGAGGGCTAAGGACTGTAGTTTACAATAGAGATTGAAGATGAACATCAAAAATCAAAGATTCTAACTATTGGGTCAGTTGGCAGCATTGTGATAGATGGAAAAGAGACTGAGATTGTAAACAATTTCAGCTTGCTTGATTCCATGATCAACACTCTTAGTGCTAGCAGTCAGGAAATCAAAAGATGAATTGCATTAGGAAAATCTACTGTCAGGAACATCTTCAAAGTGCTGAAAAGCAAGGATGTCAGTCTAGAGATGAAGGTGCACCTTATCAGGCCATGCTATTTACAATTACCTGTTATGCGTCAGAGAGCTGGACAATGACCAAAGATGGTAGAAGAAGAAGTAATGCCTTTGATTTGTGGTGCTGGAGAAGAGTTTTAAACATACCATGAACTGCCAAGAGAACAAATAGGTCTGTCCTGGACAGGGTGAAACCAAGTTACTCCTTAGAGGTAAGGATATTGAAACTCCATCTCGCCTACTTTGCATATGTAGCCAGGAGGGACCAGTCATTGCAGAAGGATATCATGTTTGGAAGGGTTGAGGGACAGCACAAGAGAGGAAGACCCCAGGTGAAAGAGGTTGACACATTAACTGGGATCATAAGTTGTGTCAGAGAAAGTGAGATTCGCTCAGGATAGAGCAGGCTTCAGAGATACTGTTTGTAGTGTTTCTATGAGTCATAGTCAAATTGATGGTACATAACAACAATGATAAGAGTCGTTCATGGTATCCAGTAATAAGATAGATGGAGAAAATATTGTGATAATAATTTCAGGTGCTTTCCTCCACCATCAATACTCTTGGCACCTGCTATCAGGTTATCAAAAGATGAATTGCATTAGAAAAATCTACTGTCAGAGACCTCTCTCGAGTGCTAAAGAGTAATGATGTCTGTCTGGAGACTAAGGTGTGCCTGATCTAGGCCATGTTCTTCACAATGCTTGCTGTGCATCAGAGAGTTGGACACTGAGTAAGGATAACAGAAAAAGTATCAATGCCTTGGAATGCCAAGAGACCTAACAAAGTTTTCCTGGAGATGGTGAAACCAAGTATCTTCTTAGAAGCAAAGATTTTGAAGCTCCATCTCACATACTTTGTGCATGTTGCCAGGATAGACCAATCCTTGGAGAAAGACATCATGCTTGGAAGGGCAGAGGCACAGCCCAAGAGACAAAGATCCTGGAGGAGATGGATTGACACAATAACTGGTATAATGAGATGAGGGTAGGAGTCTCAGAGACAGTGAGATTGGATCAGGATAGGACAGGATTCAGGGCAATTGTATGTAGGGTCACTATGAGTCACAAGCGACTCGATGACACACAGCAATAAGAACTCAGAGCTTTATACTTGTCCAGGCACAGAATAATCAATAGGAACCTTCTGAGCTCTTCTGATCAAAGCTGATTTTAAATGTGGTTGGTAAAGAAGTCTGTAACTATGTATGAATAAGCATCTTGTTTATTAGATAATGTATTACATGTCAAGAAGCAGCTCCTTGAGGTTAATGTTGGCGCTTGAGTCAGAAACTTAAAATTCAGAACTACTATTTATGAAAATGTGTATACTCATCCAAGGTAAGAAGCTATGCTTTTTGACCTTGGAAGTAAGCTCCATTTGTCTATAAAATATTGATGGTAAGTCATTATGCATTCCTTTCCTTTCCACCCACTCCTTGTTCATTTTAATTTAGAATCTCCGTTTCTGCACGTCATTCTCATGGTCACACCTTGCTGTCTTTGGAGAACATACGTCCAGGTTCAGATTCAAGGACACTGTTCTGTAATCCCTAAGGACACACGAAAAGATCACAGCTCTCCCTTCACATCTAAGAAATACATGTCCTGTGTGTTCACAAACATCAGAGCAACTAATGCAGAGACAAACATTTCCAAGTCCACGAGACCATCACACTCTCTGTTGCTGACATTACTGCTGTTTACAGCTGATGTATTTAAGGTCTAACTAGACTATTCCTGAAAATGTTATATGGTTCTATTTAGAAACTGATTGTTCATACCCTAATTAAAATCTGGCATTTGAAGACTATTTTTTTTAAAAGGCTCATCCATTGAATTAAAAGAAGATATAATGGGGAATAATGTGCATCTAATTATTAATGTACTATAGAAATTAGCTTTTATATTGCAATTTATATCACAATTACCTTCTTTGTGTTAGAAAGCAGAACAATACAGAAGAAGAACTTCTTTGTTAATGCCTAATAGCATGCTAATTTAAAATATTCAAGTTTCTTTAATAAGGTAGTGTATGAAATGTTACTTAATTTGACAAGATTAATTATACAATTAATTTAAGACTGCTCTCAATTAAATTAGTAAAAATTCTTCAGCTAGCTGCTTTTGAAAAGAGTGGTGGAACCTAGCGCATAGCAAGATACCCCTATTAAACACAATGTTAATTAGACTGAGATGAAATAATACACATTTTGTTAACATAAAGGGTATTGTCAGAGAATTTGTAAAAAGGTGCTGATTTATTGTTTTTAAAAAAATAATAAAAGTTCTAAGCCCTCTAAACAATTTAGTAGAATCTCAACTATTACTGGGAAATTATATTACTGGTTTGTTTGGCGAAGGTACTCAAACTCTCACACCAGTCCTCCTGTCCTAGGCATCCCAATTCAATGTCTTCTGATCTCTTCATGCAGAAATATTGTCAAAGGTTGCTGACAGATGCCTGTCAAAACATCTCTGAAACAGTTTTAACTCTGAATTCATCAGGGACTAGGGGCTAATCCTCAGGTCCAAAGGCTTAAGCTTGTCAGACTTGCCGACTTACTTAGATCTAAGTCAACTGAGAAAGAAGAATTAACTCCACAATTTATTTACATATAATCACAAAATTCCCATTAATATATTTGCAGTAGTGGAATAGTATCATTTTTGAGGGACCACAAGGCCTAATTCCATTATCAACCATGTGCACAGTCATGATATTGGAGTGTTTGTTTTTGTTTAGTACTGTCAAGTCAGAACTGACTCACATCTGGCCATCCAGTGGGTTTTCATTGATCGGATAGGAGGAGATTGTCCAACTTTCTCCCATGGAGCGGCTAGTGGATTCAAACTGCATGTCTTCTGAATAGCAATGCAGTTTCTTACCACTAAGCCATCAGTGCTCAAAACCAAACCAAAGCAAAGAGTACATAAAAACGATTGTATTAATCAAAGGTTTTTGATCTACAAAAAGATGTTGAAGACAAGTCAACCAGTCTATGGTAGGAACAAAAACAACCCTATTGTCCCATCACAGAAACTCCATGACCAGAAGACCAGAATGCTCCTGTTATTCAGATTTTCCATCTCCTTCTCTACATTCAGCATTTTTTTTCTTCCCTAAGTGGCTGCATTTTGTTAATCTTGTAACTGGAGGAAAAAGGTAAGTGTTTAAGGTACAAGTTGTAAAGTTCAACTGATCATACTGTGAGGCTAAAAAACCTGAGAGAAAACCTATCCTATCAGAATTAGATCTCGTCCTGGGTGGCAAATAATTCTGACTATTTCAAGCAATTGCATACTTCATGGTAAATGTTGGATTCATTAATTCAAATTGTCACTTTGGAAATCCAGAAGTATCTAGCATATTTAACACTGGGTTAGGGTTAGAAGAATAACAGGGTCTCCACTAGTGGACTTGAAGGGAGGAGACACTCGCTAGCATGAGGTCATGCAAACCTGCCTCAGACCTCAGAGCTTGGGAACAGAAGACAAAATTTCGGCTTTCACTAGTTCCCAGGTAAGTCTTTGGAAGGTACCCACATGTGTCAATTCTTGGAAAAAGCCTGTAAAGAAGTCATCAGTAGTTGCCACCTAATAGTAATACAAAGGCGTCTCTCAAGAGCATTCATAAAAATGAGAGCAGAGTCTACGATTGAAACAAAAAGGTGAAAACTAAACTTTCCCATAATAGTTAGAGTAGGTCCTAGAAGCACCTGAATTCTAAGTGGCAGATGACTCCAGTTTATAAATTATTATCAACATTTTTCATGAAAACAATCCAATCAGAGAGTAGGTCAAAGTCACATGGTAAGTTGTATAAATGTAGGATCAAGGCTAGTAGGTATTTTTTACACAAGTTCAGCACGTGCTAGGTTACATCTCTTGATCATTAGGGGAATCCTGTAAATTTGCATTAAAACAGACAAGCTACTTACTGACAGATCATTCTGTTGCTGGCTTTTCTCACCAATCGGTCGGAGGCTATATTTCCTGCCAAGGAAATCCTGATTGTGTCGTGGTTAAGTGCTTGACTGCTAAGAGAAAAGTTGGAAGTTCAAGCCCCCGACTGATTCCACAGTGGAAGGATGAGGCAGGCAGCTTCTCTACAGGTGAAGTTCCCCTTTGTTCCACAGGGTCACTGCGAGTCAGCAGAGATTTGACAGCAATGAGCTGGGTTTTGGTTGTTTCATTTTTTTTTTTTTTTTGTATGATGCTTTGATTTTCCTCTAACCCGAGTGATAGCTACAAAGAACTTAAATTTAATATTCTTAGCATGTAGAAGGAGTATTGTGTTAGTAGCTGCAGTCTACATGCATTTAAGTCTTCTATCTAGTCACTTCACAGGTATTTAAAAGTGAGCTAATTAAAATGCACCACACACGTATTAAAATTCTCATCGTAGAGAGAGTTCTTGCTGACTCCACCCAAGCAGAATGCTTAAGTAATCACAACAGCTTTGCCGTTACCTTAGGTATTAATATAATTCCCTTGGTTGAGAAAGCCACTTAGAAATGCAGTTTTTCCCTTTCTCAAATACCTCAAAGAATATAAATATGCTTGATTAGAGTTGAATATAATATCAGAAGTCCTTAAATGGCATCTATGTATCTATGTTTCTATGTATCTCTATCTAGCTATGTCTGTCTATCTATCTATCTATCTATCTATCTATCTATCTATCTATCTATCTATCCATCCATCCATCTCTATTGTACCCTAATCAGTAATTTGCACGTACACACACACACACACACACACACACACAGAAGATCAAATCGGAAATCGGTCATGATCTCCTCAAGTTACCACTAAGCAGTCCTTTCAGAGAATAATGGGTCACCCACAGGGATATTAAGTATTTAGCAGTAACCCACTAACTTCCTGCTGCCTGGGGATGTTTAATGAGGTTGCACAGGAAGAGTCATGGTGTGACACAAATGCAGAATTTGTTTTCAGGAAAAAATCTAAGCAGGAAGTTACCTTTCCAATCAAAATACCAGGTCAAAGGCCCTCACAGCGTCACAAGTCAGAAAGAAGAAGTATTCTTACAGGACAGAGCAGTCCCCGGGCAGGGGGTTGGGAGGGTTGGCTCACAGAGTAAAGGAAGAAGGTGGTACTGGCCAGTAGGAAGAGCATCCTTAACACACAGCCAGAGTTTGCAGAGGAGAATGGAGGAGGGCGAACTTTCTGGAATAAGACCCTAACAAAGTCTCAGTGCTTGAAACTGTGCTTCAGGCAAGAGTGTAAGAAACAAAAGCTTAGTAACTGCAAAGATTAGCCCAAAAGCCAGAAGCAGGTGTTTCCAGTTTGGGAGTGATAAATGAAGACTCACTCTAGGTTAAAACTACATAGATGCTCCATCCACATGGATATGGGACTACATTGTTTCCAAGAAGAGAGACATTGGCGTCTAATATTAGACTTGTTGCGTATCTTTCATTACTCGGTGTACCTGTTTCCTCTGTGCATAATATTGATAGAGGCTGTCTATTCAGGTATGATTCATAGCAACCCTGCCAACAACAGATTGAAAGTTCGCCCTGTTTGTCCTGAACCATCATCTCTGAAATGCACGATCTCATGGTCGTAGTCATTGTGTCAATCCGTCTTATTGAGGGGCTTTCCCGCTTTTGTGGAGTCTCTGCTTTCCCCAGCAGGATGTCTTTTTTTTTTTTTTTTGCAAAGACTTGCATAATAGATTTATATTTACAAAGGATGCTTTTTTTTTTTTTTGCAAGCTAGAAAATCTTCCCAATCGTAAAAATCGCTGGGAAAATGTTATTTTTATTTATACAATGTAAACCCGCCACTGGTAGTTGTCCCAAGTTGAAGGTCATTAAGGAAATAATAGCTTACATTTATTGAGCGTCTGGCATTCTAAGCACTTTGTGTATATCCTATTTAATTCTTAAAAAGGCCCTGGGTTTTAGGTACTGTATCGTTACTCTGATTTTCTAGAATATAAAATTGAACATTAGAAGCTAAGCGGCTCGCCGAGATTGTGTAGCTGGAAAGTGGGGGAGCCAGTTTCAAATCCAGGGAGTCTAGCCTTCGAGCCTCGGTTCTTAACCACTGTAGTCTGCAGAAGGCCACCCACAGAGCCACAGAAAGGATACAGATTCTGTTAGTGTAGTTAAAGGAGATAAGACTTTATTGGTAGGTATGCGCAAGTACAGGAGCAGAAACAGCTTTCACTCAACAGGACTGTGTTCTGATCCATCTTTATTGTTGCATGGACCGGAAACATTCTTTCCTTTTTGTAGCATTCTATTTTATTTATATTCTACAATTTGAATGGCTGATAACTTTGATCAAATGCCAAAGCTTGTAAACTGACCTTTTCAAGAGCTTGTTATCTTTATACTCCTCTCAAAGTGAATTTACGTCGAAGTAATTTTTGTCTTTTGGTTCTTGATTTTAAGGTGAGACAGAGACAGTTTAGATGCAACTGTTAGGTAACTATCCCGAGCTATTAAGGTAATACACTTCCATGTACACGAATGCCCTTTGAATTAGGAACTTATGCACATTGACAACTGGTAGCATGTGGGGAAGTATATCAGGCTATTTACCAAAGGTTGAGCTGTGGTGCTAGAGAAGAGTTTTGAATGTACCATGGACTGCTAAGAAGATAAGCAGGTTCATCCTGGAGAGGGTTAAACTGGGTGGCTCCTTGGAGGCAAAGATTCCTGAAGCTTTGTCTGACATACTTGGGACATGTTGTAAGGAGGGACCAGTCCTTGGAGAGAGACAGTGCAGGAGAGGAAGACCCTCTATGAGGTGGATTGATTCAGTGATTGGGGTAATCGAGATGGCTGTGTCGGAGACAGTGTGATTGGCACAGGACAGAGCAGAGTTTAGGGCTGATGTACATAGGGTCGCTATGAGTCACAAGTGACTTCATGCATGTAACAACAACAACATTTACCAAAAGGCCTGCATTTCTAATTCACCAGTTTTTTTCACAGAAGAAATATGAGCAATCTCCCATAAAAATTTAGAGCACAAAGAACATGATAGAGAGTTGCTTTAGTGGAATCAACTCGGTTTCAGGAGGTAGGCAGGCTGGCTTGAGCAACAGGCTTTGCTCCTTCTCACATAGGAGTCTCACGTGATGTTGACCAGTACTTTGTCGAGTACTTACTTAAAGGAAGATCCTCTACAGATATTCAAGGTTCTGCCTTTGTACAGTTCTCTCCTCTCAAATATCCTCTGCTGCAAACTCAAGTCACACTGATCGTTCACAGCATCATTCTGTCGGTTCCGGAAGTCTGACAGAACTCACCTGGGGTCCCTCTTCTGAGAGGCAGCAGGTGTGGTCAATCACAGGTTCCTTCATCTCATCTGTCCATTGTCCTCTGATACTGAACTAATAAGTTTTAGAGTTTCAGCTGGGCATTTTTTGTTTGCTTTTATTAATGTTAATGAAAGTTTACAGAGACTTAGGGTTTCCATTCAATCATTGTTTCACTTTTCTCCCTACCCACCCCTCCCCCCTAATTTGCTCTTCTCTTTGAAAAGTAAAAGAAACATTCTTTCACTGTTATACATTCCCTCCCCTCCAAGTCCACTCCCTGTGCAGCCTTTGTTCAGGACTCCTGTCATGACAGTAATACCTAATCATATATCCTTTTTAAACAGTTCTCTCCCTCATCTGTTTCAATGTAGTATACATAATTTATCCCATCTTTCTCAGTCTTCCCTCAACCCCGATGGAGTGAATCCATTCTCTCTGTCTTTAACCAGATTCCTTCTATTATGCAGTTTAGCCTATTAAAGCATTGTCTCTAAAAGAAAGGTATCATCTCTGAATATTAATAAGAAACAAATGAGCATAATCGTACATCAAGTGAATGTCATAACTAAACAGAGAAAATAAGTATTAAAAATGACTTTAGGTCTCTCACTTTTTATCTTTAGGTTCTCATTGGTATATGTTTTAAGAACTAACAGAGATGCAACAAAAATCTTACTGTATTTACTAGTATAATTGTTAGGGTAATGGTAGTAATATTATTTATTATTTCAATCTAATTATATATCAGAGGATAGTGCAAATAAGATATTAGGCTAATATAGGTAACAACCCAAACTTTCACCAGAAAGTAAAAGAGACATGACTATGAAATGAAAGAATTGACTGCTCTGTCGTAGTAAATTAGAAATGGTTATATTAATATTAGTATAAGTATTAATCCTTTGTTTTCTTTTCAAAAACATTATTTCCCAACTTTGCACATCTTGGAGTCCTAATAATAATGAAAAACTAATAAAACTTATTCTCAAACTCTAGTCACTTGTCATCAAGTCAATTTTGACTCACAGAGAATTTGTATTGAGCTTCTGAGGTGGTAAATCTTAACAGGAAGGAATTTCCCTATTTTTCTTCTATAAGTGGACTCCTGGGAAACACTTTTGATTAGTGAACCATCAATTAACTATTACATCACCAGAATTCCTTGAGGATCCAATAGACATCAATACATTGAGTAACCAGATATTGAACTCTACATATTATGTATTTCCCACCACAATCACTAATGTTCTTTGAATGTGGGGTATATTCCACCAGGTTGGGGTAAATATAATAAAAGATAAACATTAAGCATCTATTTGTTGATGTTGTTGTTAAGTGCTGTCAAATAACTACAACACATAACAACCCTAAGATGAACAAATCAGAACCTTGCCTCATTTTTTGCCGTCTTCATGATCTCTGACTTACTCAAGGCCATTATTACAGACACTGCATCAATCCTTCTTGTTAAGAGTCTTCCTTTCTTTTGCTGACTCTCCACTTCTGCTAGTGTGATGCCACATTTCCAAGGACTGACCCCTCCTAATAATAAACTCTAAATATGTAAGACCAAGTTTCACTATCCTTCCCTTTAATGAGCACCCTAAATGTACTTTCTCCAAGACAGATTTGTTTGTTCCTTTGGTAGTTCATGGTAGGTCCAGTACTCTTCACCAGCACCACATTCAAAGTAGACAATTCTTCTTCAGACTTCTATACTCATTGTTTGCTTTCAGATCCATAGGAAGTAATTAAAAATATCATTGCTTGAATCAGGGGCACCTTATTCTTTAAGTGATAGCCTTCCTGATAGCTTGATATGAGCATCTTATTATGCCTCAAATACAAGAAACTCTCAAATATTAAGTCATGCATAAGATATATTTGCAGTCTCTCATATACCAAAGCTGGAAGGTCAAGGACTACAGCTTTCAATATGGATTGAGTCTCAATATTAAGAAGACAAAGTTTCTCACCACTGGGCCAATTGGCAGCATCAGGATGGATGGTGAAGAGATTGAGATTGTTCACAGCTTTCCTTTGCTTCGCTCCACAGTCAACATTCTTGGCACCAGCAGCCAGGAAATTAGAAGACGTATTGCCATGGGAAAGTCTCCTGTTAGGGACCTCTCCAAAGTACTGAAGAGCAATGGTGTCAATCTGGAGACTAAGGTGTGTCCGATACAGGCCATGGTCTTTGCAATCACTTGCTATGCATCAGAAAGATGGACAATGACTAGGGAGGATAGAAGGAAAATTGAAGCTGTGGTGTTGGAGAAGAGTATTGCATATACCATGGACTACTAAGAAAATGAACAAGTTCATCCTAGAGAGGGTTAAACGAGGGTGCTCCTTGGACGCAAGAATTCTGAGGCTTTATCTGACATACTTTGGACATGTTGCAAGGAGGGAGAGGTCCTTGGAGACCTCATGCTTGGGAGGGTGGAGGGACGGCGCAGAAGGGGAAGACCCTCTATGAGATGGATTGATTCAGTGACTAGGGTAATGGAGGTAGGTGTATCAGAGACAGTGAGATTGCCACAGGATAGATTGGGGGGTTTTAGGGCTGTTGTACATAGGGCAATTATGAGTCGTAGGTGATTCCATGGCACATTACAACAACTACAAACAACAATTAAGAAAAAGGAATCCAATTGATCAACATAAATATACAAAAATGCATATGCTGATAATGAAACTAAAGAAGAGAAAGAAAAATGAAAACACACAAGTAATCATATACCACTAAGAGTTAATGGTGTATTAAATTTGCTGAAAATTCACACTTCAAAATAAAGAATTAAGCACCTGTCCTATCATTCACTCTATAAAGTATTTTGCCAAATAAATAGAAGAGAGTAAGGGGATCTTGTTTTATTTCCTAGTAAGAAATGAAAAAAGAATACTGCAACATGAAAATCATCATTTTGTCATCTTAATGAAAGAATTGACTTAGACAACCTACTTTAATCATGAACTTGGAAATACAGAGCTCAATACCTACCCCAATGATGAACGTCATGATTTCTAAAAGTACAATCAGACATTTTGTGTCTCCTGATATAATGCATTAGAAATGACAGAGTATCACTTAGGACAATTAAAAAAAAGATTGGACCACAATTGAATCAAGCCTCTAGAGGTAACTTGTGTGTGGAGGAAATATTAAGCATAGAAGAAAAAGCTCAGTGACACAACAGAGAGGCTTTGCTACCAAAAAGAAACAAGTGATCTGATTTCTTCAGTGTCTCCAGGGAAAGAGACTTGAGATATATAATTAAAATGTGATATATATACAGACTTCTTATGTTTCTTCATTTGAACACATGAGTGATAAAATATGCTTAAGAAATAAGCAAGATTTTATTATGAACCTTATATTAGATGTTATAAAGTAACACTGTAAACTGCACTTGGTATAATTAAAGAATTGTGTTTGTTTATGGAAAATTCATGGATTGGGCCATGCATGTCTGATTAATTATGTCAAGTTGATATGACAAAACAACATACTGGAATTTTATCTGCAGTTATTTAACAAAGAAAGTAGGTGATTCTGAGATAGTTGTGCCCAAACAAACAGACCCAATAGAGAATATTGTCACAGAAAGAACAGATTTTGCTGTCCATGTATCTAGAGGTAGTGCCTGTTTCCTATCATATAGCTTCTGAAACTAGGTAGCAAATTTACACTAGATCTTGGTACCTGTTGGTAAAGGTCTGAATGTAAAAGCTGACTGAATAAAACCAATGAAGTTTTTGCTTGATATTCTTATGTTTTGTTATAATGTATCACTGAGTTGTCTACAACTCATAGCAACTCTATGTGCAATAACTTCAGAAATATGCTCTATTCTGAGCCAACATCACCGTCTCTGACAAACCCGACCCCATTGCCATAGTCACTATGTCAATCCACCCAACCAGGGTTTTCCTCAATTGTGCTGACCCTATACCTTTCCAAGTCTGATGTCCTTCTCCAATATGTATGAAGTATATGAGATAGAATTTCAAAATCCTCCAAGGAGCCAACTGGTTTTACCCTCTCCAGGACATACATGTTTGTTCTATTGACAGTCTTTGGGTATGTTCTCTTCTCCTGTGACATAACTCAAAGGGATCAATTCTTCTTCCATCATCCTTGGTCATTGTTACAGTATCATATATCAAGTAGAAAAAGATAATGGTGAAGAAAATTGACAAGCCAAACTGTCAATAAGTTCATTTCCACTTAAAGTGAGTTCATTCCCACCTCAGGTCTCAGTTTATGAATCTTAGCATTTTTCACATAGAGAAGCTGGTGACCTTGAACTGCTTATTATTTGGTCCACTCACTCAGTCAACGCTACCAAGTCAATTCTAACTCATGGAGATCCTCCTGTGGGGTTTTTAAGACTGTAAATGTTAACAGGAGAAGATTGCTCATCTACTCCAACTGTAGCAGCTCCCAAGGAGAAGATTGTGGGTTCAAATCACTGGAGCAGACCTTTCCATTGTTGTTATTGTCAGGTGCCATCAGGTCAAGTACAACCCAAACTGACCCTATAAAAACAACAGTTCTGAACTCTGTCCTATTCCGTGTCATCCTCACAATTCCTGACACAGTAGAACCCATTGCAGCAGCAGTCACCTCGTTGATCTACCTGTTTGAGGATCTTCTTCTCCCTCACTGACTCTCCACCTTTCTCAGCATCATGTTCCTGTCCAAGGGATAGTCTCTCTTAGCAACATGACGGAAGTATATGAGGTGAGGCTTTATCATCATTGCCTCCAAAGTGCACTCTGGCTGCACCCTCACCAAGACACACTTATTTGTTCTTTTGGCCACCCATGAGGTGTTCAGTATACTTCTCCAACACCGAAGCTCATAGGCACAAATTCTTCTTGTCACCCTTATTCATTGTCCAGCTCTCAGATGCATAACAAGTTTTTGGAAAGACTATGGCCTCTATCAGACACATCTTAGTCCTCAAACTGACATCATTACTCCTCAGTAATGTGGAAAGAATAATAATTACACACTTTCCCAATACAATATGTCTCCTGATTTCTTGACTACTGGTACCAAAGGTGGATTGTGGATCCAAGTAAACCAAGTTGTTGACAATTGCAGTCTTTTCTCCATATATTACAATGCTGCCTATTGGTCCAGTTGGTAATCTTTGTTTTCTTGACATTGAGATGCAATCCATATTCAAAGATGCATTCCTTGATCTTCTGCAACAAGTGCTTTAAGTCCTTCTCACTTTCAACAAGTACGGTTGCATCACCTGCATAACAGAGGTTATTAATAAGTCTTCCTCCAATCCAGATGCCATGTTCCACTTCATAAAGTCCAGCTTCTTGAATAATTTGCTCAGCATACAGATTGGTTAAGTACAGAGGGAGAATACAACTCTGACACACTCCCTTCTTAATTTTAGCGTTCCCTTATTCTGTTTACACAACAGCCTCATAGTTCAGGTACAGGTTCCACATAAGCACAATTAAATGCTCTGTGATTCCCATTCTTCTCAATGTCAGCCATAACTTGTTATTATTCACACAAATGTCTTCTCATAGTCAAGAAAGCATAAAGAGGCTTTCTTTTGGTATTCTTTACTTTTTGCCAGGATCCACGTGACAACAGTAATATATCCCTAGTGCCAAGGCCTCTTCTAAATCCTGCTTGAACTACTGGCAGTTCCCTATGTATGTACTGTTCTAGCTGGTTTTAAACGATCCTCAGCAATGCTTTGCTTGCATGTGATATTAAAAATATTGTTCAATAGTTTCCAATCTCTGATCACCCTTCTTGGGAATAGGAACAAATATGGATCTCTTGTTGGGAGCCTCTTGTTTGATTTCTCTTGTTTGAAGCAGTTGGATTCTGCAAGGTAGGTACTTTTGACCTAATTAACCATCAGCTGTAAACTGGTCATTTTAATTTCATTATCAATCAGGTTTAAGCTGTTTGGTAATTTCTATTTCAATAAAAATTACTTCTGGGCTGTACACCTCTTGTTTAACCCAATTAGGACCCATTGGGTAGGCCTTTGTGATAAAAAATTGGTTAGAGGGTTAAACTGGGCTGCTCCTTGGAGGCAAGGATGTTGAGGCTTCGTTTGACATACTTTGGTCATGTTGTAAGGAGAGACCAGTCCTTGGAGAAGGACATCATGCTTGGGAGGGTGGAGGGCAGGCGCAGGAGGGGAAGGCCCTCTAGGAGATGGATTGACTTGGTGACTGGGGTAATCAGGACAGGTGTATCAGAGGCAATGAGATTGGCACATGACAGAGCAGAGTTTAGGGCTGTTGTACATTGGATTGCTATGAGTCACAAACGACTCTATGGCACATAACAACAACAACAGCAGTTGGTGTAAGAACTAATTTGCTATTAGAGTTAAAAGCTTAATTGTAATTTTGGTGTATTTAAGGAGAACATTGTTCTAATTGGTACAGAACTTGTCTGTCTACTGTACTGAGATAACTTTTGAGTTACTGTGACACTGGAAGCAATGCCACTGGTGTGTCAAATGTGACAAAGGTTATACATGAAGGACAGGTTTTAGTAGAGCTCTCAGATTAAGACAGACGAGGAAGCAGGATTGGCCATCCACCTCTTAAACTGCAGGCCTCTGAATATCCTATGTACAGTACAGGGATATGGATAAACTAGTAGTGATAGATCTCAGATTAGAAACCAGTTGAAATGAGGAAAAATAATGACAAACATCCTTTAACTATTGTAACATGGAATGCATGTAGTTTAAATGTTGGGAAAACTAGAAATTTTGAAAACTCAAATGTACATGAACATCAGCATATTAGACATTAGTGAGATGAGATGAGCTTTGGCCTCAATGCTTTAGATAATCATATAGTATACATCAGGATTGGTGGAAGAACCATCAACAACCTGTGTTGTGCGGATGACACAACCCTGCTTGCTGAAACTCAGGAGGACCTGAGGTGCTTGCTGCAGAATGTCAAGGACTGCAGCCTCCTATATGGATTGAAGCTCAACATCAAGAAGACAAAGATTCTCACCACTGGGCCATTTGGCAGTATGGATGGTGAAGAGATTGAGATAACAGTTTTCGTTTACTTGGGTCCACAGTCAACACTCTTGGTAACAGCAGCCAGGAAAATCAAGAGACAAATTGCATTGGGAAAGTCAGCTGCGAGGGACCTCTCAAGAGTACTGAAGAGCAGCAATGTTAGGCTGGAGACTAAGGTGCGCCTGATCCAGGCTATAGTCATTGCAATTACATGCTATGCATCGGAGAGTTGGACAGTGAATAGGGATGATAGAAAGAGAATTGATGCCTTCGAGCTGTGATGCAGGAGAAGAATGTTGAATATACCATGAACTGCTAGGAGAACAAACAGGTTTGTCCTGGAGAGGGTGAAGTCAGAATGCTCCTTGGAGTCAAGGATTCTGAAACTTCATCTAACATATTTTGGGCATATTGCAAGGAGGGACTGGTCCTTGGAGAGGGACAACATGTTTTGGAGAGTGGAGGGACAGTGCAGGAGAGGAAGACCCTCGATGAGATGGATTGATTCTGTGAGTGGAGTGGTGGGAATAAGTGCATTTGAGATGGCAAGACTGGCACAGGCTAGAACAGCATTAAGGGCTCTTCTTAGTTTATTTTTATTATTTATGTGTGTGTGTGCCATCAAATCAGATTTGACAGGTACAGGAGATTGCCCCTCCTTCTCCAGCAGAGCATCTGGTGGGGATTCAAACCACATACCTCTGGGATTGCAGTGCAGCTTCTTGCCACTAGGCCACCAGAGCTCCCCAGGGCTCTTTTACATAGGGTCATTATGAGTCACAAGTGACTCAATGGCACATAACAACAACAACAACAATACCATACTTAGAATTAAAAACAGAAAAAGAATGATGTTGTATTTATAGTCTAAAAGTCAATTTCTCTCCTGAAACACAATGTTGTGAGTGATAAGATATTATCCCTACACATACAAGTAAGACATTTCCATTAACAGCCCAATATTTAACCTACAAGGTATCTTCAAACCAAGAATTTCATTTATCTATTTATTCTGTAGTTTTAACTTATAGATAATTATGATCATTATCTTTTTTATTAACACAGTAGTGGGTAAGGAAGATAATAATGTACCTCATCACACTGAACAAATAGAATCACATGAAATTGCCAAGATATTACAGAGGCGTCCAGCGTCTTTCTGTCAATGCATACATTTTATATAACTCTAGAACAATATATACATAAAACTCTTATCTTTAGTAAAACTTTACTAGAGAAATCACAGGGTACCTCCCACCTGCACACATAAAACACATGGATAAACACAGCCGTTTCACCATTTCATCTGAGAGCCTCAGCCTGGAGGAACCTTCCATCAGTAGCTGCCCACTAACTGGAAGACAACGGTGAAGCCACTAGTGGTGACAGCTGTCCTGTTTGAAATCAGGTTAAGCCCAGGAGGCATCAGACAAATGGAAGAGGAATCCGGGGTCATATTGCACCAAAGGCCCAAATGTCAGTGATCACACAAAACAACATGAAAGAGTGGAAGAACATTCAAATGATACATGGGGGTTTCTCCATTATTCTTTTTCATTCTCACCAAGAAAAGACCATAAGACGGAGCACAATAGCTCTTAAGAGGTTTTGTTCTCTAAAGTCCACTGGAAATTAAAGGGAAAAAAAATAGTAGAGTGCTTCTCAGCAGCTTCAATAATACATGTATTATTATTTGTTATTGAGATTTTATTGAAAGTTTATAGAGAACTTGGATTTCCACTCATTCACTGTTGTGTATTTTCTGGTGAGTAGAAACTAATTTTCAGGTCATACTTAAAAAACAAAAAAAATGAAGAAAGACCAGACCTGAAATGCATTAAAAAGAATGATCTGGAGCTCTGGTTGACTGGAAGCAGTTAGACATTGGGTAGCAAGGATAGTACCTTTCCTGACACTTTTTTTTCCCCACCAGAGGCTTTGCCAGGCATAACTAATCAAATCTAACACTATTTGCAGGGAGCTAGGATAGCGTTTTCACATGGACAGTTACTACCAACTGATTATATGAGGTTTGAGAAACACAACCTAATGCAGGACCATTGATGACAGGAGAATTCCCTAAGAAATCTACTATGAAACCAAGAAGATGTAGTTAGTGCTCTGTGACATTCAACAAAATTTAGGCATTTTTTAAAAAAAATTAGCTATCGAAGAGTAATCTCAGAGGCAACAGTTATTTCTTTAAAGCAGAATTTCAAAGGAAGGTAGTCAGTACTGAAGGGTAAAGTACAATCTGGGTCTGTTCATAGTTCTAGAGGCCAGAGATATCTTTGTCATTTTATTAAAATTTTGCATCTCTGGGGTTTGACTCACAACACTCATTAGAAACTGATTCAGAATGTCAAAGTCTCACAACATGTCTGCCTTGTCCACAGTCCCTCTTCTCTAGTATTTAGATACCTAGGAAATCAATCTAGAATTGTTAGGTTGTTTTCTCTAATGGAATCTAAGGAACTAGTAAAAGTCCTAAATTTTAAGCTGCTCAAAGTCATAAAAAAGCCAGCTATGTTACCTCCTCCACTGCCCAGAATGTTGCTATGGCAATGGTAATATTATATTAATCAGATCTGACCTGAGCCCTTGGACAATACTGGTTTGATTTATGACATCTGACTATCCAAGATCTTCATTCCTTGTTACCAGATACCAAAACACTATTGCCTGCTATTAACCATGTTGTAATCATGCTTGGGAGGGTGGAGGGACGGCGCAGGAGGGGAAGACCCCCTATGAGATGGATTGACTCGGTGACTGGGGTAATCAGGATGGGTGTGTCAGAGGCAGTGTGGTTGGCGCAGGATAGAGCAGGATTTAGGGCTGTTGTGCATAGGGTCGCTATGAGTCGCAAACGACTCGACGGCACATAACAACAACAACAACAATTATTGTTGTGTATCGTCAAGACAGGCCCACAAGCAGTCCATTGCCTGGGCAGAGATTGTCCATCCTTACCCTGTGGAGCAGCTGATGGACTCAGAGCACACACCTTTGGAATTGCAATGCAGCTTCTTACCACCAGAACTTCCTTAGATGTTACTATATTAGTCATTTATTTATTTTTATTTTGGCACCACTGGGCCAATTGGCAGCATCAGGATGGATGGTGAAGAGACTGAGATTGTTCACAGCTTTAGTTTGCTTGGCTCCACAGTCAACACTCTTGGCACCAGGAGATTAAAAGACAGATTGTGATGAGAAAGTCTGCTGTTAGGGACCTCTCCAAAGTACTGAAGAGCAATGGTGTCTCTCTGGAGACTAAGGTGCAAAGGTGCATCTGATAAAGGCCATGGCCTTTGCAATCACTTGCTATGTATCAGAGAGCTGGACAATGACTAGGGAGGATAGAAGGAGAATTGATGCCTTTGAGCTATGATGCTGGAGAAGAGTCTACCATGAACTGCTAAGAAAACAAACAGATTCATCCTGGAGAAGTTAAACCAGGCTGCTCCTTGGAGGCAAGGATTCTGAAGCTTCATCTGACATACTTTGGACATGTTGCAAGAAAATTCCTGTCCTTGGAGAGGGATATCATGCTTGGGAGGGTGGAGGGACAGCACAGGTGAGGAAGACCCTCTATGAGATGGATTGATTCAGTGACTGGCGTAATCGAGGTAGGTGTGCCAAAGACAGTGAGATTGACACAGGATAGAGCAGGGGTTAGGGCTGTTGTACATAGGGTCGCTATGAGTCACAGGCAACTTGATGGCACATAAGAAATACAAACAACACAAGCTGTTTGGAAGTCAAATGTGACTTCCAGAAAGTTTCCCCTCATGAATTTCTACTGTGATAAATTATTAGTGATAAAGCATGCTTCTCTTCACCACATTGTTCTTCTGGGAGTGTCTCACAGAACTCTGATGAACAGTGCAGGCTGAACCTCAGGCAAGAGCTGGTACCGGAATCAAAGCCACCAGGACTCAATGTCTGGTGTCAGCACTTCATTTTCTTCCCATATTGACTCCTTCTCCCTAGTACATACAGTGTCTAATTTTAATTTTACCCAAGTAATATGGGAATATCTAGAACACAGATTTTGCTTCAATATAGACATGAGTTGTTCTTGATTCTCTTTGTTCACATTTTAATTCTGAGGACAGAGAAACAGGTTACATTCTTGGCTGTCAGCATTTTCAGGTGAGCAGAAGTACATTGCACAACGTGGCTGGTGGAAGATTCCAAAGTTAATTTCACATACAACATTGCTAGATCATAAATCCAAGATCATCCGTTGATGTACAGTGTTGATTTATGAAGAAGTGGGAGTTCATTTGGCTCCCAAATTTCTTCAAGAATTTGTCTGAGCAGAGATGTTCAGAGGAGAACTTTAGGAACAGTTCATAGACTAGTCCTCGATAATGAGTAGTCTCATTCCAACAACTCTTACATACCCCATCAGGATCTTGGTTCTTGCTAGTTTTCACTCTGTTTCTCCTCCATCTTCACTAGTCTACTAACTCAGTTTTAATTGCTCAGTGTATCATTCAGTAACTCTTGCAAATCTTTTATTTCTTAGTTAATCTCTCTTTATATTTGCCTAATAAGCTTACACCATAGCTAAACTACAGTATCTATCTGTCTTTTTATTGCATTCGTCTTGTCTGTAACTGAGAAACTAAGTATATGGAAAAACCATGTAGCTATGTTATGCACATCTTGATTAATTAATGATCATAAACTTCAAAGAGACATACCATGCTAAGATTTTGTGACATTTCCTAAGAGAATCTTTGCATGACTTTGTCTCTCTTTTCAAGTTCTTCATACTATTTTCAACTCTATTTATGCTGTTGACTTCTTTTCAAACTTATTTAGGAAAATTCAGCCTCTCATCTTCATACTATGATGTCTTCAAACATAGTCTGTCTAAGATTTTAATAGCATTAATGTGCTGATACTTGTACATAGAGTTTTCAGTACAAGTGCCATAGGGAAGATAGAAAGAGAATTGCTGCCTTTGAGCTGTGGTGCTGGAGAAGAGTATTGAGGGTACCATAGACTGCTAGGAAAACAAACAGGTTCACCCTTGAGAGGGTTAAACCGGCCTGCTCCTTGGAGGCAAGGATTCTGAGGCTTCGTCTGACATACTTTGGACATGTTGCAAGGAGGGACCAGTCCTTGGAGAGGGACGTCATGCTTGGGAAGGTGGGGGGGACAGCTCAGGAGAGGAAGGCCCTCTATGAGGTGGATTGATTCAGTGGCTGGGACAATTGGGATGGGAGTGTCAGAGACAGTGAGATTGGCACATCACAACAACAACGTGCTGATAAAGATCTCTAGTAGTGAGGTCAGAAGTGACTTGTACTGTCAACCAAGAAGTCATTCATGCATTTCAGGTGGTTCAAATCCACCAGTGACTCCAAGGGAGGAAAATGGGACCGTTTCCTCCCGTTATTATTTACAGTTTTGCAAATCCAGTCGAGGGTCTCTATGAGTCTACATCAGCTCTGGAGGGCAGTGAGTGAGCAATATTCTGATGATTCTAAAATTTCTATCTCTTAATTGGACCGCTTTTAAATATTCTAGAGCACATCCAACAGGGATATACGGAATTTGTATCTCAAATTTTAAAACTCCACAATAGATTTCTTTGTCTCCCAATAAGCTTTGTTCTCCCTCCTCTTCTTACCTCAATCACAACCACTACTGTTCATCTGTTCACTGAATTTGAATGCATATGGATCAGCCTTTCATTTTCCATAACTAATCCATTACCACATAAAATTCATTTTATCTCCAAAATTTATCTCATATCCATCTAATTCTCTCACTTTTCTAGTAATCTCCTGATTGTAGTCACCGTGAGCCAGTGCTAGCCTGGATTCACCTTAGTTCCACTAGTTCCCCTCTAATTGATTCCACGTGTATAGTCATGAGCTTTAACAACATACATGATATTGTGTTATCTTCCTCTTTGAGAATTTAAATTGCTTTCTATTTCTTTCCTGTAACAAAGCTGCCTTCCTTATCATTTGTTCCTTCCTTACCATATCTGTTTATCACGCATTGAGTCTCTTATTACTCTCACAAATCCTCACGGCATCAGGGATATACTCATACCGGTCCTACCTCAGAATCTTTACGTTCACTGGTTCCTCAGCAGGGGGACAGGAGAAATATCTCACCTGTTTTTATTATAACTGGCTTCATTGACTTACATTTCAGTATAAATGTTTTTGTCCTGAAAAAGTTTTCCTAACCAATCCAGTTTTCCTCTTTCTGTCATGTAACAAGGGCCATATTATCTTTTCTCTTTCTCCATTTTTAGTTCCCTGGTCCTTCCAGTTGCAAGCTCTGGACTATTTTCATTTGCACTCTTTATAAGCCATAATCTAGGAAGTCTGCCTTCCCAATAAATCTTAGTGTCCTCATTTCAGTTTGACTACCACTGCCAGCACTGAAATTTTATCACATAATGGCTTAATTACTTCATTAGCTTCTTAAAATAGCCATGGGCTTGATTTTCCTTTTGCTTATACTATCTTGCAATATATCAAAAGGTGAATTGTATAAAAACTATACTGTGTTTTCTTTTATTATCATACAAGAATTATATGTATTGCATAAAATTTAGATTATAAAAGTATATAGTAAAGAGACACTGTAAAAAGCATTCTTAATTCTATCAACTATAGATGACCAGAGTTAACATACTTATTTGCAGCCTGACGGTACCTTTTCCCTTGCTAATATATATTTTTTTCTTTCACAAAAATTAAATTATCTATACACCTCTATTACATCATACTTTCGTCCTCCTTAAAAGATATTGAACATTTTCCCACAACTTATTATAAGATTATTGGAAGTATGGTGGTGGTGGTTGTTAGGTGCCATCAAGTCAAATATGACTCACAGCCACTCTAGGCAAAGCTGCTCTGAACCCTGCTCTATCTTGAGCCAGTCTCATTGTCTCTGACACCTCTACTCTCATTACCCCAGTTATTGCTTTATTCCATCTCATCTGTGGGCTTTATTTTTCCACAACATATTTTATTATAACATTATTGGAAATATGGTGGTGGTGGTTGTTATGTGCCGTCAAGCGGACTACGACTCACAGAGACCTTATGCACAGTAGCTCTGAACCCTGCTCTATGTTGAGCCAGTCTCACTGTCTCTGGCAGAGTTAACCCTCATAATCCCAGTTATTGCATTAATCCATCTCATCTGTGGTCTTTTTTTCCTGCTCTGTCCCTCAACCTTTCCAAGCATGATATCCTTGTCCAAAGACTGGTTCCTTCTGGCTACATGCGCAAAATGTGTGTAACAATGCTTTGAAATCCTTGCCTCCAAGGAGCAACTTAGTTTCACCCTCTCCAGGACAGACCTGTTTGTTCTCTTGGCTGTCTGTGGTATGCGCAAAACTCTTCTCCAGCACCACAACTTGAAGACATCAGTTCTTCTTTCATCTTTGGTGCAGAAGATGAATATTTCTGTTTTATAAAGCTCCTAGAGCCATATTTTTCACCAATACCTTCAGGGTAGTTTGGTCTATTTCCTTCTGTACTCTTGATTTATTTTATCAAATCTAACGTTAAAGTTAATGAGCATCAAATAAAGGATAGTGTGAAACATAACGTATATGAACTTTATAAGCAACTAATACAAAATAAAAATTTTAGAAAACAAATAAGCATCAACAAGTTAATTTTAGTACAGTGTTTCTGTGTATTCCTTCCATCTTCTTTTGATGCTTGCTGAATTAGTCAATATTTTGCCCATAGAATCATATAGTATTGCAACTCAAATCCTGAGTATTTCCTTGTATTCTTTCAGCTTATATAGATAGATATTTACATTAATGCAATGTATATACAATAACATGATATATATCATTACATTTATGTAATTACATATGAAGTTATATTGTGTATTACTATCAAGTTGAGTTATACTCTCCAAGTTTATGAGACTGTCAGTCTCTGCAGGTGAAGCCTATCCACCTTCAAGAGAGGTTAGTGGATTCAAACATAATGTACATTAACAGCCTGATATATTGTATACTATGTTACTATAGCTTGTATATGTATATATTAAGAAACTGTTGTCATTAGAAGTAATAAAGCCAATTTTGACTTGTAGTAACCCTACGTATGAGTGATCAAGGCGTCACTAGTCCTGTTATCTTCACAGTCTCCTCCTTGCCTGATCCCATGCTATTTTGAAAATCTCTTCTATGCTTAAGCCCACTGTTGCTGTCTCTACCCCAGTCCACCTAACAGCATCAGTTCATCCGGGTAATGCCAATTCTGATTTTTGAGAAGGTTCTTCCTCTCTTTAACTTTCCCAGATTATACCCTAGTTACATGTCCAAACTAGGTAACAAAGATTTACCATGCTTGCCTCAAAGAAGCACTTCTGCACTTCTTCCAACAGTAATTTGTTCATTTTTCTGGCAGTCTATGGGCAAATCCACACTCTTAGCCAACACCTCAATGAATAGTATTGATTCTTCTTTTATCCTCCTTGTGAATTGTCCAACTTTCAGATGCACGCAAAGCGATTGAAACTATGGATTGAATCTGGTTCACCTTATTCTGTAAACTGATATCCTGCTCTGAGCACTTTGGAGAAGTCCGTGACAGCAGGTCCCCCCACCCCCCAATGCAACATATCTCTTTGTTTCCTGTCACTTCTAAGGGTGTTGATTGTGGATCCAAGTGAAAGACTTTCATTAACAGCATCAGCATTTTCTCCATTTGTCATGATGATACTTATTGGTCCAGTTGTGAGGATTTTTGTTTTTTATGCTGAAATGTCCTTGATATCATACCATGTTGTTGTTGTTATGTGCTGTCAAGTCACTTGCAACTCATAGCGACCCTATGTACAACAGCCCTAAACTCTACTCTGTCCTGCGCCAATTGCACTGTCTCTGACACTCCCATCCCGATTATCCCAGTCACTGAATCAATCCACCTCATAGAGGGCCTTCCCCTCCTGCGCTGTCCCTCCACCCTCCCAAGCATGATGTCCCTCTCCAAGGACCTGTCTCTCCTCACAACATGTCCAAAGTATGTTAGATGGAGCCTCAGAATCCTTGCCTGCAGGGAGCCGCCCAGTGTAACCCTTTCCAGGATGCAGTCCAGGGTACATTCAATACTCTTCTCCAGCACCACAGCTCAAAAGCATCAATTCTCCTTCTATCCTCCCTAGTTACTGCCCAATTCTCTAATGCATAACAAGTGATTGCAAAGACCATGGCCTGTATCAGATGCACCTTAGTCTCCAGAGAGACACCATTGCTCTTCAGTACTTTGGAGAGGTCCCTAACAACAGACTTTCCCATCGCAATACGTCTTTTAATTTCCTGGCTGATGGTGCCTAGAATGTTGACTGTGGAGCCAAGCAAATTAAAGCTGTGAACAATCTCAATCTCTTCACCATCCATCCTGATGCTGCCAATTGGTCCAGTGGTGAGAATCTTTGTCTTCTTGACATTGAGCCTCAATCCATATCATCCCATAGATCACCTAATCTTTATTTAATGATAATTAATACTCTATGTGTCAAATCTATTCTTGAGATAATGATTAAATTTAAGTGGGATAAATTCACACTTGCATTCTGTTCCTCATGGATTTGTCTTACCTTTCATATAGTTTGAACTTGTATATGAATGACTGTTAATTTCTGGGATAGCATAAAAAGATTTGGGAGTTCCTTCCTAAGGTACTGCTCGGGCTTTTCAGAATGACTGTCAGCAAGATTTTATTTGTATATGACATTAATGATATTGTTCAGTGATTTCCACATTCTGTTAAATTACCTTTTCTTAAATGTAAACAAATATAGATATCTTTCTCTTGGTTGTCCAGATAATTGTCTTTCAACTTTCTTGGAACCGATGAGTGTGCACATACAGAATTACATCTGTTTGGTGAAACTCTTCAACTGATACTCCGTTCATTTCTGGACCTTTATTTTTTGCCAATGTCTTCAGAGCAGCTTTGACTTATTTTTCCCAGCACCATTGGCTCGCAATCATATGCTACATCCTGAAATGCTTCCGTACAAAACAAACAAACAAAAAGAGAAGTCTTTGTGTACAATGACTCTGTGGGCTTCTTCCTTCTTATTTTGATGCTTTGGGCATCCTTAAATTCAATATTCTGCCCTGAAAATTCTGTAGTATTACAACCGAAACTTTCTAGTTAGGACCAATTAAATAAATTATATCACTGTCAGGATTTTGCAGTCTACTTTTTTTCCCCTAAGAAATTCCTTAGAATATCTAAAAAAAAATTGAAAAAAATCAGATATGCAGTCAAAGCATTCACTGCATATGAGCATATTGCCTTGCAGAGAAATCATACCAATTTAAACGAACATTGGGAAAGTATTAAGGTTTAGTAATTTCAGTAGCAAAACAAAACTACAGATTCGATAAAGTTGAAGAAAAAAATGGTTAACTAAATGATTAGCTTTAAATATCACCAATACACCATTACTGAACAGAAGGATAAACATATAGAATACTTAAAACAGGTTAAAGAGTATTAAAGATAGACTAAAAATATCAATTATTTAATAAGTATTTAATAAGACACTGGTAGAAAACTTTTAGGAAGAGCAGAATTTAAAAAAAATCCTTGTTTATAATTTCTCAGGGTCAATAAGTGACACAATCACAAAGAGTCCTACACAGGATAAATTAAAATAAATAAATAATAATGAAATAAAAAGAAATGAACAATAAAATCAATCAGAATAAAACAGAAGACATTAAAACAGAGAGACCAGTTAACTCAGCTCCTAGGGAAAAAAATGATAACAATTGATGTCAATCTAAAGACCACAATGCACCTGATCCGGGCCACGGTCTTTGTAGTCAGATTCTGTGCCTCAGAGAGCTAGACAACAAATAAGGATGAGAGAAGAGAATTGATGCCTTTGAGTTGCAATGCTAGAGAAGAGTATTGGACACACCATGGACTGCCAAGAGAACAAATAGGACTGTCTTGGAGAGGGTGAAACCCAATTTCTCCTTGGAGACTAGGATCTTGAAGCTCTGTCTCACATACTTTGGGCATGTGGCCAGGAGGAATCAGTCCTTGAAGGAGGACATCATGCTCAGAAGGGTGGATGGACAGCACAGGAGAGGAAAACCCTGGATGAGGTGAATTAACACAGTAACTGGAGCAATCAGATTAGGTATGTCTGAGTCAGTGAGACTGGCTCACTGATAGGGCAGAGTTCAGAGCTATTATATGTAGGGTCGCTTAATTGCAGGTGACTCACAGCACAAATAACAACAACAAACTTGTCTACAAGAACAATAGCAATCAAAACTAATAGACATTCAAACTTTTGAAAGGAGAATGATCCTTTATTGTATTACTTTGTTATTACTGCTATATAAAATTACTCCAAACTTGGTGCCATAAAGCAGCATAAATTCATTACATTCTTTTTCTAAACATCAATGGTTTGTGAAAAAAAAAAAGAAAAGAAAAATAGTTTTAACTGAGTTAAGATCAAAGTTATCAAGATTGATTCTGGAATGCCTAGGGGTGAAACCATTTCTTGATTATTTTTTTCTAGATTCTGTCCTTCCTCTTCTATTATTTTTATAAAGGACATCAATCATTAGATTTCATAATCAACAAGAAACTTAAATCATTTGATTGTGTGATCACTAAGAGTTCTATGCAGGTTAAAAGGAAAATAAGTCCGTAACACTGAAGCAAAAGATATTAAAAACAATCAGAGTTAAGACGACTCATCATCCGTGTAATACATATTGTAACGGCAGACTTGCCAACAAGAACAGTATCATTCAAAAATCAATAATCATTCAAACTTTCAGTCCTAGCAGACAGGAGATCAGGAGACACATTGTACTGGGAAAGTCTATCTTCAAGGACCCTCTCCAAATTATTGAGGAACAACGATATCAATTGAGGACTGAAGTGTTCCTGATTCAGGCCATGGTCTTTTCAGTCACTTGCTGTGCATCTGAGAGCGGAACAATAAATAAGGAT
>NW_006399774.1:8602892-8603543 GCF_000299155.1 Elephantulus edwardii
AGTCCTGTCCTGCACCATCCTCACACTTCCTGACACACAAGAGTCCATTGCAGTGGTCATCTTGTCAGTCTGCCTGGTTGAGGGTCTTCCTCTCCTTTGCCAACCCTCCACATTTCCCAACATCATATTGGATTAGCATCTCCTAGCGATATGTCTAAAGTATCGTAGGCGAAGCCTCATCATTCTTGTATCCAAAGAGCGCTCTGGCTGCATTGTCTTCAAGATCTATCTGTTCATTTTCTTGGCTGTCCATGGAATGTTAAGTGCTCTTCTCTAACACCAAAGCTCAAAGGCAACAATTATTTTTCTTTCACCCTTATTCACTGTGCAGGTGTGAGATGCATAGCTGGTAATCAGAAAGACCATGGCCTGAATCAGACACACCTTAGTCCTCAAATTGACATCACTACTCCTCAATACTCAGAGTCTCATCTGACATCGATCTTGGTCTTTTCTTCTTCTTCAGCCTTTGTAATCATCTTTTGCATTCTTCATGGATGATTTTCTTGATATCCTCCCAGAACTCATTTGATATAAGCTCATAGGTGCTCAAGGTCTCAAACCTGTTCCTGAGATGGTTTTGAAATTCGAGTGGGACAGATTTAAGGTCAAATCTTGGTTCCTGTGGACTTGACTTAATTTTCCTCAACT
>NW_006399774.1:8606883-8636132 GCF_000299155.1 Elephantulus edwardii
TTTTCAAATTTTATACTTATTTATTTAAAATATTTGAATACATTATTTTTCACATCATATCCTTCCCATTTTTTTCAGGCCCCCATCAAATTTTATCTGTATGCTAAACAAGTTATTCACGAAACTGGACTTTATGAAGAAGAATGCAGCATCAAGATTGAAGGGAGATTAATTAATAACCCGAGTTTTTAGATGACACAACTTTGCTTGCTCCAAGTGAGGAGGATCTGAAGTACTTATTGCAGAAGATCAAAGAATGCAGCTTTTGATATGGATTGCATCTCAGTGTCAACAAAACAAAGGTCTTTACCATTGAATCGATAGGCAATATCATGGTGGATGGATCAGAGATTGAAATTGTCAACAGCTTCATCTTAACTTGGATCTACAATTAATAAGCTTGGTATCAGCAGTCAAGAAGTCAGGAGAAGTATGCTTTGGGAAAGTCTGAAGTTAAGGATCTCTCCAAATTATTGAGGAGTAATGACGTCAGTTTGAGGACCAAGGTGCATCTGATTCAGTCCATGGTCTTTTTCGGGCTTTTTTTAAAGTGAGATTTTTTTAAAAAAAGTTTATAGAGAACTTGTATTTCCATTCATTTATTGTTGTACATTTCCACCCCTGCCCTACCTCCCACCCGGTTAATTTTTCTCTTTGAGAAAAAAATTCTTTCATTGAGCATTCTCCCCCCACTGTCCACTTTATTATGAAGCTCTTATTCTGAACTGTTATCATGCAAATAATACTTAATCATATATTCCTTTTAAACAGGTCTTTCCCTCATCTGTTTCAATGCAGTGTACGTTATTTATCCCCTCTGTTCTTAGTTTTCCCCCAAACCCCATGTCAGTCCTGTTTTATAACAATGATGTTATGTAGTACTTGTCCTTTTGTGACTGAGATATTTCACTCAGCATAATGTCCCCCCCAGGGTCACCCATTTTGTATAATATTTCATGAGTTCCTTTTTTGTAGTGTTGCATAGTATTATTCCATTGTGTGAATATACAACAGCTTCTCTATCCATTTGTTTGTTGGTTGGCACTTGGGTTGTTCACATCTCTTTGCTATTGTGAACAATGCAGTAATAAACATGGGTGTACATATATCTGCTTGGTGGCAGTTCTGGCTTCTTTAGGGTATATTCCCAGCAGTGGACTTGCTGGGTCAAATGATATTTATGTTTACAATTTTTGAGAAAGCGCCATACTGCCTTCCATAGTGGTTGCACCATTTTACCCTCCCACCAACAGTGAATAAGGGTTCCAGTTTCTCCACAACCTCTCTAGCATTTGTTGTTTGATGTTCTTTTGAAAGCTGCTATTCTTACTGGGGTGAGATGACATCTCATAGTTGTTTTGATTTGCATCTCTCTTAGAGCTAGGAATTTTGAACATTTCTTCATGTGCGTGTTGGCCATCTGAATGTCTTCTTTGGTGAAGTGTCTGTTCATATCCTGTGCCCATGTTTGTGATTTGGTTGTTTATCTTGTGATGATAAGTTACATCTTAATATCAAGAAAACAAAAATCCTCACCATTAGACCAATAGGCAACATCATGATAAATAGAGGAAAGGTGGAAATTGCCAATGATTTACTTTACCTAGACACACAATCAACATTAATTGTAGCAGCATTCAAGATAGCAAAGATGTGGTGCATTGGGAAAATCTGTTGTTAAGAATCTCTTTAAATTGCTAAAAAGTAAAGACAGTAGTTTGTTTTTAGGGTTTTTTTATGACAGTAGTTTAGATGTATATGCACCTCATTCAAGCTAAAGTATTTTCAATTCCTTCTTATGAATATGAAAGTTGGACAAGGAATAAAAAGACTAAAGAAGAATCAAAGCCTTTTCATTCTGGTGTTGGTTAAGAGTATTGAATATCCCATCAATTGCCAAAAAATTATAACCTGGAGAAAATGCAACTGGAGTTTCCTTAGAGGAAAGGCTGAATAAAATTTGGCATACGTTGGGGATTTTGTCAGCAGGAGCTTTTTCTTGGAAAAAGACGTCATGCTGGGATAAGGAGAGGGTCAGCGAAAGAGAAGAAGCCCTTTAATGAGACTTTAATGAGACTGATGCAGTGATTACACCAATGTGCACGTTGAAGACAATGGTGATGACACAGGATAGAACAAATTTCTGATATGTTGTTCATAGGAAGAACATGAGTCATACATAGCTGACTTGACCTAACAGCAACAATAACAGTCAAAATCTAAACAATGTCAATAGATGTTGGTGGTGTGAATAAAGAGAAATATAATTGAATAAATAAAATAATAATGCTGTCAAAACATGGAGAAGAATAGAAATAGGCTTCATTATCAGGACTAGTGTAGCTGATTCCGTGAGTGAATGATTTTAACAATAGACACTTACTGTTGTTGTTGTTGTTTGGCGCTGTTGAGTCGTAGATGACTTATACCGACTCTGTGAACGAACGGCCTGAGCACTGTTTGTACATAGAGTTTCCAGAGACAAGCTATTTTGGAAGTGGATGCCGCTCCTGCTTCCAGGATTGTTTTAGTTGGAAAGCTCCAGCCAACTCTGTCCACCTTGAGTACCCATTACCACGGTTAGCACATCACTGTCACAGGCTTCAGCATCACAGCAACCACGAGTTATCTCTGTACAGCAAAGCACAGACCAATACTATACCACCTAGAAGAATGTTTGACAGAAAACAGTTTGAAGCCTATGGGTTTAAGGCCGCCTCCTCCCTCAAACCCTAGGCCAAGCCTGGCTTGCCTCACTCCCACGGACAGAGCAAACCTGCATGTCAAACACATGCCTGGAAAAGCAGTCGACTCCAAAAGCTTGCCACCATTCCTGCGCTCAAACCACCATGCTCCTTCTGGCAAGGAGAAGTTCCCCAATAGACACTTAATTCTTTTATATTTTAGGACACTGTGCTTTATTGTTGATAAGTACCTTTAAGTCAGAACCTATTCATAGCTGACCCTCCAGCAGGTTTTCAGAGGCTGTGAATTGCGTAGCAAGAGATTCCACATCTTTCTACCATGGAACAGCTAAGTAGATTCAAACCTTGTGCTTCTGAGCTGACAACATAACTGTTTACCACTTAGCACCCAGAACTCTCTAGAGTCCAAATTCAGGGCGACAGCTCTAGAGGAATGCCTTCTTCCCCTGTTGGTTATGAAATATGGGACTTAGTTCCTTCAGCATCTTTAGGTTCAGAGTTCCTTTTGTCTTGCCTTCCCCAGGGTCAAGGAGTATCCTTACTCCGAGATATTAGTACAAAAGTCTGTACTCTACTGATGGCAACTATTTCTTGATGGTGTTGATTTCTCTACACTGTAGGGGCTTGATTTCCTCTCCCTTAAGCTCTAGTGATATAAAAGATCTTATAGGCCCTAGGGAAGAAACCCTTACACAGGTCAAAGCACCAAGAAGATTGAGGTGTTTTGTTTGCCACCCTTAATCCTCTTACAACTCTTTGATTTACCAAAAATATGAAGAATCATTACAGACTTCCACATTGTATCATTACATATATGTATTTTGACAGGACAAAATTCAATCATGACAGGGGATAATAACATTTGAAAAAGAAGAAAGATATTTGAGTTAAAGCTTTCAAATTTTTAAATGTTTGGAAAAATGGTAGCAATACTGATGAAATCAAATTGAGCTAATTCAAGCAGACAGATTTAAATTTTCAGTGTCATTTCTAGAATAACTTATTTAAAAATAGAATAAGGATATAAAGAAAATAAGATGAATGCAGCTACAAAATATATGCATATTTTAGAACAGAGCAACTCTATCCTAGAAAAAAAATAAAATGTACAAAGATTTTGATATGGTATAAAAGAGTTGAAGATTAAGAGTAGATAAATAAATATCCATTTATTAATGAAATATCAATTAAAATAAGTTTTATTTATATGATACGATATGATATTTATCATATTTATTATATATTATGTTATATGCTAATATAAGCCAGTATTCAAAAGATAGTAATTTTATAACAGTTTTAGACAAAATATGCTATGCACTTTATATACAATCTAAAACTATTAAGTACAAGATAAGCATAAAGATTTCTTTTCCTGATTCTGAATACTGCTTACTTTAGAAAATGGAAGAAAATAATTTGTTGTGCTTTAGATAAATAAAAAAGTTATTTTCATTTTCACAAAACTATTATAGAAATATGACATATTAAGCCAGGTTTGTAGTTACTGAAGTGTTTGATATGTTTCAAGTATTTGAATCATTTCTTACATAATAATAAGAAATATAAAGCTGTTTTTATATTCAGATCACATAAATTAGATACATAGGAAAACAAACAGATTCATCCTGGAAAGGGTTAAACCGGGTGGCTCCTTGGAGGCAAGGATTCTGAGGCTCCGTTTAACTTACTCTGGACATGTTGTGAGGAGAGACGGGTCCTTAGAGAGGGACATCATGCTTGGGAGGGTGGAGGGACAGTGCAGGAGAGGAAGGCCCTCTATGAGGTGGATTGATTCAGTGACTGGGATAATCGGGATGGGAGTGTCAGAGACAGTGCGATTGGCACAGGACAGAGCGGAGTTTAGGGCTGTTGTACATAGGGTCGCTATGAGTCGCAGGCGACTTGACGGCACATAACAACAACACTACTCAAAAACTACTTAACCAGAACTTACACATCTAAAGCAAAGACACCATTTTTTAAGTAGGTTGACTATGGTCTCAACAGTTCACCAGTGATACTCCAAGGGTTCAAAAATAAATTTAAAATTCTTTTTGTGCTTTCCTGGAACAGTTTGTAAGAATGAGTTGTCTTGAAAAAGACACTGTTTTATATTCACATCCAATGCCTAACTTCTTGAATGCACGCTCACCCAGCCACTATTTCTAAAATGTAAGTTGGGGCTAGGTACATTGTGGCACTCAAAACTCAGTTCTCACAATAGAAACTCACTCTGCTCTCATGGGGCTTACCGTTTCCAGGTAAGTCTCGATCCTTACAACATTGGAATTCAGCTGAAGAATAGAAGTAGAAGCAATCAAAGAGATAGTGTGGTTTCATGTAAAAGAAAGAACATAAAAGGATAGAAAAGCATGGCATAGTCCCAAAATGCAAAGGGAGAAGAGAAATACAATAAATAAAAATTATATGATGCATAAATATTATAAGAAACAAGATAGATCAATATTGTAAGAATAGAAAAAAACAAAAGAAAAAATAGACAAAAGCTATTGTATGATGCATTAGGATAGAGCTTAAAGTTCAAAAAGAGAATGGGAAAGATACAGACATAAAGATACAGAAAGAGTCACATGCAAAGTCATAAATCAGCAATACTAGATAGAGTACAATCCATTAAGAAACAAAACATATAATGTCCTTAAAGTCTACCTGTAAGAACTATAGATGGGAATAAAAGGTGCACAGCAAAGTGGACTGGGGGATGGTGGCTGGGAGGGAGGAAATTGTGTAACAATGAAAGAATCTTTTTAAAGAGAAAAGTGAACTGGGGGAAGGGTATGGAGGAAAACGTGCAACAATGAATGAATGGAAAACCAAGGTTTCTGTGAACTTTTGTTAAAATATCAACTACTAAAAAAAGACCAAAAAAGAAAAGAAAAGAAATGTCACTGGCAGAATGGGAAAGGCCAGAGAGAAAGATGACCTGTCATGATAGCTTTTAAGTTCCACTTCAGTGAAATTATATAGCTCAATATTTGTAAATGCCACTCACTTGGTGCTCAATCCAGTACTCTAACTCTAATTAAGTATGCCAAGTTCCTTGACATATGCAGAGCTCAAAAGAACCAATTTCCAACACTTTCTGCAGATAATTCATTTGAGCTTTGTCTTTCAGATATGACTGTAGGAATCCTTGAACATGTGACACATGATGGAATGTTGTTCATAAGCAAGGATACCATTTGTAACTTGGTGTCTTGGAATCTGTTCTAAAAGTGCATCAAACACATCTCCTGGACACATCAGTTAAACTAGTGTAATGAATGTTACAGCACATCTAAAATATTGTAATTTGTCACATGTGTAGTTTCCAACTAAAATCCCAGGGCATGCAAAATTAATGTGCTAAAGTATACAGGGCAGTGATTAAGCTTTCAGTTGAGACAGACGTGGGTTTAAATCCTGTCTCTGTACCTGTTCAGTGGTACAATGACAGTTTTACTTTGGGCTCTTAGTCTCTTAATTAAAAAGGAATAGGAATACCTACTTAATGTAGATTGCTTGAGGAGAATGAATTAAGGTTGTGTTGGAAACCCTGATACAATTCAGGTAAAGACTCAATCAGTTCTTGCCATGGACTCAGTCACAGGTGAGTTATGGTGGTTGCAGGACAGTGACAAGGAGCAAGGAATGACCACCATCATCTAACACTACAAGCATAATTCCATCTGCCGCAACAGTCCTGTTCCACGTCCATCACCCGCGTGGAGAGGGCTTCCCTGACCTTTGGAGCATGCTTGTCCCTTCTGTGAGAGCTCTCCCTTCAACTATTTTCACATTTGTTTGATTCCTGCTACTTTGTCACAACTGCTAAGTGTTTGTGTGCTTTGCACCTGGTGCTAAGACCAATTTAAAAAAAAAAAAAAAGAAAGAAAGAAAGAAATATCAACAGGAATTACAAAAGCCAAGTTTACAGAGTAAAAGAAAACCAAACCAAATCAGTTGTGGTCAAGTCAACTCCATGTGTGAGAGAGTAGAACTGTATGCTCTGGCATTGTCAATGGCTGTAACCTTTTGAAAGAAGAAACTAAAGCAGTGGATTTATCACAAGATTCCTTTGGGTGGATTTGAGCTACAAATCTGTTGGTTGGTAGTTGAGCATTTAACATAATGAAACAACATATGAGCAAGAGCCTATGGTGATGAAAGAAGAAGTTCAGGCTGCTTTGAAGGAAATGTCAACAAGGAGGAACCTGAACAAGTATGGAAAAAATGCAAAACACTGAAGAAAGACTTGAAACTATGGATAAAAAGGTACAAGATCTTTAAAAAAAATCATCACAAGGTAAAGAGTGTGTAATCAACATAGTACTAGAAATAACAGAAATGGATGAAAATGTGGTCCAGAGTATTCAGACTGAAATACAGAATTGTCCAACACACTGGAGGATCCAGAAAGTAGAACAGAAGAGATGGAACAGAGAGTCAGTGAGCTGGAAAACAAGAACTTCAATGGAAACATACTAGAACAAAAAGCAGAGAGAAGATGTAAATAAAATGAAGATAACATTGGATTCATGTGGGATGACACCCAAAGGGAAAAAAAATATATGTATTACTGGAATTCTAGAACACAAGAGAGACAGGGGTGTCACTAAGAAAATTGTAAAAGTAGTACTAGAAGGAAGTTTTGCAGGTATTATGAAGAATGAAGAAATCCACATTCAAGAAACTCTACAAATACCAAACAAACTACATACCAAAAAAGAAAATCATCAAGATACAGTCAAATTTTCCAAAATAAAAGATAAGATTAGAATACTAAAAGCAGCATGAGAAAAGCATCATTTTCAAAAGAGAAATGATTATATTAAGTTTTCTTTTATTTCTGAGCAGAAATAATGTGAATAAGAACACAATGAGATGTCATATACAGAAAGTTGAAAAAGAACAATTGCCAGCTGAAGATCCTGAACCTAGCAAAGCTGTCCATCAAATATAAAGGAGACATTAGGTCTTTTTTGCAGACAAGAAGGAACTCTAAAAAACTGTGAAAACAAGACTACAAGAAATTTCTTCACACAGAGACACCAAAAGAAAGTGGATGGGCCATAGTAACCAAAAAGAAAAGAAAAATAGAGATGATAAAAACTGGTCTGTCAATAATCACACTTAATATGCATGGACCAAATGCATCAATTAAGAGAAAAAGTAGTATAATGTGTAAAAGTAGTATAATGGATTAAAAAAACAAGCCAATCAATATGTTGCTTATAAGAGCCACATCTAAGAAACAAGGAAAAAGAAAAACTAAAACTCAAAGGAAGGAAATAAATATACCAAGCAAATGGCATCCATGAAAAACAGAAGTGGCAATATTAATCTCTAATAAATAGACTTCAGGATGAAAATCACCCTAAGTGATGCAGAAGGGCACTATATAATGATTAAAGACACAATTGATAAAGAAGACATAATCTTGGTCAATATCTATGCACGAAATTATAGACCCACAAAATATATAAGCAACGGCTAACAGAATTGAAGAAAGAAATAGACGGCACCACAATAGTAGGATACTTTAACACATCACTCTCACCAAAGCATAGGTCAACTCAAAAGGAACTTAACAAAGTGTAGAAGATCTAAACTATAAAATCAGCTAACTAATATTAGCGGGTGCATTCAGGGTTGTTGTTGTTGTTGATTGCCTTCGAGTAGAACATGACTCGTAGAGACCCTATGAACAAAAGGCCAGGAAACTGAGCCTAAATAAAAGTCAGTTTAATTTTTTTCTCATGTGCTCATGGTACATTCTCCAGAATTGATCACATATTAGGGAAAAAAAGGAAGCTTTAACAAAATTAAATACATATAAATAATAAAAAACAACTTCTCAGTACACAGTACTATAAAACTAGAAATTAATGACAAGAGGATAAAGCCTATAAAACCACCTAAGTGTAAGGTAAATAACTCCCTGCTAGAACATGACTGGATTATAGAAGAAATAAAGAATGAAATTAAAATGTTTCTAAAAAACAAACACACTGAAAAACCCCAAACACAATATACCAAAACCTCTGGAATGTAGTTAAGGCAGTCCTCAGGAAGTGGTTCGTAGCAATAGGTAAACACATTAAAAAAGAAGAACCACAATTAATACTCTAACTCAATACCTCCATCAAATAGAAAAAAACAACAATATAATGGAATAGCAATTGATATATTTCAACAAACAGGTGCTTATTCATTGTCCGGATCGCTGATGTATAAAAAAGTAATTGAGAAGACCATGGCCTGGATTAGGTTTATCTTAGTCTCTAGACTGACATCTTAGTGGCAAGAATGATGAGACTTAATCTCATATAGTTCAGGCACATTGGTAGGAGGGGGTATTCGTTAGAGAAAGACATGATGCTTAAAAGGGTAGAGTGTTGGCAAAGGAGAGGAAAAATAATCAGAAAGACCATGGCCTGAACAAGACACACCCTTATTCAGTCTTAGAACCAGAAGACAAGAAATCAAAAGATGAACTGGATTAGGAACATCTGCTGTCATGGACTTCTCCAGAGTACTGAAGAGCAAAGATAGCAATCAAGAGAGCTGGACAATAAATGAGCATGGCAGAAGGAGAAATGATGCCTTCAAGTTTTGGTTAGGAGAATAGTGTTGAACATACCATGTACTGCTAAGAGAACAAAGAGTTCTATCCTGGAGACGGTTAAGAGAAGTCACTCTCTGGAGGCAAGGATTTTTGAAGCTCCCTCTCACATAGCCAGGAGGGACCAGTCCTTGATAAGGCCATAATGCTTGGAAATGTGGAGCAACAAAGCAGGAGAGGAAACCCCTGCATGAGATGAACTGACACAGTGACTGGGGCCATAGGAGCAGATGTGCCTGAAGCAGTGAGATTGGCACAAGATAGGACGGTTCAGAGCTATTGTTTTTAGGGTCCCTGTGAGCTTCAGGCAACTCAACGGCACATAACAGCAGCAACAACAGAAACACAAAATAATAATAATAGTTAAAAAACCCAAAACCAAAACTTATAACTTTTGCAAGAACAATAAAAGACCAAATGTTCCCTGTTATGGATAGGAAGACACAGAATAGTGAAATTGAGAAACCTACCACAAACAATCTATATGTTTGATGCAATCCCAACACAGATAACAAATGCATTTCTCAAATAGTTAGAAAAATACAGTTTTATAGCTGTAATAGCCAAAAGAACATTGATATTGGTACATTGACAGGCATAGAATCCAAAAGCCAGAAATTAACCCATCTATCTATGGTCAACTGATATTTGACAAGGAAACAAAACCTATCAGATGGAGAAACAACAGTCTTTTCAACAAATGATGCTGCCAAAACTGGACTGCTATCTACAGAAAGCTGAAGCAGGATCCACACCTCAAAATATACACAAAAATCAACTCTAGTTGGACTCAAGAATGAGGAGTAAGCCCAAGTCCATAAAGATCATGAGACAAAATGGAACCCAGCTTAGAAATCCTACTGTATGGTGTAGAGAGGGTTGACAAATACAGCCAGAAACGCAAAACCAGAAGAGTAGATTGATGAATGAGGCTTTCTAAAGATCAAATCCTACGTCAAAACTTTTTCCAATAGAGTGAAAAGAAAACCTACCACCGGGGGGAAAAACATCTAGAAATATCCTTTCTGACAAGGGTCTTAATAACAAAAGTTTACAGAATACTTCAGGGCCTCCACAAGAAAAAGACCAAAAATCCAATTTTAAAACGGTCAAAAGACATGGAAAGACTTTTCACAGTGGAAAACATTTATCATCAAATACAGGAAGAAATGTTCAAAATCACCTACAATAAGAGAGATGCAAACCAAACTACAATTAGATACCATCTTACCCCAAGAGCAGTGGCAAAGTTTAACAGAACAAAACGCAATAAATGTTGGAGAGGATGTGGAGAGATTTTATTTCTCATACGCTGTTGGTGGGATTGTAAAATTGTGTGACCATTCTGGATGGCAGTTTGACATTTCCCCAAAAGGCTGAACTTCGAAACTCCTATGACTTAGCTATTCCATTGGTAGGAATATACCCCAAAGAAATTAGAACGGAGACACGAATGGAGATTTGTATGCCAATGTTCATAGCAATGTTATTCACCATTGCAAGAACATATAAACAGCCTAAATGTCCAATCACAATCAAATAGATTGGGAAACTGTGGTACAGTCCCGTGAGGGAATACTACGCACCACTCAGGAGCAACAATACTGAAAAATACTACATCATTTGGAAGAGACTGGAGAGCATTATGCTTAGTGAACTAACTCAGTCTCAACAGGGTGAATACTGCATACAACTATTATTGTAAAAATAGAAAGATAAGTAGTAAAATACATATGTGGGTCCAAGGGGGAGGAGAATAGGAATGGAAACAGAGGGGTGAAGATGAGCAGAGGGTAATTACAGGGTTGTACAATTTGGTGGGTGGAGAGAGGGTGTAAAGGAAGGGGGAAATGATTCAGCAGGGACCTGATAGATGGGGTAATGATTGGCATAGTTCAATCGTGATTAATTTTATAAAACACAGTGTATGGGAATGATTGTATGAAACACAATGTATTTGAATAAAAGTGTGAAATATAATGTTATATGCAAACCTATATAAAAGAAAAGTTTTTTTAAAACCATTAGGTATGGGTATCATCATATGAAACACAGTGTGAATAGAGGAACGCATGAAACACAATGTGCATGAATTTTGTGTGCAAACCATTTTAAAATAAAAATATTTAAATTAAAAGTAAAAGAGTCAGGATCAACTTGAAGGTACCTAACAATAACAAAAACAACCTTAAGTGTCTAGTTTCAAAGAGAAAGTATTTCTGGCGATCTTTGAAGCAAGAAGAGAAAGCAGCAATCGAATCTCACACAAAACCATGAATTAAACAAACAGTACTTAGATTTTTCATTTTGGCCCAGCAGGGCCACTTAAGTGACATTTCTGGGGGATAAAGTAAACTTTCAGTAAATTAGCAAACACACCTCAAGTGGAAATATTCAATTGAATATTTATAAGAAATGAAAAATTGACAGTATATTGAAAAGAGAATAGCTTTCTTATTGTTGAAATGTCTAATGCTTCAATATAATAGCTTAAAAATTGAGTTGTTAGATGGGAGAGTAATTAACATTTTATGAGTAATAGTGTCATGGTGTTTGTTATTATTAAAGGATAAAGAAAAACGAATTGCTTCCTAAAGGTTGTTTCATTTTTGTTTTGTTTTGCTTTTTTTAATTCTTGTGTTTCAGTGACAGAGACGTTCAGGGATTTTGTGGTGCAGAGAAAGAACACAGATGTACGAGTCAGGAAACTTGAGTTTGACCTTGATTTCATCCTCTGTAAAATGAGAAAAACAATGGCAATGAGTTTCTTAATCTTGTGTGACCACAGAACAAATTTCTTCCTCAAAGATTCTGATTCCATAAATCATGGAGATCTAGAGGTATGGGGTGAAGCTCAAGTAAAATTGACACATCCATCAGAACATTAAAAAAACCAGCATAGTTTCATGCAAGATGTCATGGTCCACGAAAGGCCGAGTTAATGTGAAATCTAGAGAACCAAGATGCAATATTCAAAGAAAAAAAGGGCAGCATCCTTGAGCATGTTGCTGTTGCTGTTATGTGCCATTGAGTCACTTGCGGCTCATAGCGACCCTATGTACAACTGCCCTAAACCCTGCTCTATCCTGTGCCAATCACATTGCCTCTGACACACCCATCTCAATTACCTCAGTGACTGAATTAATCCACCTCATAGAGGGTCTTCCCCTCCTGCGCTGTCCCTCCACCCTCCCAAGCATGATGTCCCTCTCTAAGGACCTGTCCCTCATTACACCATGTCCAAAGTATGTCAGAAGAAGCCCCAGTATCCTTGCCTCCAAGGAGGAGACTGGTTTAACCCTGTTTGTTTTCTTGGCAGTCCATGGTATATTCAATACTCTTTTCCAGCACCACAGCTCAAAGTCCTTCTATCCTCCCTAGTCATTGTCCAACTCTCTGATTCCTAACAAGTGATTGCAAAGACCATAGCCTGTATCAGATGCACCTTAGTCTCCACAGAGACACCATTGCTCTTCAGTACCCTAGAGAAGTCCCTAACAGCAGACTTTTCCATAGCAATACGTTTTTAGATTTCCTGGCTACTGGTGCCAAGAGTGTTGATCATGGAGCCAAGCCGACTAAAGTTGTTAACAATCTCAATCTCTTCACCATCCATCCTGATGCTGCCAATTGGTCCAGTGGTGAGAATCTTTGTCTTCTTGACATTGAGCCTCAATCCATACTGGAGGCTGCAGTCCTTGACCCTATGCAGCAGGTGTTTCAGGTCCTCCTCAGTTTCAGCAAGCAGGGTTGTGTCATCTGCATAACGCAAATTATTAATAGACACCAATCCTGACGCCATGAACAATTTCATGTTGAACTTTTCAAAGACATATGATAATTGAAATTTTTCCAGAAGACAACAAATACTAGATAAACTGGGTTCTGGATTCCTTTCTTAACTAGGACATCTCTGCTTAATAACTTTTATTTGCTGTTATCATAACTTTAAAGAATTTATTATTTTCATTCATATTTATTGTATTTACCACATTCCTCCATTCACATTGTATTTCATAGTATTATCTTCATATTTTGAGTCTTATAAAATTAATCTCCATTGCTCTATGCTCATTATTACCCCATTGTTATAATCCCCACTGGATTTTTCCTAATTTCTTCAGTCCCTTATTTAACCTACCACACTCTCTGACCCTGTGATTTCCACCCTCCTCATCCTCAGCACCCCTGCCCCTTCCCCTTTTCCTCTTTGTACATTTATGCACATCGTACTAATCTTCTGTTTTACAATAATAGTTTTAAGCAACGTTTGTCCTTATAAGGCTGAGTTAGTTCACTCAGCATAATGCTCTCTAGCTCTTTTATGTAATAAATTTATTTTAAAAAATCATTGTTCCTGGGTGCTGCATAATATTCCATTGTGTGAGGTATCACAATTTTTTCAATCTATTCTTTTTTTTTTTTATGTACGTTTAGTCTATTTCCATGTTCTTGTGTTTGTGGATAAGGCTTATATGAACATCTATGTGCAAAACTCCATTTGTGTCTGTCCTATTTTCCTCCTCTTAATCAGTTTTGATGTCTCAATTCAGTGTTGCACACACACTTGAAATATCTTTAATTTAGATAGTCTGCCACCACATATTAGAAACAACTGCATCTTCACTAGCTCACAATTTGGACCTCTGTGAATGGCATCATGTCCCTCTTGTTATCAATCCAAAAGTCCTTGCTCCATCTTCCATCTTGACGATTTCTCTATGCATTATCTCAGATTTATCAAAAGCGTTCACAAGCCTCCCCCCCCATACCTACTTTATGACTGTACCCATCCGGGTGATTGTACTAGTCTGCTGTCTATTCTCCGGTCCTTCAGTTTATTTCTCTTCAGAACTATTATACAATCTTAGTCAGATGAATCTTAATACTTCACAGTTCTCACTTGATATTGTTGTTTTTGCTGTGGAGCATCAAGTTAGAGTCAACTAATAGCTGACCCTCTAGTGGGTATCCAGAGGCTGTAAATTGCATGGGAGAGGATTGCCCATCCTGCTTCCACAGACTAACTGGTGTATTACTCTGTGCCTTTGAATTGGCAGCATACTCCTTACTCCATGGGCAACCTTGATAACCCTATCAGAGATAAACTGAAGGCTAGGAGAGTGGACAACATCTTAGCATGAGCACTCATAAAAATATTATTTTTTCACTATTTCTACATAATAACATAAAAATCTTGCAGCTTGAGTTGGAAGTGTCCAGATAATTCTACTTCAGTGTAGTAATACAGATTATTTTCTCCTACTTATCTCTTCATATCTTATGATTTGCCAAACTAGGATACTTTCTGTATTATGTAAGCAAACCCATGCTTCTTTTATTAGTACTATTGAACCTCTATTCACTTTTACTTACTGAAAAGATACTAAAAGAGATAAAATGGCATAATGCTATTTTCCCAACAGTTACTTTCATTTTTTACATAGTTCTTTCGCTTTTAGTGTTATAAATGCTGTCACTGTTCCATGTATTTTTGTACTCTATAAACTCTTGCCATTTGGCTACATAATCTTCATAATTATAATTTTAATAGTTGCATAATTTCTCATCAGCAGATGTGATATAATTCAGATAGCCATTCTTCTATCATTGAACATTTGGGTTGCTTGTTCTTTGAAGCTATTAGAAATAATGCTGCCATTAATAGTTCCATATATGTAGCATTCTCCTTTGAGTTTATTGTCTTTGGCCAAGTTTCCCGGAGCAGATTTAGTGGGCCAAAGATAGGAAACTTTCATGGTTCTTGGATCTACATTGACAATTGTCTTCCAAAAAAGATCACATGAATTTATACTGTCATCAGTAATGTATATATGATTATACTATTTTTACTGAAAAGTTACTGGCTCAAAACAAAACAAAATCAAATATATCTTTAATATATTAATTTTGATATTATGGGTGCAAAAATGATCATCAATTCTTTTTCTTTTTTTAAAGTATTGCATTTTCTTCCCACGTAAATTGTCTATTCAAGTCCTTTGTGAGAAGACAATATATCTCAGAAGATCATGGCCTTGTCAGTCTTATTTCTAACATGTTCTGTTAGAATCAGCACTCTTCCTGGACCATATTTGGCATTCAGTGGATGGGTGTGCTACGTGGGAGTACGTATTTCTCTTTTGAGATATTACCATATTTTTAAAAACTATAAAACATTTGTTTTTTTAAATTGCTGTCGAGTAGAGCAACAACTCATAGTGACACTATGAACAAAAGGCCTGAAGACTTTCTATACCTATAGACATTTATCAAAGTTCCAAAAATCTTTCTATTCCATGAATTCACAGACAAAGAACCCACAACTTTTGAGGATAACTGCACTTCATGAAGGTGGTACTGATGTGTTAGGTTTTTGTTTCTTTTTTCTATTTCTTTTTAAATAAAATTTTTATTTTTATATTGATTTACTTACAAAATTTTATAGATTGTTTTCACACCAAATCTTTCCCATTTCCTTTACCTACTCCTCCCTCCAGCCATCAGATTGTGTGACCCTATGATTACCGCCCCCCTCCACCCATCCTCATCCCTCACCGCCCCGTTTCCCCTTGGAGCCTCATATTCATTCTACAATAATGGTCTTAAATAGTAGTTTTCTTTATCGAACTGAGTTAGTTCACTCAGCATAATGCTCTCCAGTCCTTTCCAAGATAGGTAATGATTTACAAAATCATTACTTCTGTATGCTGTGTAGTATTCCACCATACGAATGTAACATAATTTCTCAATCTATTCAATTGTTTTAGTCTATTTGGATCCAGAGTCAACACTCTGGGTACCAGCAGCCAGGAAAGAAAGAGACAAATTGCATTGGGAAAATCAGCTGTGAGGGACCTCTCAAGAGTACTGAAGAGCAATAACGTCAGGCTGGAGACTAAGGTGCACCTGATCCGGGCTATAGTCTTCACAATTACGTGCAATGCATCAGAGATTCAGACAGTGAATAGGGATGATAGAAGGAGAATTGATGCCTTTGAGCTGTGGTGCTGGAGAAGAGCGTTGAATGTACCATGGACTGCTAAGAGAACAAACAGGTTTGTCCTGGAGAAGATGAAGCTGGAATGCTCCTTGGAGTCAAGGATTCTGAAACTTCGTCTGACATACTTTAGGCATGTTGCAAGGAGGGACTGGTCCTTGGAGAGGGTCATCATGTTTGGCGGAGTGGAGGGGCGGGGCAGGAGAGGAAAACCTTCGATGAGATGGATCGATTCTGTGAGTGGAGTGGTGGGAATGAGTGCATTTGGGACGGCAAGGTTGGCACAGGATAGAACAGCTTTTAGGGCTCTTGTACAGAGGGTCGCTATAAGTTGCAAGCAATTCGATGGCACATAACAACAACAACAACAACATTCATTATTCAATTGTGGTTGGATATTTGGGCTGCTTCCATGTTCTTGTAATGGTGAATAATGCTGCTATGAACATTGGTGTACTGTATCCATTAGTGCCTCAATTATAATTTTCTTGGGATATATTCCAAGCAGTGGAAAAGCTGGGTCATATAGAATTTCTATGTTTCATTTTCTGAGGAAGAGCCCAAACTGCCTTCAATCCCACCAACAGTGTATAAGAGTTCCTATCTCACAGCATCCTCTCCAACATTTATTACCTTCTGTCCTGTTAAACTTTTCCACTGCTACTGGAGTGAGTTAGTTAGTATCTTCTTGCAGTTTTGATTTGCATCTCTCCTATTGCCAGCAATTTTGAGTATTTTGTCATGTGCCTGCTGGCCATCTGAATACCTTTTCCTTTGTTTAGATTTAGTGATAGTAATGAGGGTGTTATTGGTCCTTTCACATTTTCTGTTCTGGTTTTGTTAATCAGTAAATCTCCAAAATGACTGGGCAGAAGGAGGCAGAAGTTCACTTAAGGGATAGATAGCAGAGACAGCATGTGCCTTAGGCATATTACAAGGGCATCTCTAAGAAGTTTCTATTAGTCCAATGTGGTCCCACATTCTGTTTGCATACAGCATCTCACCCATTATCCTAAAATGTGTTCTGTTTTTCAGTTGTAAACCATAGACGTTCCATTTCATTCCATTTATGTGTATGATATTTGGTGACCTGTTGTTGTTAAGTGATGTTGAGTCGAGTACGACTCACAACGAATCTATGAACAAAAGAGCTGAACCCAGTTCTATAACTATAGTCATTTCTCTAGTGTTCATAGAGTTTTAAAAAGCCTGTTATTTAGGAAGTGGATGTCAATCCTACTTCCAAATCTATCTTAATCTGGGAGCTCTACCAAACCCTGTTCACCATGGGTAACTCTTATGGCATTTGATGCACCAATGGCACAGCTTTCAGTATTACAGTAAATGGACAGATAAATGCTGTACCACTTAGAACAGTGCTCTCCACATACGCAATGGTGTTAGGTGGCCTAGTAGCAAGAGATTTGTTGTCAATCCAAAGGCATATGGTTGGAATCTGCCAACTGCTATGCAGGAGAAAGATGACTAACAACTCCCACATGATTTACTGCCTCTAAAGACCCACTTAAAATAAATAAATAAATAAATAAATAAATAAATACCCACTTATTGGTGGTCTGACCCACAGTCTGTATCAGATCATATAATTACTCATGTGTAAGTTCAATGTGAGTCTGAAGAAAATGAAAATAAGTCCACAAGAACCAAAAATATGTGATCTTAAATATATTCCACCTGAATTTCAAAACTTTATTAAGAATAACTTTGAAGCATTGAATATACCCATGATCAAACCCCAAATGAGTTGTGGGATGATGTCAAGATATTATCCATGAAGAGAGCAAAAGGCCATCACAAAGTCAGGAGAAAAAGGAAAAACCAAAATTAATGTCAGAAAAGACTCTAAAAATTGCACTACAATGTTGGAAATTCAAAACAATGGGAAAATGTGCTGAAGTAAAAGAGCTGAATGGAAGATTTCAAAAGGCAGCTCTAGAAGACAAAATAAAATATTATAATGGAATGTGCAGAGAGCCATAATTGGAGAATAAAAAGTGAAGAACCTATTCTGAATTTATGAAGCACAGAGAACTGAAAAACAAATTCAAGCCTCAAGTCTCAATACTGAAAGGCACATTATATTGAATGACCTAGGACACATCAAAAGAAAATTGATAGAATACACAGACTCACTGTACCAAAAATAATTGACTGACACTGAAAAATTTCAGGAAGTACCATCAGTAGCCAATGGTAATGAAGGGGGGAATAGAAGCTGCGTTGAAGACAGTGGCAAAAAAATAAGTCCTCAGGAGCTGATGGAATACAAATGGACTTATTTTAATGAACAGATGCAGACTTGAATGTGCTTGCCAGTCTATGCCAGGAAATTTGAAGGACATCCGTCTGACCAACAAATTAGAAGAGGTCAATATTTGTTTCTGTTCTTAAAAAAATTGACCTTACGGAGCTCTGATGATCTAGTGGCAAGAAGTTGAGCTAAAATGCCAAAGGTGTGTGGTTTGAATCCATCAGATGCTCCATTGGAGAAGAAAGGGCAATCTCTTCCTGTACCAGTTGGATCCTATTCAACTGTACAAAACAAGGAAGAAAGAAAAAGAAAAGTGATTTAACAGAAAATGGAAACTTTTGAACAAGTGTAAACAAACTACTGCTGAAGATCATTAAAAAGAGGCTAGGACAGTACATAGAGAATTGTCCAAAGTTCAAGCAGGCATTAGAAGAGGCCATGGCAGCAGAAATATCATTGCTGAAGTCAAATGGATACTGGCTGAAAGTATAGACTACCAGACGAATGTCTGTTTATTCTTTATTGGTTAGGCAAAGACATTTGACTGTGCAGATTATAACAAGTTATGCCTAATATTGAGAAGAATGGGAATCCCAGAGTACTTAATTATACTCATGAGAAAAGTATACCTCAACCTTTTGGCTGTTGTGTGAACAAGGCAAGGTTTACACTTAAGAAAGGTGTGTGTCAGGGTTGTAGTGTTTTTTCATACCTATTCAATCTGTATGCTGAGCAAACCACTTGAGAAGCTAGATTCTATGAAGAAAAATGTGGTATCAGGATTGGAGGAAGACCCATCAACAACCTTCAAATGACATAACCTTGCTTGTCAAAAGTGAGAAAGACTTGAAACACTTGTAGAACAACAAAAAATACAGCCTTCAATATGGATTACATTTCAATGTCAAGGAAACAAAAATTCTTACCACTGGACTGTGAGGCAACATCATGTTGTTGTCGTTAAGTGCCACCAAGTCATAGATGACTCATAGTGACCCTATGATTGATAGACCTGAACACTTGTATGACTTTCATCGTTTCTCCAAGTTCATAGAGTTTTTGGAAGCAAGCTATTTCCTAAGTGGATGCCACTCCTGCTTCCAAGTTTGTTTTAATCGGGGAGCTCCACCAAACACTGTCCACCATAGGTAACCAGTATCACATTTGACACATCAGTGTCACAGTGTTTAGCATCACAGCAACCACGAGTTACCTCTGTACAGCAAATGCACAGACCAGTGCTATACCACTTAGATGAATGTTTGACCAAAACAAATTAAAACCAGGCCTGGAGGCAGCAGATTAAAATCACCCACCTTTGGCTTGGTAACATCACTTTCTGTTCACTAGGCCATTGTACCTACATTGTTAAGTGCCACTGAGTCAGAGAGACTCATAGCGACCCAATGGGTGAAAGACCTGAACACTTGTATAACTTTCATCGTTTCTCCAAGTTCATAGAGTCTCTGGAGGCAAGCTATTCTGGAAGTGGATGCCACTCCTGCTTCCATGGTTGTTTTAATTGGGGAGCTCCACCCAAACCTGCCCATTGCACCTTAAATCTCACCTGAAACAGAAATCAAGCCTCTGTAGAAACAGGCTGCTCCAGACCACTTCCCCACCTGGAAGCCATCCCCTACTGCTGACCAATACCTTTTAAAATAGGAGGCCAAGTACAATCAATTCACTCCCAATGGCTCACCTGAAACATAATGATAGATGGAGAAAAAAAATGAAACTGTCAACAACTTCCTCCTTCTTCTATCCACAATTAACCCTCTCATAGTTAGCAGTTAGAAAACAAGGAGATGTATTACACTGAGAAAGTCTGCAGTCAGGAAACTTTCCAAGTAACAGATGAGTAATGATGTCAGTGCAAGGACTAAGGTGCATCTGATTCAGACCATAGTATTTCTGCTCTCTTGCCATGCATCTGAGAGCTAGACAATACATAAGGATGACAGAAAAGGAATTGGTGCTTTCAACTGTGGTGCTGGAGAAAAGTACTCAACATCCCATGGACTGCCGAAAGAACAGAGGGTTCAGTCGGAGGCTCTTTGGAGGCATCCTTTAGACAGGGTACTAGGAGGGTCTATTCCTTCGAGTGGGACATGATACATAAAAGGGCAAAGAGTCAGTGAAAGAGAGACAGACCCTCGACTAGGTGGATTGATATAGTAACTGTTGCAATGGGCTCTGATACGTCAGGAAGTGTGAGGACAGCACAGGATAGGACATGGTTCAGATCTGTTGTTTCTGGGGTCACTATAGGTCATACTTGACTTGATGCCATCTAATAACAACAAAGACCCAGCAGAGGGTCCCTCGACAGTACACAACAACTTAGCAAGAATCCAGAAGTATAACAATAGTCTTTTATTATGCTAACAGTGCGCACATAAATACTAGACATTATTATTACTCCTTTATAAGTGCTAGTGTTGCTGATTTTTTTATACCTGAAAACAAACACCTCTATTTTGTTATGGTATGTATACAAGCTTCACGAATTTGTGTGTCATCCTTGCGCAGGGGTCATGCTAATCTTCTCTGTATCATTCCAATTTTAGTATATGTGCTGCCGACAAAGATTCTCACCACTGGACCAATTGGCAGCATCAGGATGGATGGTGAAGAGATTGAGATTGTACACAGCTTTAGTTTGCTTGGCTCCATAGTCAACAGTCTTGGCACCAGCAGCCAGGAAATCAAAAGGCACATTGCCATGGGAAAGTCTGCTGTTAGGGACCTCTCCAAAGTACTGAAGAGCAATGGTGTCTCTCTGGAGACTAAGGTGCGTGTGATACAGGGTTTGGTCTTCCCAATCACTTGTTATGCATCAGAGAGTTGGACAATGACCAAGGAGGATAGAAGGAGAATTGATGCCTTTGAGCTGTGGTGCTGGAGAAGAGTATTGAGAATACCATGGACTGCTAGAAAAACAAACAGATTTGTCCTGGAAAGGGTTAAACCGGGTGGCTCCTTGGAGGCAAGGATTCTGAGGCTCCGTCTAACATACTTTGGACAAGTTGCAAGGAGGGACCGGTCCTTGGAGAGGGACATCATGCTTGGGAGGGTGGAAGGACAGCGCAGGAGAGGAAGGCCCTCTATGAGGTGGATTGATTCAGTGACTGGGATAATTGGAATGGGAGTGTCAGAGACAGTGCGATTGGCACAGGACAGAGTGGAGTTTAGGGCTGTTGTACATAGGGTCGCTATGAGTCGTAGGCGACTCGACGGCACATAACAACAACAACATGTATACAAGCCACATAATCATGCAGAAAAGAAGAAAACACCCAGACATCTTTCCCGTAACATCGATCCATGTTGTGCAAAGCTGTAAAGAGCAACAGGATTACACTGCCATTTGTTAGTGTACTGGAGTCGTCTCAGTGATATACTGTCCCAAGAGTGACAAACAATTTGAGATAAATGGGAAATTATAAAAATATTGTTGAAATGAAGATATTTTTCCCCAAATATTTATCCTTTGTTTCATGTAGAAAGTTGAGCTGAGTCAGTACTGTGTTCTTACTCATGAAATGGCTTAGTGCAAATTTACATTTACGCAGATGAGACCTTGAAGTGCTGATGCAGAATTGTCAAGGAGAAATGTTTAATGTCAGTAGCATGTCTGGACTAGACCAGACAACAGGCATTGAAGTTCAATTGAATAAAGAACTAGATGTTAAAATTTCATACATTCTTTTTTAAAAAAATAAATGAAATCTTGACTAACTTTATATTTTTTCAATTATTTTAAGGTTACTCAGTATTTATTATGATTGAAAGCAACTGGAAAGTTACTACTCTTGAGCCCATTCCAACCCATCGTGCTACTTTAGGACAGAATAAAATTGTCCCCTAGAACTTAAAAGACTATCAATCTTTATATAAAGAAATTGGATCTTCTCTCTTGAGGATCTGAACCACTGACTTTTGGATGAGCAGCTCAATTTGTTACTTAAAGCCCCACCAGGGAGTAGTTGTTGTTATTTTTGTTGTTGTTGATTGCCTTCAAGTCGATCATGACTCATGGTGACCTTATGAATAAAAGGCCTAAAGCCCCTCTGCAACTATTGATTGACATTTAGCAAAGTTCATAGAGTTTTCAGAGGCATGTTATTTAGGAAGTGAATGCCACACCTGCTTCCAAACCTGTCATAGTATACTGAGGAGGACCTGAAGCACTTGCTGCAGAAGGTTAAGGACCACAGCCTTCAATATGGATTGAAGCTCAACATCAAGAAGACAAAGATTCTCACCGCTAGGCCAACTGGCAGCACCATGTTAGATGGAGATGAGATAGAGGTTTTTAACAATTACAGCTTACCCAGATCCATAATCAACAGTGCTAACACTAGCAGTCAAGAAATCAAAAGACAAATTGTACTGGGAAAATCTGCTGTCATGGACCTCTCCAGAGTGTGGAAGAGCAACGATGTCAGTCTAGATACAAAGGTGCACCTAATCCAGGCCATGTTTTTCCTCAATTATTTGTTATGCTTCAGAGAGTTGGACAATGACTAAGTATGGGAGAAGAATATATGCCTTCAAGTTGTGGTGCTGGAGAAAAGTCTTGAACATGCCATGGACTGCCAAGAAAACAACTAGGTCTATCTTGGAGAGGGTGAAACCAAGTCTCTCCTTGGAGGCTAGGATTTTTTTTTTTCTTGTTTCTCTAATTTCTTTTTTTTTGACACTTTTTTTTTCTATAATTATATTTTATTAATTTTCATAAACATTTACAGAGATTTTGGGCTTCCACTCATTCATTGTTGCACTATTCTCTCTACCCTCCTCCCAGTTTGTTCTTGTCCAAATGCCACAGTGCTTGTCAAAGCCAGTTCTGATTAATCTTCTTTGTCAGTGTATCCTTTGCCATTCCCTATCACTCCTCCCTGAGAGAGACTTCACCCTGAGTCATAAGGAAAAGGGGACGGCGTATTCTCTTAGCTACTTCCTGCTGAAAAGGGACGCTGTGGGTTTCAGGGTGAAGATCTTCTCTCACTACTCTAAAGGGCCCCTTGGCAGTAGGAAACACATAGACTATTATGGAGATTGATTTTGGAATTCAGATGCACTCTTATTGATTGTGCTTGGCTGTACATGTACATATCCTTCAAGATGTATCATGGGGGTGTTGCTAGGATTTTGAAGCTCTGTCTCAAGTACTTTGGGCACGTGGTCAGGAGATCAGTCCTTGGAGAAGGACATCATGCTCAGAAGGGTGGATGGACAGTGCAGGAGAGGGAGACCCTGAATGAGATGGACTGATACAGTAACTGTGAGAGTGGGGGTTAGTGTGTCAGAACTAGTGAGACTTGCTCAGGAGAGGAAAGGGTTCAGAGCTGCTGTACATAGAGTCGCTATACATCCAGGTAGCAGTAGTTGTTATGTACCATCAAGTCAGTAACTCATAACCATCAACTCATAACTGATGCTCCAGTTGGTTTTCAGAGGCAGTGAATTGTCCAGGAGTTGGTTGATCTTTCTTCCATGGAACAGCCGGAGTATTGGAAACACATGCTTTTGCGTTGACAGCGTAATTTTTTAACACAGTAAAAAAGACTCTGGATGCCATGGACTGACACAGTTGTTGCAACAATTGGTTCAAATAGCAATGATTATGGGTCGTTAACAGTGGTTTCTTTGACATTATAGATATATGAGGCAGAAGCTACTAGATAGCACCTAATAACAAGAAATGTATATTGTTTACCATGAAGATTCTTAAATGGTTTTATTTCATTTGTTTTCTATATTACATGTAAGCAAAATTATCCAAAAATAACCTGGAGTTGTGGTGCTGGAGAAGAGTGTTTAATATACCACGGACTGCTGGGAGAACAAAAGGGAATGTCCTGGAGAAGGTGAAGCTGGAATGCTCCTTGGAGTCAAGGATTCTGAAGCTTTGTCTGACATACTTTGGGAAAGTTGCAAGGAGGCGCTGGTCCTTGGAGAGGGACATCATGTTTGGGAGAGTATAGGGATGGTGTAGGAGAGGAAGACCCTCAATGAAATGGATCAATTCTGTGAGTGGAGTGGTGGAAATGAATGCATTTGAAATGGCGAGGTTGGCACAGGATAGAATGGCGTTTAGAGCTCTTGTACATAGTGTCACTATGACTGGCGAGCGACTCAATGGCACATAACAATAACAACTAGAAGAGAACATCGATAGAGAACTACCAGAAATACAAGATGGGTTTTAAAAAGTTCATGGCAGTAGAGATATTATCACCACTGTCAGATGGATCTAGGTAGAAAGCAGAAAGTACCAGAGGTGTTTCATTGACTATGCAAAGGCATCTAACTATGTGGATCACAACAAATTGTGGCTGACCTTGAGGAGAATGAGAATCCCAGAACACCTGATTGTACTCATGCAAAACCTATACTTGGACCAAGAAGCAGTCAAGGAACAGAGCAAGGAAATACTGCATGGTTCAAAATCAGGAAAGAATCACTCCAGGGATGTGTCCTGTCTCTATACCTTTTTAATCTATATGCAGAACAGATAATTCAGGAGGTTGAGCTGTATATGGAAGAATTGGCATAAGGATTGGAGAAAGACTCATCAACAACCTGTATTATGCACATGAAAAAACCTTGCTTGCTGAAGCTTAGGAGAAACTGAAGTGCTTGCTGCAGAAGGTCAAGGATTGTAGTTTTTAATATGGACTGAGGCTCGGCATCAAGAAGACAAAGAGTCTCATCACTGGGCCAATTGTCAGAACCATTATAGATGGAGAAGAGATTGAGGTTGTTAACAATTTTAGCTTGCTTGGGTCCACAATCAACACTCTAGAAAATCAATAGACTAATTGTACTGGGGAGAAACGTGCTGTCAGGGATCTCTCCAGAGTACTGAGAGGCAAGGATGTCAGTCTAAAGACTTAGGTGTGCCTGATCCTGGCCATAGTCTTCTCAATTTCTTGCTATGCATCATAGAGAACTGGGTAATGAATGTTGTTGTTGTTGTTGTTGTGGTGGTGGTGGTTAAGTGCCGTCGAGTCGCAGGTGACTCATAGCGACCCTATGAAGGAGAATCCTCGACGCTTGGGTGCTTTTCATCCTCTCTCCAGGTTCACAGGGTTTCCAGAGGCAAGTTATTATGGGAGTGGACGCCACTCCTCCTTCCACGCTTGTTTAATTGGTCATGGTTGAATAATGTTTTATCTTGTGGAGAAGAATAATCATTGCCTTTGAGTTGTGGTGCTGGAGAAGAGTCCTGAGCATACCACAGACTGCTGAGAAAAAGAAATCTTTCTTGGAGAGGGTGAAATCAAGTTTCTCCTTGGAGGCTAGGATTTAGAAGCTTCATCTCATATACTTTGGGCCTATGACCAGGAAGGACCAATCCTTGGAGAAGGACATCATGCTCAGAAGGGTAAAGGGACAGCGCACGAGGGAAAGACCCCAGATAAGATGAATTGATACAGGAACTGAGGGTAGGTGTATTGGGTACAATGAGACTGTCTAAGAGCAGGGCATGTTCCAGGGCTATTGTACCTAGAGTTGCTGTGAGTCAGAGGCAACTCGATGGCACATCATATGTGCTGTAACAGAACAATTAATCTTTCTTTAAAAGAGTTGTTATAGGTTGAAATTTGTCCCCTAAAAAGATATGTTAAGTATTAACCCCTGTACCTATGAATAGGATTGTGTTTGGAAATAAAATTTTTGAAGGTGTTTTCAGTTACTTTACTACAAGATCACACTGGTTGAGGAAGGCCCTCATCTCACCTAAGTGCTGTCTTTCTATAAAAGAATAACAAATGAAGAGACATTCAGTGAAATACGGCCATGTAGAGATGAATCTCCCAGGCGTGCCAGAAGCCTTCAGTGGATCGAGATAAGAAAGAAAGTTCTCAGAGACTTCAGGGAAAGCATGACCTTGCCAACACCTTGAACTCTGACTCCTAACATCTAGAAGTGCAAGATGATTCTTTCCTGTTCTTATAAATCATCAGGAATCTTTAGGCGGTGCATGCACTTTAAGGCCTTGATGACTCCTCAAAAGACCAGCTGTTCAAACCACGCTAGGTGTGCTTCCGAAGCAAAAATGATAATCTACTTCCAAGATTTACAGCCTTGAAAACCCTGTTGAGAGCAGTTCTTCTCTGCCACACAGAGACTCAGAATTGGATCAGTGGCTGAGTACAAACTACCCAGCATGTGGTGTTTTCTTACTGGAGCCCCAGGGAACTAAGACAAAAGGAGACCAAGGATAGAAGGTTGGAACAATGTGCACAAAGTCCCGCAACTGGAACATAGCAGAGCTGGGGCGCAAACCTGTGTATCTGATTTCAGCTTCTTTCTTTGTCGTTCACACTGTTTTGGTCATTCTCAATGTTCGTTTTGTTTTATTGAATAAAGTCCTAAACAATTTGAACTGGAAAATGGAATTCAACATAATGGATTTCCTTAGGAATTAACGTTTGTATCTTCCCAATTAGGCAAGCGTGGGTACGTGCTCTGGGCAAAGAAAGACACACATGGGCAGTTCATGTCACTTAGCCCAAACTAGCAGGGCATGTCAGTATTAGGTCATATACCCACCCTGGAGTGTCTCACGGCTTGATTGTTCCCTCTTCTATTCCAGAAACCAGCATAAAACATTATTTTCCTCATGTTCCTGCTTTGTTAATGAGTTCAAAATGAATGAGCACGTGTGCTCGGGCGGCCCTGCCTATCAAACATGTATCCAGAAATAAATGCAGATTGCATAATCCCCAATTCCAGCTTGCATATTTTACCACAAAAACTTTGGCATGGGTCTGATACTTCTGAAAGTGAAGATTTAGCATGCAACGTCTGTCTGAATATTCAAACATTAAAATCTCCTGAGGCTTCCCTTTCTGCCAATGTCCTTAGCATTTTAGCTCCTAAATATTGTCTATTTTTCCTCCTGGAAATTTCCATTAAAAGAGTTCCATTTTAATCTGAACTAGAGTGCCCAGGAGGCTATTCTGAGTCCCTTTAAGCTAGAGATAATTTTTGTTTTAATGTGCATTAGAACAGTGTTTGGTTGTTTTTACACCCATTCACCAAAATTCATCAATCTAAATAGAAAATTTATGGTGTACCTGAAGGCTCCGTTTCCTCTCCTTGTCATATATTGTTGTTGTTAAGTGCCATCAAGTCATAGATGACTCATAGAGACCCTATGAACCAAAAACCTGGACACTTGCATAGTTTTCATAGTCTCTCCAACTTCATAGAGTTTCTGGAAGCAAGCTATTTCAGAAGTGGATGTCACTCCTGTTTCCAAGCTTGTTTTAATTGGGGAGGTCCACCAAACACTGTCCACCATGTGTAACCATTCTTGCATTTGACACATCAGTGTCACAGTGTTCAGCTTCACAGCAACCACGAGTTACCTCTGTACAGCAAGTGGATAGACCATGGCTATATGACCTAGAAGAATGTTTGACAAAAAATAATTAAAAACAGGCCTTATGGCCACCGATTAAAATCACCCACCTTTGGCTTGATAACATCACTTTCTGTCCACTAGGCCAACTGATCTCTCTCTATGCTGTTGTCAAGTAGTAAGAGACTCATATACCCGTCACAAAAATACCTTATATGGCCAACAGAAGACAGAGAAACTACAGGAAGAGCTATTCGACCAAGATGAGTTGGGTTCTAAAATATGGCTGGAAATAGAAGGGTCTGGCCCTTCAAAGAGCACGAAATGAGAACACATAATGAGCCTTCGCTGTTATGTGCCTTCGAGTCGACGACCACACACATTCATCCTAAGAACAACCTACTTGAACTTCGTTTTATCTTGCATCTTCACGGTCTCCGCCATACTCAAGCCCACTGTGGGATTCAGCATGTCAGTCTATCTCTGAAAGGGTTTCCCCCTATTTGCTAATCCTCTACCTTTTCCAGCACCATGTCTGTCTCCAAGGGCTGGTTCCTACTGAGCTTGCACCTAAAATAAGTGAGCTGAAGTTTTGCCGTCTCAGCCTCTGAGCAGTACTCTGGCTGCACTTTTTTCAAGATATGTGTCTTTGCTCTTTCAGCAATCCATGCAATGTCTATACCTCTTCACCAACATAATTCAAAGATGAATTCTTATTCTGTCTTCTTTTTTCATTGTCCAACTTTCAGATGCATTGAAATCAAATGAAAACATCATGGCTTGGATCAGACGGACCTTAGTCTTCAGTCTTATATCCTTGCTCTTTAGAACTTTGGAGAGGTTCTTGACAGCAAATTTCCCCACTATAGCACATCATTTGACTTCTTGCCTGCTTCTATCATAGCTTTTGACTGTGGAGACAAGTAAAATGAAATCATCGACAAGGCAATCTTTTCTCCAACTGTCATGATGTTGCCTATAGGCCTAGTTGTGAGCATTTTGGTTTCCTTGACGCTGAGATGTAGTTCACATTGAAAGATGCTGTCTTTGACTTTTCTACAGCAAATGCTTCAAGTATTCTTCTCTTCCTGTTAAAAAGGTTGTCTCATCTGCTGAGAAATCTGGAAGACAGCTGCCTGGGGCCAACTGACTGGAAGAATCAGTAGTTGTTCTCATGCTCATAAAAAAAAAAGTGATTCAATAGACTTAAAATTATTAAACAATATCATTAATACTGTTGTTTGTTGTTGTTATGTGCCGTC
>NW_006399774.1:8636710-8638359 GCF_000299155.1 Elephantulus edwardii
TATTATAAAAAATTGCCTGAAACTGCACATTGATAGGGAACTGCTAGAAATTCAAGTTGGATTCTGATGAAGCTACAGTACCAGAGATATCATTGCTAATGTCTTATAGATCTTTGCTGAAAGCAAAGAATACAAGAAAAATATGTACTTGTGTTTTATTGATTATGCAAAGATATTTTCTTATAGATAATAACAAATTAGAGCTAACATTGAGAAAAATGGGAATCCCAGAACACTTAATTGTGCTTATGCAAAATCTATACCCAGACCATAAAGCAGTTGTCCAAACAGAACAAAGGAATTCTGAATAGTTTAAAATCAGGAAAGATGTGTATCAGAGCAACAGCCTTTCTTCATACCTATTCAAGTCGTATACTGAGCAAATCACTTGAGAAGCTGGACTATATGAAGAAGAAAGTGACATTAGGATTAGAAAAAAGACTCATCAATAATATATATATGACTCAGCCTTGCTCTCATAAATGAAGACTCAAAGATCAAAGTCTATATCCAATGTCTGGAGAGTTTAAGGAATGTATGGGATTTTTAACTCATTGGGCTGACCTACCCACTGCTTGGTAAACAATTCATAAAGGAAACAGAAGTATCAGTGTCCAGAATAATGGAGCAAATGTAGCTGAGAATCTATGTAAGGGAAACTCTTTCCAAACAAAGTTCATGGTCTGAGACAAATTAGATTTATAGTTTGATCCTTACTTCTAGAATAAAAATATAAAGAAGTAAATGTTAGTAATTTACAAATTTTCTACAAACTCAGGCCCAGTAGATATGCATGATGAATCATACAAAATATTTAAAGAAAAACCTTTATTAATCCTTCACAAATACATTTAAAAAATGAAAAAGGAGAAAATACTTCCTAATGCATCCTATAACCCTAAGCTGTGGTGGCTTAGTGGTGAAGAACTGTGATGTCAATGCAAAAGTATATGGTTTGAATCCATCAGCTGCTTCATGGGAAGAAAATGGGCAATATTCTCCCATGTTATATTGTTGTTGATTGCTGTTGAGTCAAGTATGACTCATAGCGAACCTATGAACAAAAGGCCTGAAGCCTTTCTATAAATATTGTCATTTAGCAAAGTTCATAGCATTTCTAGAGACATGTTATATACTGCCTCTCACACCCAACTGAGTCATTTCTAATTTAAAACTTCTTAACATTAACAACAAAATAAGTATTACATTAATACTAAAACCAAACCAAAAACTTGCAAGAAAACTTAAGAATTTAGATGTGAAAAATCTTCAGGTCAAGGGAAAACCTAGAAAGAACTTACAAAAGTATAATACGTCTATTACAATTGGCAAACAGGAATGAAACATTAATAGCTGTTCAAAAGGAGAAGGGAAAGGGGGAAAGAGAGAAGTAGTAGAGGGAGGGGAAAAAATAACCCTGCTAGGGCAGGAGATATCAGTGGCTGAGTGAGGGGGTAAATTAATAGGCAAAGTATGATGGGGAAGTCTACTGTTAGGAACCTCTCTAAAGTACTCAAGAGCAATGGTGTGTCTCTGGAGACTAAGGTGCATCTGATACAGGCCATGGTCTTTGCAATCACTTGTTATTCATCAGAGAGTTGGACAATGACTAGGGAGGACAGAAGGAGAATTGACGCCTTTGAGCTGTG
>NW_006399774.1:8638986-8640510 GCF_000299155.1 Elephantulus edwardii
ACCATTATCACATTTCACAGATCAGTGTCACAGTGTTTAGCATCACAGTGACCACGAGTTACCTCTGTACAGCAAATGGACAGACTAGTGTTATACCAGGTAGAAGAATATATCTTCATTAACTTACTATCACACTAAATAGGGTAACATATAAGATTATATATGATTATCAGTTGACATTAATCTGAAACAAGTTGAAAGATTAGTTCCACTCATGAGAAGTAGTTGTGTAATACACCGTATTGTTTCAACATGTCACCAAGTTGAGCCCAGCTCAGACTGACCATCCATTCAGTGTCTGATCTTTTAAATCTTAACAGAGAGAGTGTGCCGTCCTTCCCTTGTGGAAGAAGATGACATAACCTTTTATTTAGAAAATCCTAAAGAATCCACTAGATGTGAGTTAAATACACCAAAATTTCTATGTACAGGCACTAAACACTTCAAAGGAAATTTAAGAAAATTATTTTATTCAAAATAGCACAAAAAAGAATACATTGATATATTTAAAAGTAAAACGGAAATCCAAATTCTCTGTAAATGTTCATTAAAATTATTTTAAAATATTAAATTTAAGAAAAAAGTAAAATATTGGCCAAAAGGACCAATAGAATAAATATCTGTAAGTAGATGAAAAAAAAAATGCATATAAATTGTGATGACATTGCTAGTATAAATGTAATTTTGCAGCTACTAAGGAAACAAATATTTCACTCTCAGATATATACACTCAAGACTTTTAAAAAATATGTGTCATTGCCAAAAGATGAATGTGGCTGCGCCAAGTAGCATTTTCATAGCTGCAAAATGTAGGGGAAATGTCCATCAATTAATTAATGGTTCATCAATAAGTTTATCTCCCGATGATAGACTGTGATTCGACCATAAAAATGAGTGAAATCTTGATGTACAGTACAGTATACATGGACTTGGAAACATTATTCTAAATAAAGAAAGACAGTTAAAGGAGAACATATATCATATGATTCCTTTTATAGAATGTATCCAGAATAGGAAAGTGTAGAAAGATAAACCACCAGCAAGGCACTATAGCACTAGTGGCCAAGAGGGGAGGAAGCTGAGTTTCCTCCCCAAAAAGGAGATGGCATCAGTTCAAATCCACCAGCTGCTCTGAGAGAAAAATGGGCACTCTCTTCCTGTGGGTTTTACAGCCTCTAAAAACCTTACTCGAGGGTCAGCTATGAGTTGATTCCAACTACATTATGATGGATGATAGATAGAGAGAGAGAATAGATAGATAATACTACCTTTTTCTCTTCGTATAAATATGGAAATTTTGTCCATCAGGGGGGCATACATTTATCATAATTATTTACTCCCTATACTGGACAAATCATTTTAGAAGCTGGACTGTACAAAGATGACTCTGGAGAACATTATGCTGAGTGAAATGTCCCAGTCAAGAAGGGACAAATATTGCATGGTGCCACTGTTGTAGAATGGGACTGTCCTTGGGGTTGGGGAGAGACTGAGTAAGATGGGTTCAATAATGTATGCTGCCCT
>NW_006399774.1:8641322-8643232 GCF_000299155.1 Elephantulus edwardii
TAATAAAATTTAATTTAAAAAAAAGAATCAGGATTGAAGGAAGACTCATTAACAATCTTTTGCACGATGCCAATCTGCTGTAAAAAAACCCCAACTGTTTAAAATGTTTAAAAGCAAAGATAATCACTTTTAGGATCAAAGCAAGCCTGGTATTTTTTTTATTACTTCCTATGCATGTGAAAGCCTGACAATGAACAAGATATATTGGAGAATAACTGATGAAAATTGAACGCACTGTAGACTTCTAGAAGAATGAAGACATCTGACTTCTAGAAGAATGAGGAAATCTGTGTTGGAAGAAGCGTAACTGGAATGCTCTTTGGCAAAAAAAAACCCCAAAACAACAAAACAAACATAGTGAGACTTCCTCTCACATCAGTGGTGCTTGGTAAAGTTGATGTTATGTGTCATCAAGCTGCTGCTTCAGAAATTAGAAGTTCAGTAAAAAGGAGGAAGATTCTCCAAGATACGGAATGACACAATAGCAGCAGCAATGAACTCCACCGTAGACATAATTGTTAGCAGAGGACACAGCAACTTTTCATTCTGGTCTACGTAAAGCTGTTTTGAGTCAGAACCAATTCGATTATATCTAAAAACAACATAGAGAAAATAAATTGCCTACGGCTGCAGGGATTAAAAAGAACAACTGCTAATGAGTACAGCTTGTTTTCAGGTTGTGGGGGGATGTTCTAAAATTGAAGTGTTGTGATATTTACCCAACTCTGTGAATATACTAAAAGCTTGAGGATTGTATAAATTAGATTTTGGCATGAAATTTTGAGTGAATTTTATGGCATGTGAGTTATATCTCAATAAATTTGTTTAAATGACACTTTGGAATTTAAGTATATGTTGAAATGGAATCATCTAATAGTAGCAATGGAATGACCTAGAAAATAGAACAAATGATAATATGAAGTAAAAATTTAAAAAGGAAGACTAGAAAATAATTGTTTCTAATAGCTTCAAATCTAAATATCTTTGTGGTTTTGGAAAAAGGTATATAGTCTTCTGAACTGCAAAAAAGGAAATAAAATTATAATCCAAGGAAAAGAAATCCTTGGTTTTGCACATTAAGAACAACCAAAATACTTGGAAAATTCATGTCACAATTCAGACTAATTGAAAAAAAAAAAAGTAAAGAAATGCAATCCATATAAACTTTACAGTTGGATTGGGGTGTTTGCCACCCAAAAGGGCTAGACCTAGTGACTTGGGATTTTAGTAATTTTCTCTAAGTTGCTGTTAGGGATTGAACTGGGTCCCACTGCCATTCAACTACTTACTTAAATTCAATTCCCCGTACATATGAGTTTTATCCCATTTGGAAATGAGATTTTTTTATGTTGATATAGTTATCCTAGCACAGAGTATCCTAATCACTTTTCCATAATAAAAACAGAAAGCTAGACATGAAGACACACGCAGGAAAGAGCAGACATAAGGAACACCATGAATTCCATGGATTATAGTGAACACAGAAACTAAGAGAAAACATTAAAGGGAAGAGTAAAAATATGTTTTGTCTTTTATAGAAACACCCACTTGTGGTGTTTCTGTAAATTGTCATAAGTTCTCTATTGTATCACTAATCATGGCTCGATACTAAATTATATTTGCATAATCACATTATTGTTGTTGTGTACCTTGGAGTCGGAACCCCCCCATAGCTGACCCTCCTGCAGGTTTTCAGAGGCTGTTAATTGCACGGGAGGAGATCGCCCATCCTTCTCCCGCAGAGCAGCTGGTGGCCTCAAACCACGTGCCTTGGGGATTGCAGCACAGCTTCTTGCCACTAGGCCACCAGAACTCCTAAGTATATATCTACATTATTAGACCTTTTAAACTTTATTGGTTTCCAGTTTTTAGAAATAATTTATAGTGAAGGCTGAAAAGCTTAAACATAG
>NW_006399774.1:8643772-8645701 GCF_000299155.1 Elephantulus edwardii
TTGAGTACTTTAGAGCGGTCCCTAACAACAGACTTTCCTGACTAAAATGTCAATGTATAGTGTTTGATACTCTCATTTAAAAATATCAATAATGTGTCTTGACTCGACAGCACTTAACAAGAGACACGCATGGTGCAAAGGTAGAGGAATGGTGTAAAAGACAAAGACGCTCAACCAGGTGGATGGACACAGTGACTGCAGACACGGACCCAAGTGTGTCAGAGACTGTGAAGAGGGCCCAGGGTAGGATAGGGTTAAGATCTGTTGTTCAGCGTCACTATGAGTCATATTTGACTCAAAGGCACCTAACAACCCAACAAGTGCCACTTAAAAAAAAAATTACAAATAAACCCAACAAAGAAGTGTCATCCAAACCAGAGAAGAGCACTGACTAACCCATAGACTGCCAAAACAACAACAACAACAATAACAACAAAAATATATGTCTTAGAGAAAGTGTAGGCAGGAAGCTCCTAGGAGGCACAGACAGTGAAGCTTTTCTGCCTGTGACCTTGTCATGTTATCCTAATAAGACTGATTGGTAGGAGGAGCTGGGTACCATTCAGCTGTTACTCCTGCTGTCAGTACAGCAGAGACTTTGATTTACAAGTTCCATCATCGAGTGCATCTTTGTTGTTTGTTTGCTTGTTTGTTTTTACTGTTATTTGCTCCAGATAAGAAGAGAAGAGATCCCAGTGGCTATTCACCAAAGTAGAATGTGGAGCATGGTCTTTGTGAACTTTGTGAACTACCCACTGCCCTAGATGTGCCCAGGGACACAAGTCCAAAGTCCTCAAGTCCATTCTAAGTCCTCAGGTCTTTGGTCCTGACAAAGGAGTTTTCAGATCTTTGTCCCCATATGCTCTACCTCATCCTTAGATATATTTGCACCACATAGAAATACATATGTAGAAATATCTTCTGCCAAACCTATATACAATATAAAACACTGGTGGGTGTTTTATATTTTTGGTTCTAAAGCTCTCAGTCTTTCTGCAGAAATTCAAGAAAAAAGTGTGATCTAGGATGGCCAAGGAAGAAAAAAGTGTGATCTAGGATGGCCAAGGCAATGCCTAGAGTATTTTCTAAAGACCCAAATGACACCAAATTAGTTGCCCTTGAGTCATTTCCAACTCCTTGAAACCTCATGTATGTCACAGTAGAAACAAACTCCAGAATCTTTAGAAATTGAGCTGTTGATCATTTGTGCCACCCAGGGACTCCTTCTAAGGACAGAGCCATAGAAATGAGGTTCCAACCCATTTCCCTCAGATGCAAAGGGCTTTGGGGAATCCTAGCTTCCATATTCCCCTAAGCAAGCAAGATGAAGTAGCTATGGTTCTGACTATTCCCAGGCTCTTCTGCAGTGAGCCTGCAGAGAATTTACCATTTATTGCTATTCTCCTCTCATCAAGGTTATCAGTCCAGCAGTCAATCGCACTGAACCCTTTTATCAGCTTCACTTGCTAATTATAAAATATTTGCAATTATACAATATGCTAATTATAAGATGTCTACAAACAGCTTAATCAATTGAGTGCATTTTATTCTTTCTAGTCTAAACATTATGGACTCACATGAAGTCTCTGAGATCAGTAAATTATTCTAGCTTGTTAAACTGCTGCCAAGCCAATCAGAAGTTTTATTTGAATTTATTAGGCTCCCCACACTATTTAGCCAGCAAGATGGGGGGAAAACAACAGAAACAAAGAGTCAGGCAGGAGTCATGCTGTGAAGCTTGATCAGTTCCCAGGGATTAGGAGGGGAAAGCCAGGGAAATTCTGGAGGAGCCTGCTTCACCTGGAACCTGCCTTCTCTAATGGAAATCAACAGGAACATGTTCCAGAAGCATCTAGATTTCTCAGAAGCATTCTTTCGGCTGTTATAATGTCTGTGAATGTCTCTGTGCCTTGGGAGGGGACAAATCTA
>NW_006399774.1:8646330-8660838 GCF_000299155.1 Elephantulus edwardii
TGTAAATGTTCATTAAAACTAATAAAATTTAATAATAAAAAATAATAATCTCCCCCCTCTCTTATTGCCTTTGAGTTATATCGTATCTGACCCTGAGGTGGATTTTCAGCCTATTAACAGCACAGAAGACTGATCATCTTTATGTTGTGGGGCACCTGGAGGACTTGATCCATATGTCTTTGGGTTGGAAGTAGAACTTCTTACCCACTAGGCCACCAGAGTAATAGTGTTAATAGTTGTTATAGAAATAAATAAATAATGTGTGTTGTGTAGATGTGTATATGTGTACTTTTGTACATGTGTAAATATATACAACTCTCCAGCTACTCCTTTGAGAAATCAACGTACACATTTTTCATACCAGTTATACTTTGATTTATGTCCCCTCAAAATTTTTAATTGAGGGAGAGGTAAATAAAAACAAACAAATAAATAACAAAAGTAATTTTTTTCAAAGTACACAGCATAGATATTCAATATGGATTGAAGCTCAACACCAAAAAAACAATGATTCTCACCACTGGGCCTATTGGCAGCATCAGGATGGATGGTGAAGAGATTGAGTTTGTTAGCAGCTTTAGTTTGCTTGGCTCCACAATCAATACTCTTGATACCAGCGGCCAGGAAATTAAAGATGAATTGCACTGGGAAAGGCTGCTGTCAGAGACCTTTCCAAAGTACTGAAGAGCTACGATGTCAGTCTGGAGACTAAGGTGTGTCTGATGCAGGCGATAGTTTTTGCAATTACTTGCTATGCATCAGAAAGCTGGACAATGACTTGGGATGATAGGAGGAGAATTGATGCCTTTGAGTTGTGGTGCTGGAGAAAAGTACTGAATATATAATGGACTGCTAGGAGAACAAAAAAGTTCATCCTGGAGAGGGTGAAGGCAGTCTGCTCCTTGGAAGTAAGGATTCTGAAGTGTCATTTGACATATTTTGGCCATATTGCAAGGTGGGATCAGTCCTTGGAGAGAGACATCATGCTTGGGAGGGCGAAGGAGAGAAAGATCCTCGATGAGATGGATTGATTCAGTGAACTGGGGTAATGAGGGTAGGTGTGTCAGAGACAATAAGATTGGCACGGGATAAAGCATGGTTTAGGGCTGTTGTACATACTGTCGCTGTGGGTCACAGGAGGCTCAATGGCACATAACAACAACATAAAATAGATAGTAGATTAAAAAAAGGAGAGTACATTTCCTTAGTATTTTAATCTCTATTATTTACATTTAAATTGAGGGGGTGAGTGAGTTTGGGAAAAGGGGATAAAATAACTGCCAAAAGTTAAAAATAGAAGTGCCTTGAGTTAGCAACAGTACCTTCTGTTTGGATGAGGGCACTGTTAGATGGTTGTTGAATTATGTGCAATGAACTTGGAGCTGACTCATCACTGACCTTTCAATGGAGTTTTCAGAGCCTGGGCCTTCTTCATAGGGTCATTGTATGTTGTAGTTAATTAAAAGCACCTAACAACAGTAACAACTACGTCACCTTATGGGAGGAGATTGTCAGCATTTCTTCCCCAGAGCAGCTGGTGGATTTAATCTACCTACCTTTGGGATGAGTGGTTATGACTGTGGTCAACTTGACGGCACATGAGAATGATCACAGCTACCTTCGGGAAGGCAGCCCAACTCCTACCCACTAGGCCGCTAGAGCTCCCTTATATAAGCAACACAAACCAAAAATAGTGGACCTAATGATGCAATGTGTGGTGTTGTAGAACGGCCTTCCACAAATATGGTAAAAACCCATTATTGTAGAACAAGTATAGGATCCAAGGGGGGCAATGGGGTGAAGAGTGGTGGGGAGAGGGGGAGGAGGGCCTTCATTAATCATTGGGTCACAAAATTTGATGGGTGGAGGGAGAGTTGGGTAAAGGAAAGGGGGAAGATCCGGTGTGAACAACAATGTATACAAACTTTGTAAGTAAACCAGTATAAAATAAAATTTAAAAAACTGAAAAAAGCAAATGCCTGTATGTAAGTGCCTTGAGAAAGTATACCTTGCCAGCAGCAAAATAAATTGAACAGCAATAAAAAACTCAACCCAACATTTCTCATATCAATATCATACCTAAGTGAAACAAATACTCTATCTGACAAAGTGCATTTGGAAACAAATACGTACCTAGAGTCCTGTTTCTCAAAATTAAATATAAACACTCATTCCCTGAGGCTTCTGTTATAAATGTTGATACTGACTCATGGGTAGAGATTTTTTATACTAGGGTTGCTTCCATTTTACAAAGGAGAGTCTAGAACATTCTGTTAGGTGATTCTGAGAAGCAACTCTAAAGATGAAGAAGTCCTGGTGGTGACATTGATGGGGATTTGCTCTGCTAGTTCAAAAGTCTAGTCTCTCTGACTCTTCAAACTCACTAGCAGCTAAGTGAGAGCACTATGAGCAATCTCTCCTGGGATTTGTGGTTTCTAGAAAACCCACTGGAGGATTAGCTGAGAGTTTGTGCCAACATGAAAACAACGAATGAGTGAAAGATGGTGAAGGCATTTGACTACTGGTGTCAAATGTAATGGTAAGTCTCTTTAAAGTGCCAAAGAGTCACTTTATAGACAACAGTACGTCTGATGCAATCAATGTATTTTCAATTGCTTGATACGCCTGCAAAAATTAAACAATGGGGGAAGCTCTGGTGGCCTAGTGGCAAGAAGCTGCACTGCAATCCCGGAGGTACCAGGCTTGAATCCACCAGAGGCTCTGCTGGAGAAGGAGGGACAATCTCCTTGTGTACAAGTCAGATCCAGTTTGATGGCATACACACACACACACACACACACACACACAATTAAATAATTAATAACGTATACCAAAGAATTGATGTCTTTAAATTGTGGCATTGGTGAAGAAATTGAAGATACCAGGGCTCCCAAAATATAAAACAGATCTGTTTTGTACAAAATGCAACTAGAATTCTCTTTAGGTATAGATGATGAAATTTTGTCTCACACACTTTGGATATATTGTCACAAAGGGTCGGTGTATGGAAAAATACATGCTTAGTTAAGTAGCTGTTGTTAATTGTCATCAAGTTAACTACAACTCACAGTGTCCCTATAAATAGTGGACATGAACCCTGCCCTATCCTGTGCCATCTTCATCATCTCTAACGCACTTGAGCTACCCAGTACAGTCATTACGTAAACCAACTTTGTTGACAGTCTTCTCCTTTGCTGACCCTTTACCTCTCCAAGCATGATGTCATTTTCCAAGGACTGGACCCACCTAATAGCATGCACAAAATATGTCCGATGACAGTTCACTATCCAAGATTCTAAGCAGCACCCTGTCTGCCCCTCTTCTAAAACATACTTGTTTTCCCTCTTGAAGTTCATGGGCTATCCAGCACTCTTCCCCAGGTGAGCCAAAATGCAGTAGACCATCAACAAGATAGATTGGAGAGTTTTTGAAACAATAGCCTTAAGCACAGCAGTGAAAATGAGGACGGAACAGGTTGCTGAGGTTGTTATGTGCCGTCGAGTCACCTGCAACTTATAGAAACCCTAAGGACAGTAGCCATGAACCCTGCTCTATCCTGGGCCAAACTCAATGTCCCCAGTACATCTGCCTCCATTATCCCTGTCGATCTATCTCATCTACGGCATTTCTCTCCTGGGCTGACCCTCTATTCTTCTAAGTACAATGTCTTTTTCAAGGCCTGGTCCCTCCTGGCAACATGTCCAAAGTGTATGAGATGGAGTTTCAAAATCTTTGTTTCATCCTCTCCAAAACAGACTTGTTTGTTCTCTTGGAAGTCCAGAGTATGTTCAATGCTCTTCTCCAGCATCACAACTCAAAGGCATTTATCCTTCATCTGTCATCCTTATTCATTTTCCAGCTCTCTGATGGATAGCAAGCAATTGCAAAGACCATGGACTACATCAGGCACATCTTAGTCTCCAGACTGACATAATTGCTCTTCAGCACTCTGGACAGGTCTCTGACAGCAGACTTACCCAATATTACAGCATTAGACAGTATTATATTCTGTTGTGCATAGGGTTGCTATGAATTGGAGTCAACCTACTGTAATCTAGACAATAAATAACAAAATAAACAAGGGAAAGATGCATAACAATGATAATGAACACAGTGCAGGATCAGTGAATGTTTCCATCAATGATACACAAGTCTGCTATTAGATGAGGCATAAAGAGATGATACATATAAATATGTAACATCTAATAACAAAAACTCCAATGCTATCAAATCAATGCTGGCTCAGTATATGTTTACATCTACAGCTGGTTAACTAACTAGTCTCTGATGACAAATCTGGAGAATACCTACCTAGCCAACTGACTGAAAGAACTATATTTATTCTCACTTTTTTTTTAAAGTGATTCAACAGAATGTGGAAATTATCAAACAATAATATTAGTATCATAGACAAGTAAACCATTACTGAAGATTATTTTTAAATGGAGAGAGAACTGGCCAAAACTCAAGCCAGATTCAGGAGAGGTAATGACACAAGTAATATTATTGCTGATGTCATATGGACCATGACTGAAAGTAGAGAGTATCAGAAAGATGGTTGCTTATATGTTATTGATTCTGCAAGGACATTTGATTGTGTGGATTTTAACAAGTCATGGTTAATACTGAGAAGAATGAAAATCCAAAAACACTTAACTGTTCTTATGAGAAAATTATATATAGATCAAGAAGCAATGGTCCTAAGAGAACAAAAGAACATTGCATGGTTTATAATCAGAAAAGTTGTGTGTCAGGGTTACATCCTCTTCCCATACTTATTCAATCTGTATACTGAGAAAATAATTCAAGAAACTGAACTATATGCAGCATGGCATAAGAATTTGAGGAAGACTCAACAGCATTCATTGTAAAGATGAAACAAACTTGCTTGCAGAAAGTAAAGATTTGAAAACCTTGCTGCAGAAAATCCAAGACTGGAGCCAACATACGGATTGTGTCTCCACACAGGGTTTTGCACAACTCGATGGGTGGGTGGGGTGAAGGAAACGGGAAGGATCTTTTGTGAAAAACAATGTATTCAAGCTTTCTAAATAAATCAGAATAAAATTTAAAAAAATATTCACCACTGGACCAGTAGGCAACATTATGATCGATGGAGAAAAGATTGAAGTTGTCAGTGTTTCAATTTTACTTGGATTCACAATCAACACCCGTGATATTGGCATTCAATATATCAAAAGATATGTTGCATTGGAAATACTTGCTGTCAAGGACCTCTCCAAAATTCTAAAGAGCAAGAACATCAGTTTAAAAACTAAGGCGCACCATATCCAAGCCATAGGTTTTCCAATTGCTTTCTGTAAACCTGAAAGTTGACCAATAAATAAGAATGAAAGAAGAATCATCAATGCCTTTGAATTGTGATATAGGGGAAGATTGTTGACTATCTCATGAACTAGCGAAAGAACAAATAAATCTATCTTACAGGAAGTGCCACCACAGAGCTCCCTAGAGGATGGTGAGACTTCATGTCACTAACTCCAGGAATATTTTCAGGAAGAACCAGTTCTTGGAGAGAGACATCATTCTGGGAAAGGTAGGGGGTTGACAAAATAGAAGACCCTCAATGATATGAATTGACACAGTGACTACTACAATGGGCTTGAGCTCGAAGAGGATGGCACAGAATGTGGGAAGGTTCAGATCCACCGTTCAGAAGGTTGTTGTGAATCATAATCTCCTTGATAGTACCTAACGACACAAAGGTATGTGCACAGATACAAACACGTATAAATCTCAATATTTGATGGACATGATGTTTATATATGTAATTGTGATTACATAGATAAATGAAACCTCTTGAGACATCAGAGTAATTGGTCTGGTGGCCTAGTAGTAAGAAGCTGAGCGGCAATGCCTAAGGCATGTAGTTCGAATCTGACAGCTGCTCTGTGGGAGAAGGGTGGGAAGTCTCCTCCCATGAGATCAACTATCTCTGAAAACCCACCTGTGGTGGAGGGGTGTCAACTATGGGTCAGTTCCAACAACAACTACATCAAACCTATGTTTCTAAATGTTTATATATATTTAAGTTTTCTGAAAATAAAATATGTTTGTGTAAGAATGAAAGAAGAAAAAAACCCATTTAAAAAGTTAATATAAAAAAAAAGAATGCGAGAAGACTATTTTTTTATAGTTCAAAGTAACTAAATAATTTATTTAAAATTTTTTTGAAGAGTTGAATACAACTCTAGCTTGTAATTTTTTAAAAAGTATCCATGTTTCAGTAAAGATTAAGATAACTATAGAGAAGACTATTTTATTCTTTTGGCCATGTATACAGAATTTTTCTGAAAAATCATGTGCCTTCCTTGGAAGACCCCAGAGACATAGCCAAACTACTATTTTTCAAAGATAATTTATAAGCTATTATAAAAGAGCTAGAATCTATTGGGACTGTATGCTTCTTTGTAAAGAGTCATTGAGGAAAAGTGCAAAAAAATACTGGCTGCTAAACAAAAAGTCTACAGTTGTAATTTACTAGGTAGATGGATAGTTTATACCATAAAGACGCAGCAGCTATGAGTAGAAAACGACTTGAAAGTTCTAGTTGTTACTTGCTGTCAAGAGGAGTACAGCTCATAGTGATCCTACAGACAACAGACGGGAACCCTGTACTATTCTGTGCCATCCTCATCGTCTTGGACACATTTGAGCTTCCTCTCTTTTTCTGACTCTCTACATTCCCAAGCATGATGCTCCTCTCCAAAGAATAGCCTCTCCCAGCAACATTCTCAAATTATATGAGACAAAGCTTTGACACTTTTACCTGCAAGGAGCATTCTAGATGCACTTTTGCCAAGACATATGCATTTGCTCTTTAAAACAGTCTGTGAAATATTTAGTATTCTTTTCTAACACCAGAGTGCAAAGTATCGGTTCTTCCGCCATCCTTACTCATTGCCCAGTTTTCAGATGCATGGCAAGTTATGGAAAAGACCGTCATGTTTTCCATGATGGGAAACACTTGAAAAGAGAAGATTTTTCATTTTCTACAGGTCATGTACATAGAATAGTATTATGAATTGATCCATTTGTACAATGTAAGGAAAAGGGTACTATCTATTTTTAAAAATAAGCTATCCAGGTGATCTATTATAGACCAAACTTTTAAAACAACTGCATATATCTTCTCTTTTACTAGTGGTCATATACAGTATTTGTCTTTTGCTAACAGACTCATTTCACTCAGCATAATGTCCTCAAAATTCATCTATGTTGTTACATGTTTCACAAATTTTTCATCACTTTTTCAACATTGGAGAGGACTCCATTGTGTGAATGTACTGTAATTTCTCTATCTATTATTGGATAAAGATGGGCACTTTGCCTGTTTTCAAATCTTTGCTGCCATGAATAACGCTATAGTAAACATAGGTGTGTGTATATCTATCTGTTCAAGTCACAGCTTTTATTTTTTTCAGAATATATCTAGTAGTAGAAAAGCTGGATCAAATAGTATATCCATTTTCAACCTTTTATAGAAAAGCCAGACTTCATTCTATCATGGTTGGACATTTTATATTGACATCAATTGGAAGGGAAAGAGAGAGGAATAGAAAAATAATTCATAATTAATAAAAACTTATTGATATGAGTGAAGGAAAACACAATAAGGAATGAGTGGATGACCAGACAATGCGGGTAATATAACCAACATTATGTAATAAAATATGAATGATTGGCTAAAAACATAATATGCTCTGTAAGCGTTCATTCAAATAGCAAAACATTAGACCCTAAAAACCCCCCTCAAAACCAAGTAATTACATATAGAATTGAGATTAGGTTAGGCACAGGAGAGCCTAAAGCATGTGTACCCCTTCCTCAGCTTACTTATTCATATGGGCTGCGTGACGTGCCACTGTGTGTGTGTGACCACATGCACACACGTGTGTGAGCTGTCTGTGATGCAACTTCTTTCTTAAATGTGGCCATAATATTAGTAATTGAACACAAAAGTGATTTATGTCATCTTAGGAAATGGAATGTTTTGGATTACAACTTGTTTTTAGATGCAGGGTGCTTGACATTATGCTGAGTCAAAGATCTCAGTCACAAAAAGACAAATACTGCATGGTGCCACTTTTGTAGAATGGGGACTGACATCAGGGTTGGGATAAGACTGAGAAAAACTGGATAAATTATGTATACTGCATTTAAATAGATGAGGGAGAGAACAGTTTAAAAGTGATAGATGATAGGATATTATGGTTATCACAAGAGCCCAGAATGAAGGATGTGTAGTGGAGTGGACTCAGGTAGGAGTGGGGAAGAGGGGGGCGGGGGGATTGTATACCAAGGAAGGAATTTTTCTTTTACTTTTCAAAGAGAAGAGCGAACTGGGAGGGAGGAGTGGGCAAGGAGAAAAGTGCAACAATGAATGAATTGAAATCCAAAATCTCTGTAAATGTTCATTAATATAAAAAAATTAATAAAATAAAATAAAATTTTATTAAAAAAATACTGAGGGATGAGGATGGGGGGGGGCATTAATAATGGGATTGTACAATTTGACCGGAGGGGATGAGGGAAATTGGAAGACTCTGGTCTGAAACACAATGTATTCAAATTTTGTAAATAAACTAGTATAAAATTTTTAAAAAGTGAATAAAAGAAGATACAGGGTACTGATTTTTGCTATACAGTATACTTTCTACAAAAATAACTGACGTCTACTACAACAAAGACACTGAGTGAATTTTCATGCATGCTAAGGATAATAAATTGAGTCATTCTTGAATTACGGTGTACTGTGAGGGGAATTGAAAGAGACAGGTGTCAATGACTGCACTGAATACGTAGGAGATGCAGAGCTTAAACAGCTGTGGTCATGTGGGACCCTGTAATCCCGCATGAACTTTATTTCTGGCTGCCACATTCTTAGACACAGGAGTTAGTATCCATTTTCTTTAGGATTAATTTTCAGTTCCCCTCCGCTGCGGAGCTCTCCTCTGGTGTCCTGTCTGCTGGGCATCCCTGGGCCTCTCTGCTTTGGACGACTGATGCTCCCTCCTGATGGCCTGTTGTTGAGCACCGTGGAGCTGGAACTGACGCATAGCTGACTCTCCGGCAGGTTTTTAGAAGCAGTAAATTGCACAGAAGGAGACTACTCATCCTTCTCCTGTGGAGCAACTCGTGGATTCAAACCGAGTACCTTCGGGATTGCAGTGTAGATTCTTACCGTTTGGCCACCAGAGCTCCTGATGGCCAACACATGTGTTTATTGAGAACTGCGTCTCCAAATAGAAGAAAAAAAGAAAGAGCCTACTGCTAAGTTGCTAGGTGATGTTAAGACCTTACTAAACTAGAAGATAAATGTGTGTTTCATAGGGGAATGTTTCCAAAACAAGAGTCTCTCTAAAGGAGAAAAAGAAATACTAAAGTAATTAAGCACTTAAGATCAAATAAAAAATAAAGCCTTTCAAGCTTATTCTTATTGCGATTCTAAAACTTTCTAATTGTGCGACTGTGTGCTCAGGTTCCTGTTGAAATGTCTTTCTCTAGTTTTCAGCTTTATTTATGTTGCCAGAAGAAGACATCTCTAAGAGCAAATTCGTGCCATCTTCTCCACAACTTTTCCCATAGAGGCATAGAAGATACTATTGCTACAGAAACTACCTTAGAACTTAATTCTGCATTAACATGCAAAACACATAAATGTTGTGTGAAAGTAATCTATTAAAATCATTTTTGCCTCAAATGTGAACTAAATTAATTGACTTCGTCATGTTGTTGTTATCTGCCGTCGAGTAGCTTGTGACTCATAGCAACCCCATGCACAACAGCCCTGAAAGCTGCTCTATCCTATGCCAACTTTATGATCTTTGACACACCTACCCTCATTACCTAGTTACTGTATAAATCCATCTCATCTATTCTCCCCCTCTCTTTCTCCATCCCTCCACTCTTCCAAGCATGATGTCCCTCTTCAAGGACTGGTCATATCTTGTAACATGCCTAAAGTAAAAAGATGAAGCTTCAGAATCCTTGTCTCCAAGGAGCCTCCTGTCTTCACCCTCTCCAGGATGAATCTGTCTGTGTGTTCTCCTAGCAGTCCATGGTATATTCAACACTCTTCTCCAGCATCACAGCTCAAAGGCATCACATCCCTAGTCATTGTCTAGATCTCTGACACATAGCAAGCAATTGCGAAGACAATGGCCTGGGTCAGGTGTACCATAGTCTCCAGACTGAAGATGTTGCTCTTCAGTACTCTGGAGAGTGTCCTGATAACTGACTTTCCCAATGCAATTCAGTTCTTGATTTCCTGGATGATGGTACTAAGAGTGTTGATTGTGGAGTCAAGCAAACTAAAGCTGTTAACAATCTCAATCTCTTCACCATCTATCATAATGCTGCCAATTGGCCCAGTGGTGAGATGTTTATTTTCTTGATGTGGCGCTTCAATCCATGGAAGGCTGTAGTCCTTCATCTTTTGCAACAAGTGCTTCAGGTCCTCCTCATCTTCAGTAAACAAAGTTTTATCAGCTTTATGATGCAGGTTGTTGATGAATCTTCCTCCAATCCTGATGCCACATTCTTCCTCATCCATCCCAACCTCCTGGATGACCTGTTCTGCATATAGACTTAAAAGGTATGGAGACAGGACACATCCCTGGAATATACCCTTTCTGATTTTGAACCATGCAGTGTCTTCTTGCTCTCTTCTGATGACTGCCTCCTGGTTCAAGTATAGGTTTCACATAAGCACAATCAAATGTTCTGGGATTCCCATTCTTCTTATATAAATGAAAATATTAATGAAGATTTAAAATACTGTATTTTGATTTCTGCAATAAAATTATTCCTCAAAAGCCATTAATTTTCATTTTATATGTATTTTTATTGCAAATACCTTTTATAAAAAACATAAATGCAGGCTATGGATTTCAACTGATGATATGCACAGGTACCAGATCAATTACATCTGTGGAAGGAATAATTGGAGAAGTTCAATACCAGCAGTGAAAAATAGACCAGCTGCTGATTGTGGAACAGACCATCAACTACTCATATGCCAAGTTCAAATTAAAGCTAAAAAAGGTCAAATCATATCCACAGGAATAAAAATTTCATCTTGAGTCTATCCTTCCTGTATTTAAAACCTAACTCAAGAACAAGTTTGAGGCCTTGAACACTAATGAATTAAGACTAGATAAGTTGTGAGAAGAAATCAAGAATATCATCCACGAAACATGCAAAAGGTTATTATAAAGATGGAAGAAGAAAAGATCAAAGTGGATGTCAAATCAGACTCTGAATATTGCATTAGAATTCCCAGAAACCAAAGCAAAGGAGGGGGGGAATAATAAGTTAAGAAACTGAATAGAATATATCAAAGGGCAGCTCAGGAAGACAATGCAAAGTATTATAATGAAATGTGCAAGGAGCTGGAGTCAGAAAATTAAAAGGTCTGAACTTGCGCGTCATTTCTTAAGCTGAAAGAAGTAAAGAACAAATTACAAGCTATGAGCGGCGAGACTTAAGGATGCTATGGGCAGAATACTGAGTTACCAGGAAGCATTAAAAGAAGATGGAAGGAGTATACAGAGTCACTCTACCAAAAAGAATTGACGGACAGAAAAATCTCAAGAAATGACATGATCAAGATGCAATAAAGATAAAGGAGGAAGCTCAGGCTGCTCAGAAAAACTTGGCAAAAAAATTAAGCCCCAGGAATTGATGGAATGCCAATTGACATACTTCAATAGAGAGATGCTCCCCTGGACACGCTCACCAGTTTGAGCCAAGAAATATGGTAGACCTTGCCAACTGACTGGAAGAGATCCATATTTATTCCCATATCAAAGACAGATGGCCTGAAAGAGTGTGGAAATTATCAACCAATATCACTGGTATCACACACTAGCAAAATCCTGCTGAAGATTATCCAGAAATGACAGGTACAGTACATTGACAGAGAACTGTCAGAAATACAAGCTGGGTTTAGAAGAGGTCATGGCACTAGAAACATTATCGTCAATGTCAGATGGGTCTTGGTAGAAAGCAGAGAGTTCCAGAAGAATGACTATCTGTGTTTCATTGACTACACAACGACATTTGACTGTGTGGATCACAACAAATTGTGGCTAACCTTGAGGCAAATGGGAATCAAAGAACACTTGATTGTGCTTATGTGAATCCAATACGTGGACCAGGAAGAAGTCCGTAGAACACAACAAGAGAACACTGCATGGCTCAAAATCAGGAATTGAGTGTCAGGGATGTGTCCTTTCTTCATACTTTTTCAATCTATATGCAGAACAGATCCTTCAGGAGGCTGGGCTTTATGAGGAGGAATGTGGCATTATGACTGGAGGCAGACTCATCAACAACCAGTGTTATGCAGATGACACAGAGGAGGAGGACATGAAGCACTTGCTGCAGAAGGTCAAGGACTGTAGTCTTCAATATGGATTGAAGCTCAACATCAAGGAAACAAATATTCTCATCACTGGGCCAAGGCATCATGATAGATGGAAAAGAGATAGAGGTTATTAACAATTACATCTTGCTTGGCTCTACAATCCACACTCTCGGTACCAGCAGTCAAGAAATCAAAACACAAATTGCACTGGGGAAATATACTGTCAAGGACCTTTCCAGAGTACTGAGAAGCAACGATGTCAATCTAGAGACTAAGGTGACCTTGATCTAAGCCACGGTCTTCACAACTACTTGCAATGCATCAGAGAGCTGAACAATGATTAAGGATCACATAAGATGAATCAATACCTGAGTTGTGGTGCTGGAGAAAAGTTTTGAACATTCCATGGACTGTCAGAAAAACAAATAGTTCTATCTTGGAGATGGTGAAACCAAGTTTCTCATTGAAGCTAGGATTTTGAAGCTCTGTCTCACATACTACGTGCACAAAGGAGGGACTGGTCCTTGGAGAAGGACATCATGCTTGGAACGGTGCAGGGACAGTGCAGGAGAGGAAGATTCCAGATGAGGTGGATTGATACAGTAACTGGGACAACTGGGGTTGGTGTGTTGGAGTTAGTGAGACTGGCTCAGGAGAGAGCAGGCTTCAGAGCTGTTGTAAATAGGGTCACTATGAGTCACTAGCAACTCAACAGCTCATAATAGCAACATGTATTTTTAACACCAGGAAAATGATTCCTATAACATTCATCAAAGTTCTATTGGCCTTTTTGTTAGGCAGCTAAGTGCTTTAACCACGGAACACCAGGGGTCACTGTATGTGTTTAGTGTGTAAAAAGAGCGTCCTGGTGGCCTAGTCATAAATAGCTACACTGTCTAACTGAAGGCATGTGGTTCAAATCTACTATTTACTACATGGGAGAAATATAGGCAATTTCCTCCAACGTGATTGACTGCCTCTGAAATGAACAGTGCTTAAGCATTTGGCTCTCCTCAGTGACCCTGGTTGTTTGAACCCACCAACTGCTCCACAGAAGAAGGATGTGCCTGTTCGCTTCCACAAAGATTGTAAGCTTGGTAACTGTGGGGCAGTTCAACTCTATCCTAAAGATCCTGGTCTATGAGTAGGGATTGGCTATGAGTATGATCAACTTAATGTCAATGAGTTTGTGCTGATTTTTTTTGGTTATTTTTATTGTTTTCTTGTTGCTTTATAATAAACTAAATTCTTCAAAATAAATATAGTTGCATTGATTGAGGGGAAAAACAAAAATTGGCAAGAAGCTGTGCTATAATGCTGAAGGCACGTGGTTCAAACGCATCACTAGTTCACCAGAAGGATGGGAAATCTCCTCCCATGTGATTAACTATCTCTGAAAACCTGATGGAGGGTCAGCTATGAGTCAGATCTGACTTGGCTGTACCCAACAACAACTATCACAAGAAAATAAATATATGAATGCTAGTGGTTGCTGGGTGATCAATACTCCTCTCCAGCATCACAACTCAAAGGCATCAATTCTTCTTCTGTCATCATTAGTCATTGTCCAGCTCTCTGATATAAAGTAACTGCAAAGGTCAGAACCTGGATGTTATTACAAAATTTAATTACTTCTCAAATCTTATTTAAATGTACAAAGTCTCTGGGTGATGAAAATAGGTAATTTGTTTGGCTGCAAATGGAAAGGTTAGAAATACAAGTCCCCCAAGGGGCACCTGGATGGAGAAGCCTGATGATTTGCTTATGAAAGCTTATCCACTGAGAAGCTAGGGAGCATGGACGTACCCTAAAACACGTGGAATCACCTTGAATACAGATCAGTTTGAAGGTAGCTGGCTGTCCTGACTATTTCAGTATACAGACCTCATTCTCTAGTGCAGGACAAAGATAAACCGTCTCCTCTCATGTGATTTACGGAGTCAGAAACCCTGTGGAGGCTCAGGTATGAGTTGGTTCCAACTCAACAGCATTGAGTGAGTGATTTAATAGCATAATTAGAGGTAAAACCAAGAGTTAAGAACAAATATATTTAACAAAGGATTATTTCCAATAGTGAAGAAATGGAAACAACTCACATGCCCCGCACTAAGTTAAAT
>NW_006399774.1:8660938-8665249 GCF_000299155.1 Elephantulus edwardii
CACACACACACACACACCACACACACACATACACACATACACACATACATACATTTCTATATCTATCTATCATCTATCTATCTATCTATCTATCTATCTATCTATCTATCTATCTATCTATCTATCTATTAGAATAAGGACCCCTGATCACGTAATGATTAAGTCTTTGGCCAAAAACCAAATGGTCAGCTGATTGAATCCACCTAGTAGCTCTATCAAAGAAAGACATGGCAATCCACTCCGACAGAGATTACCCATTACGTACTGCCTTCCAGTCTATTCTGATTCTGAGTCACCCTTGGAGACAGAGTATAACAAGTCCTAAGAGCAGGAAAGTTTCTTCGGAGAAGGCTAGCAGGCTGTCACATCTTTCTCCTGCACATAAAGATCACAGTTCAGAAAATCCTATGAGACAGCTGTGTCCTCTGTCATATAGGGCACTGTGAGTCCGAATTCACTCAGTGGCATCAAACAGTGTTATGAAGCAGGCTATTTTATTTGAAGATGTTTGATCTTTCAAGAAATGGAAAACCATACATATAAGTTAAATCTTTCCTTCATGAAGATGTATATAAATGGCATGCCTCTGGAAACTCTATCGTTTGCGAAAAAGGCTTCAGGTCTTTTGTTTCAGGGTGGCTGTGAGTCATGCTTGACTTGATGGCAACCAACAACAGCACAACAACATATGCATATTTATATACCTTTTATGGAAGCATATGAAATTTCTCTTTCCTTTTGTATTCTCTTTGTCATTTGCCAGTTTTCCCTCTCCTCACACTTCAAGTTTAAAATCCACAGCCTTTGAGTAGACTGACTCATGGCGAGCTCCACTTGTGTTCTGAAGTTGTAAATCGCAATGGGAGGAGATTGGCAATCTTTCCTCCAAGGTAGAATGGAGCTGCCAGAGACGTGTACTTTTGAGTCAGCTGCCACACCATTTGTAATTACACCACCAGCGTTCCTTCCACAGAGTGGATGCATTACTTTTTGAGTCAGAAGAATATCCCACAGGGAAGTTTACTTTCTATGTAGAGTGCAGTGTTCAGAAAACGGAAAGAATACGAAGATGTACTCATTTCAAGATGGATCCTAAATTATACCAGTGGATTTGCCTGCTGGTGCATTGATGCTTTTCTATTACAGAGCTTTTCCTAGGGCTTCATTTCCTGTGCTTTCCAGAACCTGCTTAGCAAACTTCTTCCAATGCTGTCTGAATTCACAGATGGAGTGTTTGCATTTATTCACCAACATATCAAAGCCGCTGCTCAGTCGTGGAGGACCTCTGTAACTTGGCTACCTGTGTCTCCTTATATTTGCATCCAGGTTTCCCAGAGCCCCAGTAATGCTGCCCTGGAGTCACCATTACCTTCAAGGCTGAATCTATTGCTGATGGCCCCGAAAAGTCGTGCAGCTAACAAGAGACCCTAGAGAAGCATTCTGGTCATGTAGGTGCCATAACTTAAAACCACTTTTCAGGGCTTTGCTTCTAATCTAACTTCCTGGGTTCACTTGTAACAAGGTGTCTGCAATGTAACAACCATCACTTTTATGAAAGATGGCAAAAGAACTAATAATGACATTAATTAAAATGTGTGAATATCATTTAGATACTCCTCCTCATTGCTTTCCAAGTATAAGCTATGTTACCTAACACATTAATTGGTAATGATACAAGTGTGTATCTTTTGACTACAAGGTCAGATTTTAATGCAGGGCTTTTTATTATTAATATGCACTAAGTTCCTACACAGCCCACATGGAGGTTCCATTAGCAAAGCTTACCATGCTCCTCTTTAACCCCATTACTAACGTGTTCTCTCATCTACCCTCAGTATTGTGATATTAGGACATTTCAAACATTTGTCTTTCCTTAAATATCGTTGTTAAAGCATTGCATACACACACACCCACTCATTCCTTGCTCTTTTTGAACAAGAAATCATGAAATCTGAGAGTTATTTATCTGAGAACTACTCCACATCTCTCCACAACATCTGCTTAAAAAGAGTTTTGAGTCTCCAGTAAAGCTTGGTATGCTATTGTTGTTGTGTGCCTTCAAGTTGGACCCTCCTGTGGGATTATGTTGTTGTTAAGTGCTGTCGAGTTACAGGCAACTCATAGCAACCCTATGAACAAAAGACCTGAATGCTTATATAACTTTCATCCTTTCTCCAGGTTCATAGGTTTTCCAGAGGCAAGCTGCTATGGAAGTGGATGCCACTCCTGCTTCCAACCTTGTTTTAATCAGGGAGCTCCACCAAACACTGTCCACCATGGGTAACCATGATCACATTTGAGATGTCAGTGTCACAGTGTTCAGCTTCACAGGAACCACAAGTTACCTCTGTACAGCAAGTGGACAGACCATGACTATATGACCTAGAAGAATGTTTCACCAAAAACAAATTAAAAACAGGCCTGAAGTCTACGGATTAAAGTCACCCACCTTTGGCTTGGTCACATCACTTTCTTTCCACTAGGCCAACTGATCTCTCTCTATGTGGTTGTTGTTGTTAAGTGCTGTCGAGTCATAGGGGACTCATAGCGACCCAATGAATGGAAGCCCTGGACACTTGTATAACTTTCATCCTTTCTCCAGGTTCATAGGGTTTCCGGAGGCAGTGCATGGGGAAGATTGCTCACCCTTTTCTGGTGGAGCAGCTCGTAGGTGAATTTGAAATGAGTGCCTTTGTGGTTGAAGCACAGTGTCTTACCACTAAGAAAACAGAGCCTCTTAAAGCTTAGCATCAAAACTACAAAAGAGGGGAGCTCTGGTGGCCTAGTGGCAAGGAGCTGCAACTACAATCCCAGAGGTGAATGGTTCAAATCCACCAGATGCTTTGCGGGGGAAGGAGGGACAATCTCCTCCTGTACCAGTCAGATCTGATTTGACGGTGCACTCACACAAAAATAATAAAATTTAAAAAAAAAACAACAAAAGGATATTGACTATTGCTCTTGTTCATGATAGTTCCATGTGAGTTGGCTCTGTCTCATGGCAAACTCAGGTGTAACAGAACAAATATTTGTCTGGCTCTTTTCCATTTTTACTATCATTGAAAAGTTCAAGTCCATGTTCGTGGCCAGTGTTTATCTTGAGTACTTTCCAACCTTCTTTCAACACCGTATCAGGCAATCTTCTAGTATGATCCATAGGGTTGCCAAAGGCTATAGACTGGAAGCTGTGTCCACACCAATCTGCAATGAATGTCATTTGCTGGTATTTGAAATGCCTACCACATAGTTTCCATCACCAACACAACCCAGAAGCCACCACAGTACAAATTTACATAAGGGAGAAGGATCATAGTATAACGTTCTTCTTATAAAGCCTTTGAATTCCAAGTGGCATATGTTAGTGGAGCTAGAAAAGATCACAAATAATGCCCTTAGTACCAACAGACAAGATATCAGGAGACTTAACTGCATTGGTCAAGCCTGCTGTCAGGGACATCTTCAAATAACTGAAGAACACTATATCGGTTTGAAGACTAAAGCGCACTTGATTCAAGCAGTGGTCTTTTTAAACATTTGCTAGACATCTGAGAGCCGGGCCATGACAGAGGAAGACAGAAGAAGAATTGATGACTTTGAGTTGTGGTGTCAGAGAAGTATACTGAGTATCTCATGGACTGCCAAAAGAACAGACGTGACTTACAAAACACGTAGCTAGGATGCTCCTTGGAGGCAAAGATGGCAAAGTTCTCTCATCCTTTGGGCATGTTGCTCGGCAGGGTTACTCCTCAGAAGGGTAAATCATGCCTTGAAAGGTGCAAGGTTAGCAAAGGTCAGGAAGGTTCTCAAGCAGATGGAATGATACAGTGATTGTAGCAATGAGCTCGAGGATGTCTGAGATGATGAGGATGGCACAGGACAGGGCAGGGCTCAGGTCTGTTGTTTAGAGGGTCATTATGAGTCAGACTCAACTTGAAGATATCTAACAACAACAGTGGAGCTAGAGGAAATGAGAATCCTAATCTCGTTTTGCAGAAAAGGAAATGGAAGTTGAGAAAGAACTATATTTAAAAGGGACATGGATATTCTTGTCAGTACAGAAGTCCAGAGTGAAGGCTGCATGGTGGAGTGGACTTGGGGGGGAGGGATTGCATAACAATGAAGGAGTTTTTCTTTCTTTTCAAGGAGAAGAGTGAATTAGGAGGAAGGGGGTGGATAGGGAGAAAAGTGCAACAACGAATGACTTGAAACCCTAAGCCTTTGTAAACTTTCATCTTCCAGGATATGAACATGTACAGCTAAGCACAATTGATAACAGTGCCTCTAAATTCCAAAATCAATCTCCATAATAGT
>NW_006399774.1:8665606-8680398 GCF_000299155.1 Elephantulus edwardii
TTTAAAAAATGGTTAAGTTTCTTGATCAAGTGCTTAACAGCAACAAGCAAATGCCCTGTTCTTAGTGCAAGAGGCTATGGATGGGAGCCAGACCTCCATCCTTCAGATTCAACAGAGATTAACTAGAGGTGGCACGACCTGTAGAAAGTCGTGCTGCTAATTTGAAAGCAGAGCCTTTCTGGAGATGTGACTCCCACAGGGGTTCCTCAGAAAGAAGCTGGTCAATTTCTACCCTTGAAACTTACAACCTTCTCAAAACCCACTGGAAGGTCAGCTATGGTTTGGTTCTGACTCGATGGCAATGAGGATTTTCTGGATTATGAGAGAGGTCAGACTTCTCTCTTGCACTTGCTTCCTACTTAACTGTAGTAAAACTCTTTAATTCTGCTCTGGTAATAAAAACCTACATTTATGCATGACTTAATAGAAAACAATATTGCACATTCATAACGTTATATAGTTTTTCACCATGCATGTGGGAAGTGCAGATTTTATTAGCACTTTTAATTGTAGGTCTAGAAATTTCCTTTGGTTTATTCAAATGTGAGGGTTACTCAGGTACAAAATACCTGGAAAATGCCCTTCCCTTTGAAACGCCATGGTAAATTTTGTTCTGCTTTCTTGCATTGTGGCGTTACTGAAAAGAAGTCTAAGATCTGCCTGACTGCATTCCTTTAGAAGACACTTTTGTTTCTTCTATGTAGACTGTTTCAGTTGTCTTCACATCTATATAAAAAAAACCCAACTCAATGTCATTGTGATGAAAATAACACATAGCTGACCCTCCAGTGGGATTTTGGAGCCTGCGAATAGCACAAGATCGACTCTCCAAATTTCTATGCTGAGTTGCTGGTGAACTTAAGTCACTGGAAAATCCCTGTCTTTGAGTTAGTACCACCACGCTGCAGGGACGACCCCACCAGGGCTCCCTTCACAGCTATCTGCTTCTTACTTCTTTCATCTGAGTTCATTACATCTGAATGCCAGGTCTTTGATCTAAGGATTTTACTGCTGTTGAAAGTATGCTATTTGGTAAAGTTTTCTCTTGTGAATGTGCCAGAGATTGTGAGCATGGCACAGGATAGGACAGGGTTCAGATCTGTTGTTCATAGGATCGCTATGAGTCATATTCAACTGGAAGGCACCTAACAGCAACAACAACAATATTTATTCAAGCACGTCACTTTTATTCAAGTCAACTCTCCTTTGTATATCACTTATATCTATCATATCCTCTCTCATTTCTTTATCATTTCTTTTTTAACTTTATACTGATTTAATTTAAAAGTTTGAATACACTGTTTTTCACACAAGATCATTTCTTTTCTTTCCCACCACCCACCCTGTCTGGATTTTAGGGAAGTTTGTCAAAATTGTGATGGGCAATCTCTGTGTGATTTACTGCCTCTTATAAGCCCCTGGAGGGTCCGCAGGATGATGAAGGTTCATACTGGATGATTCATAGCAACAGAAACAATTGTGCCACCTCGGAAAGTGATTTGACGGGGGAGAAGAATAGGCAATCTCCTCCTATGCAATCTACTGCCTCTGAAATGTGCTAGAGGGTTAGTTATGAATCCGTTCTGATTCGAGTGTACACAGAAAGAGTAACAACATTGTGGTGACTTGCCATCTCGTCAGCTCTGAATCAAGGTGACCTTATTTATGTGTAAGAGAACACAATGTTGTCTGATCCCGCTTACCCTCATTGCCATTGATACGTTTGAATCCACGGTGGCTATTTCCTTTATTCCATTTTAACTCTGACGTCTGATGCTGCACTTGAGTCACTCCTAGGCAGAACAGAACACATCTCTGGCCTGTCCGTCACAATCTGAAGCAGTTGTTGGATTGGACTTTTTCTATCGGTGGTATATTTTATTGGCTGGTTTGGAGAATTAGGCGCCCAGCCTTTCTTCCCAGCCCATCTTAGCCTAGAGGTTCTTCTGAAATCTGCTCAGCATCAGGGTCAAGCTCCTACAGGCGACGAAAGATGGTGGCAGATAAGTGCCTTGTCCTTGCCCGAATCTGAGTTTCCTCTTGTTAAGTGCCATCAAGTCAAGTATGATTCATTGCGACCTCATGAACAACAGATCCGAGCTCCGTCCTACCCTGTGCCATCCTCATGATCCCTGACACATTTGAGTCCCTTGCCGCAGACACTTCATCAATCCATCTCGTTGAAGGTCTTCCTCTCCTTAGCTGATCCTCCACCCTTCCAAGCATGGTGTTCCTTTCCAGGGTTTAGCTTTCCTAACAACATGTCCAAAATACGTGGGGCAAAGCTTCATTGACTTTGCCTCCAGGGAACATTCTAGAGGCACTTTCCCCAACACGTATCTGTTTGATTCTCCTGCACAAAGAGGCTTACAAGTGAATTGCTAATGGAGTGTGGGTGTTGCTAGTACTCAGGCCTCCTGTAAAGCAGCATCTCTGCAGGTCTGAGGGGCAGCACATTCTCAGGCAGGGAGAGAGGGACAGGGCTCAGTCCAGCTTCTCAGATGGTCAACCAGCTGCATTATGTATGCCACAGAATACACACGCATCTCTTGTCCGTTTCTCTCCTCCTCACCCTATGGTTGCTTCCATTTCCTTTAATATCCTGGTAGCTGAATGCGGGTCTTCGTTTTCCTTTTTTTCCTTGAAGAATCCTCATTCCTCCGTGTCTTCCTAAGCATTTCCGAGTGAGTGGCAAGAAGCTGCCCCAGGAGGTGCCAGCCAGATGCTCTGCTGGTTCTAATTTTAGTCCCAAATCACTCAATTCAGTTGCACAGCTAAATGAATTGTCACAAACTATTTAAAGAACCAAATTGAGAACAATCCTCCCCTATCTTCACCTTACTCTCCTGAATCTAATCTCCTCGGAGCAAATCTGGTATCACTTATGTCTTCTTTGCTATGAAATTATGCCAATATGCTAACTTTCTGAATATATTAATCTGAGCCTTGCTTCTAATTTAGCCACAGCTACAAATTAAAGGGATTTAAGGCATCACTGAGCACACAGAGGAGATTGCCTTATAAACTGGAGCGGAACCTCAGGGGGATAGTAAACCACATTACACTATACGCAGACTCACTCTCCTGCGAGGAAGCCTGGCTTTGTTATTTTAGGAACTTAACCACTTTAAACTCCCTGTTACTCTTTCCCCGGCAACAAGATGAATATAACCACATAAAAATCATATTGTTAGAAACATATGAGCATTTCACCAAAGTAGAACCCAGGTCTCCAAACTTGTTTCAGGGAAGTAGCCTCTGAAGTCATTTCAGGGAACAGCTGATATGGGTGGTTGTTGTTGTTGTTGTTGTTGTGTGCCATTGAGCTGGAACTGATTCACTGCTGAGCCTCCAGTGGGTTTTCAGAGATAGTAAATGAATGGAGGAGATTGTCTTTCTTCTGCAGAGCAGCTGGTGGATTTGAACTGTATCCCTTTGGGTTGGCGGGGCACCTCCTTTCCACTAAGCCACCAGAATTCCCTGGTGATTTGGGTGGGATAGATAAAATTATACTGGGCTCTCAGCCACAGTAAATCAGCAATCTCCATATCTGAGAAAACCACCTAAAGTGGAAGGAATCGTAGAAGGGAATTGCTTAGGTGCTTGCCTGCTAAGTAAAAGATTGGCTGTTCAAATCGCCCCAACAACGCAGTGGAAGAAAACACAAAACAATCTGGTCCTGTGAAGACTGCAGCCTAGGCAATAATACGAGGCAATTCTACTGTGTTCTATTATGGTCTATAAGGTCACTATGAGGTCGAGTACTCAACCCCGGATGGTGACATTCAAAAACATGACATTAATGGGCCGAAATGGCAAGTGTATTGAATGACAAAGTATCTGCAGATCAAATATAAACAGATAAAGAAAAACTGCAAAAATAGGACACAAAAGAAAGCTAATTCAACAACGTCAGGCAGGCAGTATTTCCCTGGTCTGCCCCTCTGTCTGTTTCTCTCTCTGCAGAGCAAAGACTTGCCTGGGTGACCCCATAATGAAGCTTCTTTAGCTTCCTTTAAAACAACAACAACAAGTCATGCAGCATTTGATTGTAATTTTATTGTGTGTCAATGTAGTTCTATCACTACAAACTCAAATGACATCTCAGAATTTAATAACAGTGTCGAAGAAAGTGAAGAACAGTGTCCAAGAAAAGGATAGACTTGCTCTACTCTTCTCAGCTCAGATCTCAGCAAGGACATTGGCCTTTATTCACAGGAAAAGTAAGGAATGAGAAGATATTTCAGGTGAAATCATCAGAAAACAAAATCCTAGAAATTGAGTGAACACCCAGATTTCCACAGATATTTATCAACGTGTGACAGAAGGAGCCATGCTGGGCAGAAGGTTGAAATAAATGACCTCTATGATTCCTTTAAACTCTAAAATTCTGAGACTTCAGAATTATTGATTTAAAATGTTTTCCTCTGTTTTCTACCAAATAGCTTTTTTTCAGAAGAAAAACACAGCAATGAAAATGTCCAAGTGATATTTTCTGTCCAAGTCTAGTAATTCCCACAAAGTTGTCAAACTTGAGAGTAGGATCAGAAAAACATAACAAATGTTTCAGAATTTCTTGGTTACAAACAGCTAACTGTGGAGGACTACACTCATTTGTTTGTTTTTTAGGAAGGGAGCTTTTACGTTTTCAGGCCATTTCATAAATAGAACAGTATTTCACTCGTCTCTCCTCCTTCCTTTCTGTCACAACAATAAAGAATCAACCTCAAATGGAAAGAATGTTCTGGTGGATGATGCACATTTTCAACATTTCACAACCCGAAGAGCTGCTGGCAGCAGCATTTGAAATGCAGAAAGGCTAAGAACTGCCAGAAAATTTCTCCGTGACATCCTTCCTTAGTTCAGAAAAAAATTGTTTAAAATATACAGGCATTGCTCTTGATTATATGATATTTGTGCTCCGCTAGGTCGTCTAGAGAGGCAAATCAATGGATCATTTATGTCTAAATGATGCTCAACAATTACATGATGAGTGTGTGTGTGTGTGCGTGCATCTTTTGTAGATTGTTGTTGTTAGGTGCTGTTAAATAGACTACAACTCAGTGATTCTGTAAACAGCAGATCTGAATCTTGCCCTATCCTGTGATGTCTTCCTTTACTACACTACAAGCATATATACTTTCCATATATATAACACAATCCTTACAAAAACCGCATAACAATGTTTTAGATATAAAAACAAAGCTCCAGGAATTGGTGGCATAGCAATTGAAATATTTCAACAAACATACCACTGCTCTAGATGTGCTAAATTGTGCCAAGAAATCTGTAGGACAACCACCTGGCCAACTGACTGGAAGAGATCTCTATTTGTTGCTATTGCAAAGAAAAACTGACCTGACCAGAGTGCAGAATCATAATGGATGGGCAAGAGAGTGAGATTATTAACAGCTTTAGTTTGTTTGGCTCCACAGTCAACACTCTTGGCACCAGCAGCCAAGAAATCAAGAAGCAAATTTCACTGGGAAAGTCGGCTGTCAAGGACCTCTCCAGGGTAATGAAGAGCAATGACATCAGTCTGGAGACTAAGGTGTGTCTGATCCAGGCCATAGTCTTCACAATTGCTTGCTATGCATCAGAGAGCTGGACAACGACTAGGGATGATAAAAAGAGAATTGATGCCTTTGAGCAGTGGTGCTGGAGGAAAGTGTTGAGTATACCATGGAATGACAGGAGAACAAATAGATTCACACTAGAGAGGGTGTTTCCAGCTCCTTGGAGGCAAGGATTCTGAGGTTTCGTCGGACATACTTTGAGCATATTGCAAGGCGGGATCAGTCCTTGGAGAGGGGCATCGTGCTTGGAAAGGTGGAGGGACAGATAAAGAGAGTGGGACCATCATTGGGATGAATTGATACAGTTACTGGAGTAATGAGGGAAGTTTTGTCAGAGACAGTAGAGATGGCACAGGATAGAGCAGGTTTCAGAGCTGCTGTACGCAGGGTCACTATGAGTCTTAAACAACTGTACAGCACATAACAACAACATTATATTATTTCAGTTGTTGCTCTGTGCCATCGAGTTGGAACCAACTCCTAGCTGACCCTCCTGGAGGTGGTCAGCGGCAGCTAATTGTACAGGTGGAGATCGCCCATCTTCCTGCTAATGTGTGGGTGGATTCAAACCACATGCCTTTGAGATAGCAGTGTAGCTTCTTACCTCTAGTGGAACTGATTCAAGCTACAGTCGTTCCAGTCATCTGATATCCATCTGAGAACTAAACAGTGAATCAGGATGACAAAAGAATTGAAGCATCTGAGTTGTCGTGTTGGAGAAGAGTTCTGAATATTCTCCAAATTGCCAAAGAATAAAGAGATATGTGTTGGATAAAGTGTAAGCAGAGTGTACCTTGGAGGAAAAGATGGTGAAGCTTCCTTTCACATATATTGTTAAGAAAGCCTGCATTGAAACAGATGAGGGAGAGAACTGTTTAAAAGGGACATATGAATAGGTTTTCTTGTTATTACAGAAGTCCAGAGTGAAGGCTGCAGAGTGGAGTGGACTTGAAGGGAGAAATTGCATAACAATGAAAGATTTTTTTCTTTTTCTTGAGAAGGAGAAAGTGAACTGGGGGGAGGGAGAGGGTAGGGAGAAATGTACAGCAATGAATGACTGGAAACCCTAAGTCTTTGTAAACTTTAATTAAAATTATTTTTTTAAAATTAATATCTTTTTTTTAAAAAAAGAAAGGCTATTCCTTGGAAAGTGACATCATGCTTGGAAAGGTGAAGTGTCAGTGAAAGAGAGGAAGATCCTCGATGAGATGGATTGTTAACTGATACAGTATCTGTGGTGGCAATGGACTAATATATGTCAAGGGTAACAACGGTACAGGGTAGAACAGAGTTCAGATCTGTTGTTCATAGGGTTGCTATGAGTTATAGGTTGTTGTGACTCAATGACACTTTACAACAACAATATACTGAAAATATTGAAAACAAAAAAAAAGGATAGTTGTTAGTTGGAAACTAGATCATGGTGACAAAAATAAGGGTTGAGATTTTATGATAGAATTTTGTACGATTCATTACCTTTAAGGAAAAAAATCCAAAAATGCGGCAAAAATAGCAAAGTTTAACTAAGTAGCAAATAACAAATGCTGTCAATGTTGTTGTTGTTGTTATGTGCCATCGAGTCATTTGCAACTCATAGCGACCCTATGTACAACAGCCCCAAACCGTGCTCTATCCTGTGCCAATCTCATTGCCTCTGACACACCCATCCCGATTACCCCAGTCACTGAATCAATCCACCTCATAGAAGGTCTTCCCCTCCTGCGCTGTCCCTCTACTCTGCCCAGCATGATGTCCCTCTCCAAAGACCTGTCTCTCCCTACAACATGTCCAAAGATTATAATCCTTATTCACTGCTGGTGGGAGTGTAAAATGATGCAACCACTATGTAAGCTGATCTGGCACTTTCTTAAAATAGAAATACTATTTGACCCAGAAATACCACTACTAGGAATGTACCCTAAAGAAATCAGAGCCACCACCCAGATGGATATATGCACACACATGTTTATTGTTGCATTATTCACAATAGCAAAGAAATGGAAGCAACCAAATACCCATCAACAAACGAATGGATAGAAAACGATGGTATATACTCACATTGGAATACTACACCGCTCTGAAAAAATAATGACTTCATAAAACATTACAGAACATAGGTGACCCTGGAGGACATTATGCTAAGTGAAATATCTGAGTCACAAAAGGGCAAATACTGCATAACAACACTGCTATAAAGCAGGACTGACATGGGGATTGGGAGAAAACTAAGAAAAATATAGATAGATAATGAACCCTGCATTGGAACAGATGAAGGAAAAAACTGTTTTAAAAATATATGATTAGTCATTATATGTATGACAACAGTCCAGGATAAGAGGTACATTGCAAAGTGGATTGGAGAGGAGAAAAAAATTCCACTTGATTTTTTTTTTTAAAATATGTCAAACTAGGCTACTCCTTAGAGGCAAGGATTCTGAAACTTCATCTGACATACTTTTGGACATGTTGCAAGGAGGGACCAAGGATGTCCCTTTCCAAGGACTTGGGAGGGTGGAGGGATGGCGCAGGAGAGGAAGATCCTCGGTGAGATGGATTGATTTGGTGACTGGGGAAGTGGGGATAAGCATGTCGGAGACAGTAAGATTGGTACAAACTAAAGCAGGGTTTAGAGCTGTTGAAAATAGAGTCGCTATGAGTCGCAGGCGACTTGAAAGCATATATCAATAACAATCTCAAAAATAAATTTGATAAATTGAACACTAATACCTGAAGACTAGTTGAGTTTGGGGATGACATCACAGGCATCATACATAAAGAAAGCAAAAGGTCGTTTAAAACAAAACAGGAAAGAGAAGACCAAAACTCTAATCAGAAAAGACTGAAATTTGATCTTCAATGAAGAGGAGATAAGGCAAAAGGAAGAAATAATAAAAAAGATAACCAGAAGATGTCAAAGGACCACTCAAGAAGACAAAAAGAATAATACATAAATATCTAGACTTCTAGAACTACCAAGGGATAAAATACTTATAATTTCTCAAGCTAAAAGAACTAAAAAACAAATTCAAGCCCTAAACTACAATATTGAAAAACTCTATGAAATAACAATTGTTTGACATATGAAATAACAAAAGGATGGAAATAATGCTGAGTCACTGTACTAGAAAGAAATGATCGACATGGAAACATTTCAGGAAGCAGCAAATGATCATGAGCCAATATTTCAACGAAGAAATTCAAGTTGCACTGAAGGTACTTGAGGATGGAAAAGAAATGGCAGAATGCCAATTGATGCATTTAAAAGAGTTATGCAGTTCTGAGCAGGGTCACTTTTCTATAGCAGGGAATTTGTAAGACAGTTACCACGCTGACTGAAAGAGGTCCATATTTGTGTTCATTAAAAAGCAAAAAAAGTTTGGTGTGAAAAAGAATGTATATGAACTTTGTATGTAAACCAGTATAAAATAAAATTTTAAAAAAGAAAAAAAATAAAAGATCAGAGAGAATATCAAAATGATAAAAAGATCACAAGTCGATAAAATCTTGCTGAAGATTATATTAAAGAACCTAAAGCATTACATTGACAATGAATTGCCAGAAATTCCAGGTTTATTCAGAGGTCTTAGAAGAAGGTATATCATTGTTCACATAAGATATACCTTGGTTGAAAGTAGAGATACCGAAACAATGTTTACATGTGTTTTATTGCCTAAGCAAAAGCATCCTGTTATGTGGATCACAATAAATCATGGAAAACATTGAGATGAATGAGCATTCCAGAACACCTGGTTATGCTCATGAGGAACATGTACATCAATCAAGAAGCAGTCCTTCAAAAAGAACAAAGATACTTAATGTTGTCAAATCAGAAAAAGTGTCTGTCAAGCTTGTATTCTCTCACCATACCTATTCAGTATGTATGTTGAGCAAATGCTTTGAGAAGGTGGAGAACATGAAATATAATGTGGCATCAGGTTTGGAGCAAGCAAAACTCATCAACAACTTGTGATATACAGATGACACAACTGTGCTTGCTAAAAGTGAAAAGGACTTTAAACACTTGCTGAAGAAAATATAAGACTACAACCTTCAGTACAGATTACATCTCAACATCAAGAAACAAAAGTCCTAACAGTTCGACCAATAGGTAACATTATAAGATGGTGAAAAGACTGAAATGGTCAATGATTTCATTTTACTTGGAGTTTCCAAATACCCGTTCTTTTGGAGAAATTTGCTGTCAAGGACTTTTTTAAAATTATGAAGTGCTAGGATATCAGCTTCAAGGCTAGAGAGTATGGCTGACCCAAGTCATAATATTATCTCTTTTCATATTCATGTGAAAGTCGGACCATGATAAGGAAGAGGGCTTGACACCCTTGAATTGTGGCCTTGGTGAAAATTATCACTGAAATCATGATCTGCCAGAGAAAAAAACAAATCCCGTCATGAAAAAAGTATAGCTATCCTTTTCCTTAGAAATGCAAAATTTCCCATTTCAAACTATGGGGATGTTGTTACTAAGGGTCAGTCCGTGGGAAAAGGCATCGTGCTTAGAAAGTCAGAGGACCATTGAAAGAGGAGTCCCATCCATGAGATGAGTTAATGCAGTCACAGCTGTAACGGGTCTGAACACGGCAGTGACTGGGAGGATGACACTGGGCCAGGCAAGGCTTCAATCTTGTGTACAAAACTCAGTGAGTCAGAGTGATGCCACAGCGCCTAAGACACCAGCAAATACAACAGCAAACATGCTCTTGGTAGGAGCCATCCAGTCATTTCCGACTCAGTGTGTACAAGAGCAATACGCTCTCCATCCTGTGCCACCCTTGGAATCTCACCCTTGGAAGCCACTCTTTTAGCCCTGTGTCAAGCCATCTCTCTGAGACACTTTCCCTTTTAAGTTGACTATGAAACATGCTGTCTTTCTCTAAGACTGGACCCTTCAGATAACAATCCAAAATGTTGAGAGGAAATCTCACTATTAAACACATTATTTACTTGCTTATTTAAGAAACCTATGTTTAGTGACACTTTCCTTTGTTCCCTGTGTATGTTGTTGTTAGGTACCACTGAATCAAGTATGATACAGAATGACCCTATGAACAACAGATCTGAATTTTGGCCTGTGCTGTGCCATCCTTACAATCTCTGACACATCTGAGTTCTTTGTGGCAGTTATTGTGCCATACTACCTGGTTGAGCTCCTTCCCTTCACCATCCCTCCACTTTTCCAAGCATGATGGCACCTTCCAAGGAAGACTTCCCCCAAATAACATGCAAAATATGTAAAACAAACCTCTGCCATCTTTGCCTCCAAGGAGCACTCTGGCCACACCCTCTGGAAAATAGATTTGCTTGTTCTTTTGGCAGTCCATGGGATATTCAACTCTCTTCTCCATTAACACAGTTCATAGATACCAATTTTTCTCTGTCATCCTTACTCTTTGTCCAGCTCTCATATGCACAGCAAGTGATTGAAAGACCATAGACTGAATCAGGCACACTTTAGTCCTTAAATCACCATCATTGCTCCTCAATAATTTAGAGAGGCCCCTGACTACAGAATTTCCCAATGGGGTCCGTCTCCTGATCTCCTGACTGCTAGTTGTTCTTTTGTGCCATTAGTTGCACATGACTCATAGTGACCCTACAAATGAGCTCTGAAGCCTACCTATCCTGAGCCAGTCTCACTGACTTCAACACACCTTCCCCAATTACCCCAGATACTATATCAATCCATCTCATCTGGGGTCTTCCCCTCCTGTGCTGGCCCTCCACCCACCCATCCAAGCATGGTGTCCTTCCCCAAGGACTAGGCCCTTTTGCTCATGTGTCCAAAGTATGTGAGACAGATCTTCAAAATCATTGTCTCCAGGGAGAAACTTGGAGAAAGACTTGGTTTTACTCCTGGTGGTCAACACTCTTATCCAGCACTACAACAAAAGGTATCAATTCTTCTGTCATCTATTGTCATTATGTAGCTCCAGGATGTACAGCAAGTGATGGCAAGAGCCTGGCCTGGATCAGACGCATTTTGTCTCAAGACTGGCATCATTTCTCTTTAGCACTTTTGAGAGGTCCCTGACAGCAGACTACCCCAATTCAATCAATCTTTTGCTTTCCTGACTTTTGGTACCAAAAGTGTTTATGGTGGAGCTGAGTAAGCTGAAATGGTTAACAATCTCGATCTTTTCTTCATTTGCCATGGTGCTGCCAATTGGCCCAGTATTGAAAATATTTGCCTTCATGATGTTGAGCTTCAATCCATATTGGAGACCACAGTCCTTGACCTTCTGCATCAAATTCTTCAGGTCCTCACTTTCCGCAAGCAAGGTCATGCCATCAGCATGATGCAGGCTGCTTTTTCGTCTCCTTCCAATCTTGATCCCACATTCCTCTTCGTAAAGTTTAGCCTCTTGAATGATCTGTTCTACATTCAAAATGAAGTTATGGAGATAGGACACATCACTCCTTTTCTGATTTTGAACCATACAGTGTTTCCTTGCTCTGCTCTGATGACTGCTTCCTGGTCCAAATATAGGTTTCACATTATTGTTGTTAAGTGCCCTTGAGTCGTGGATGACTCATATGAACTAAAGATCTGAACACTTGTATAATAAACTTCACCATTTTTCTATGTACATGGAGTTTCCAGAGGCAAGCTATTTCAGAAGTGGATACCACTCCTGTTTCCAATCTTGTTTTAATTGAGGAGCTCCACCAAACACTGTCCACCATGGGTAAGCATTATCACATTTCACACAGCAGTATCACAGAGTTCAACTTCACAGCAACCATGAGTTACCCCTGCACAGCAAGTGGACAGATCAGTGCTATACCACGTAGAAGAATGTTTGACCAAAAACAATTAAAACCAGGTCTGAGGGCCACAGATTACAATCACTCACCTATGAATAACAGTAATATGAGCAGATATTTTATATGATTTGTATATTATTAAGATGAATATTATTATGTATATAGATGTTATTAATATAGATATTATTTTTGTTATGTGCCATCAACAATCAAGGGATCAAGTATATTTATTGTTCATACAAGTAAGATGATATAAGTAAGAAGTCCTTGTCAGTTTTAATCTTTCTCCATCTCTCATGATGTTGCCTATTGGTACAGTGGAAAAGGTTTTTGATGTTGAGATGTAATGCATGTTGAAGGCCACAGTTTTGATCTTTGGCAGAAAGTGCTTCATGTCCTCCTCATGTGTAGCAAGCGAGGTCGAATCATCTGCATAACAAATGGTATTGAAGATTCTCCGTCTAATCATGACACCATGTTCTTCTTCATGGAGTCCAGTTTCTTAAATAATTTACTCACCATACAGAATAGATTTTGGGGATAAAGGATACAACCCTGACACCCAGATTTCCTCATTTTAAAACATGTAGTGTTCCCTTGCTCTGTTCACACAATGGTATCTTGCTTTAGACATGGGTTTTGAATAAGCACAACTACAATTAATTATTCTGGGAATCCCATTCCACTCGGGGTTAACTTGACTGTGTTGTGACCCACACAGTCAAATGCCTTTGTGTAGTCAATAAAACACAAATAGAAAGTCTTCTGATAGTCTTACCCATGTCTCAGTATTTTGTTTTTGTTTTTATTGTTATGTGCTCTCAAGCTGCCTGTGACTCATAGAAACCCTATGTACAATAGCTGTGAGCTACCCTCTTCTGAGCCACCTTCACTGTCTCTGAATCACCTACTCTGATTATCCTAGGTAATGGGTCTATCTAGCTCATCCAGGGTCTTCCTCTCTTGCTCTATTCCTCCACCCTTCCAAGTGTGATCTCCTCCACGTGCCCAAAGTATGTGAGACAGAGCTTAACAATCCTTGCCTCTAAGGAGCAGCTCAATTTCATTCTCTACAGGACGGACCTGTTTGTTCTCCTAACAGTCCATGGTGTGTTCAATAGTCTTTCCAGCACCACAACTCAAAGGCATTGGTTCTTCAATTCTTCATCTATCATTCTTAACCATTTTCCAGCTCTCTGATGCAAAGCAAGTAATTGTGAAGAACATGGCTTGGATCAAGTGTACCTTAGTCTCTAGACTGACATTTCTAGAGAGGTCCTTAACAGCAGATTTTTTCCTAGTGCAATTCCTGTGCATCACATAAAAATAAAAATAACCAAGAATTATACGTAAGTGACTTAGATGGCTCCTTTATCCAATAATTACAATATTGCATAAATCAATGTTTGGGGGTTAGCAAATTGTCCAAAACATGAATGTAGGCACTGCTTCCCTGGGAATTAGCAGCATCCCTGGAATTTAAATTCACCATGTACTTCATGAGACAAAGATAGTAATCTTCTGTTAAGCTATGGAGTCTTAGAAACCCAATAGAGGATTGCTAGGGGTTAGAGTTTATTTGACAGGCATGAATTTCAGCTTAATAGTAATAATAATAATTAGGGATAAGCAGCTACCTCTGATAGCACCATTTTATTCTTACTTCTCAACAAGACTCTTTTCACTAAATCATTCCTTTGATTGCTATTAATCTCAATTATTGCTGATCTTAGAAAACTGTACAAGTTGTCTCTTAGGGTCTCGAAAAAAATTAAGGAAGGGAACCATCAAAAGAACCAAAGAAATGCTACTCTTTCTTACTAATGAACACTTTTAGTTATTTCAGACAATTACTGAGACTTGTTAGGATAAAAGACATCTCATCACTTTTGAAATTATCATTTTGACTTTCTTGGGGATTTCTGGTAGTGTAGTGGGTTTTTATCAGGTTGCTAAGGGTGAGGTTGGATGTTTGAGTCCACTGAGCATTCTGTAGGAGAAAGGTGCGAAGTCTCCTTCTGTAATGGTTTACAGCTACCAAAAAGCTGATGAAGGGTCATTTGTAGTTGATTCTGAGCTTTGATTTTCAATAAACTAAAAGCTGGTCCGGGTAGGATATGGATACACATGTGGCTGCTAACATGAAGACTTGAACCTTGTTCAAACCTCCCAGAGACAGGACAGGGGAGCCTGTTTCTGCAGCAATCTGACATTGTGACTATTAATCGGAATCAGTTCAGTGGCAATGGGACCATTAGTCAAAAGGCTTACCGTCTAGGGCAGCAGTGTCAATGGGGGATATTTCTTTTTAAGTTTTTCTACAAATTTTATTTTACTTTGAGTCTATCCCACCTGAATTTCAGAACCATCTCAGGAACAGATTTGAGGCTTTGAACACTAATGAACGAAGGCCAGATGAGTTGTGGGAGGATA
>NW_006399774.1:8682298-8741441 GCF_000299155.1 Elephantulus edwardii
GAGCGGAGTTTAGGGCTGTTGTACATAGGGTCGCTATGAGTCGCAGGCGACACGATGGCACATAACAACAACAACAACACAACAACTAGTTTATTTACAAAATTCTAATATAAATTTGAACAAATTCTTTCCATTTCCCTGACCCATCAAATTGTACAACCCAATGACTAATCCCCTCTTCCCCCTGCACATCCACATCCCTCTGCTTCCAGCTTCTCCCACCCCTCCTGGATCCTTACACTCTTTCTATAATAACAGTCTAATACAATATTTATCTTTATGGGACTGAGTTAATTCACTCAGCATAATGCTCTCCAGTCCCTCCCAAGTTGAGTAATAATTTACAAAGTTATTGCTCTTGCGTGCTGCATAGTATTCCATTCTGTGAATGTACCATAATTTCTCAATCCATTCATTTGTGGTTGGACATTTGGGCTGTTTCCATGTTCTTACAATGGTGAATAATGCTGCTCTGAACATTGGTGTACAAATCTCAGTTTGTGCCTCAGTTCTCATATCCTCAGGATATATTCCAAGTAGGGGAATAGCTGGGTCAAATGGAATTTCTATGTTCAGCAACAATTTCTATGTTGTTGTTGTTGTCATGACTGACTCATTGTCCTTTTATGTCTGCGGGATGAAACACTGCTGACACAATACCAACTTCATGGTAGTTGCTGGGGTTAACTCCAGTGTTGTAACTACTGTGTCAACCCCTTACACTGAGGGCCTCTTTTATTTCCATAGACTTTACCAAACATGATAGTCTTTTCTAGTAATTAGTATTTCCTGATAAGACATCCAAAGTAGATGAATCAGAGTCTCATCATCCTCAATTCCAAGAAGCACGTCTGGTTGTCTTTCTTCTAAGATTGCTTTGATCCTTCTCCAGCAGGTCTAAGGGATATCATGATTCTTTGGCAATGCTACAACTCCAGTTCATCAATTCCATTGTCTTCCCTTTTTCATTATCTAACTTCCTCATGCAAATGAGGTGATTAAAAAGACTGTGACAAGGGTTAGATATACCTTAGTCATCTAAGTGATGTGTCTGCTTTTTCACACTTAAAAATGTCTTCTGTAGCAGATTGGAGCAATACAGTGAAGCATTTGATGCCTGACTGTTGCTTTTTTGGATGTTAATTGGCATTACCAGTAAAAGAAAACGATGGTCACATTCGTGTCCATTTATCATGATTTTAGCAGTCATATTTTATGGTGGAGGGTGATTTTATCTCCCTATATACATTTGACAATTCCTAGAACATGTTTTCAATCCATGACTTGACAAAGCTTACTGGCACCTGATGAGTAGAGGTCAGAGGTGCTGCTAAACATCCTGGAGTTCTTAGGAGAGAGCCCAGGATGAATTGTTGTTGTGATGTGCCGACGAGTCGCCTGCAACTCATAGCAACCCTTATGGACAACAGCCCTAAATCCTGCTCTCTCCAGAATGAATACTTATCCTCAAATGTCAATAGCACTCAAGTTGAGAAACCTTTTCTAATACTTAGACACTACTGCTAAAATGGAATTGTATTAGCTTATTTGCCTTTAACAGCAACAAAGTTTGCAAAACTAGACTTTTGATTTAGAAGAAATTGCTTTTCAGTTTAATCTACAAATTTCTCAACTAAGGCACCAAGGCACCTCTCTCTCTCTCTATCTCTATATCATCTATATCAATCATCTATATCATCTATATATCTATATCTCATCTATATCTATATCTCATCTATCTCTATATCTATATCCATATCTATATCTAATTATATCTATATCTACATACACATATGTATATGTGTGTGTGTGTGTGTGTGTGTGTGTGTGTAATTCTGAGATAACTTAGTGTGGGAGACTAGACAAAAACCTCAAATCTTAGAGATGTAAGAGACATTCCAGGCAAGGATGGAATAATTCTGGGAGCATTCTGTGCAAAGTGGTTTTAGCTGCCCCTTAGGCGAGAGGCTCATTGACTTTGAACCTTAACTCCTTCTCATGATATTCAATTTGTGACATTTTGCCAACTTCTGGGGCTTCTGGGGAAGGGAATATTCTGCTACAGCTGAACAGCAACGATTGAATTAAGAAGTCAGTTAATGAAAAAGGAAGGTACGTTTCTGAGAGTTAACTCTTGTTTTTATGACACACGCTTAGTAACAAGTGAGCTTCATTCAAGAAGAAAATGTCAAACCTGATGTGAAATACTATGTATAATAAATGAGCACCCTCATCATTGTTATGTAGCATATTTTCTCAGGTAACAAAGCCATTGTGTTTTGCATGGTTTTATTCTTTCCGGCAGAGGAAAAAGGAGGGGGAAGTTGTTGGTGTTTTGTGCTTTTTTTTTATAGGTTTCTCTCTATTCTTCTGGTGCCAATTGTAATGTTTTATGATTATTCATGACTTAGACAATGTGCTTTAGGCAGTCAATAGCAATTATGCTTGTAGAGAAGAACGTATAATTCAAATTAGACCAGTATAGATTTTCCCCTTTGCTTTAATGTTTAGTTGCCCAGTTAGATTTAAACTGAGCATACAATGTTTAATGAATGATTTTGGCTAAAATCTAACTGACATTTTAAAAACGAGCTTATTATTATTCCAGAGGAGTAAAAAAAAGTACAACTTCATTTAAGAGATTATTCCATATTGGTGAATATTAAATACTTTTTGCTTACTGACTACATAATGTGTTCATACCTGTTGCCTGAAAATTATAACTGTGTACCCTTGCCAGAGCGTATGCAAAAATCAGCAAGTTGTAGGCATAGACATAATTCATTTTAATGAACAATAAATTCATGCGTGGTTTAGGTTCATAGCTCTTAATTTTAACAAGATTCTAAGTGCTATTTTTAATGCGTATGATCTATTATCTAGAAATTAAAAACTGGAATAAATAATACCAAAAAAATCAAGATGGAGTCTTTAAGGGGGTTGTTAAATAATTAGATATTTCTCACCAGGTGCTCGTCGCAAGGGTCAATAATTCCCCCACAATTCTCCAGACCCCAACTTTCTTAAGTCTTAATGAGCGACTGATGGCTGTGGAGGACGCTGACAGGTACCTCTGACCAGGAAGAAGAAGAGTACTGGCCCTATTGAAGGCTAAGGATCTGTAAGGTGCGTCTGATACAGGCCATGGTCTTCGCAATCATTTGTTATGCATCAGAGAGTTGGGCAATGACCAAGGAGGATAGAAGGAGAACTGATGCCTTTGAGCTGTGGTGCTGGAGAAGAGTATTGAGAATACCATGGACTGCTAAGAAAACAAACAGATTCATCCTGGAAAGGGTTAAACTGGGTGGCTCCTTGGAGGCAAGGATTCTGAGGCTCCGTCTAACATACTTTGGACATGTTGTGAGGATAGACTGGTCCTTAGAGAGGGACATCATGCTTGGGAGGATGGAGGGACAACGCAGGAGAGGAAGGCCTTCTATGAGGTGGATTGATTCAGTGACTGAGATAATTGGGATTGGAGTGTCACAGACGGTGCGATTGGCACAGGACAGAGCGGAGTTTAGGGCTGTTGTACATAGGGTTGCTATGAGTCGTAAGTGACTCGACAGCACATAACAACAACAACAACAACAAACATTTAACCAAAGAGAGTCTTTGGTTAGCAAAGGACTACTAACTAACAAAGCAGATGGCAATTCAGGTCGCCAGAAGACTGATCTGATCCTCTATTTCTAAAAGACCCTGGCCTTGAACAGCTAAGGACTTGATGCACACTGCACCCATGCAGGTTCCGTGATGCAGAGTTGAGTCAACAGCAACCAACAACAGAAACTTTAAGCAAATGCCCCTGGAGAATTTAACCAAAAAGTACCAGGAACACTCTAATGCATATAAAGACAAAATTAGCAGGGATCTTAATGTGATCCAGTGAAATTCTTTCTTTAATGTCTGGGATCATCAGCATAGGTCATTGGAAAGACCAAGTAGTCCTTCCAGACAATCATGAGTAACAATTCTGGCTTTGTCATTCATGAGCTGGGTAATATGCGGCCGACAGTTTGACCTCCCAGAGTCTCCATTTCCACATCAATAGAGACACTAAAACAATATAGTAAGGTTGCTGACTTCATTGAAATACTGGGGATGTTAGAAATAATGATTTTTTTTTTAAATTTAGGTTATTTATTTTTCATTTCAATGACCATCTACAGAGATTTTGGGATTCCATTCATTCATTGTTGCACCCTTCTCCCCGCACAAACCCCTCCCCCCCCCCATTTGCTCCTCTCCTTGAAAAGCAAAAGAAAAACTCCCTCATTGGTATACAACCCCACCCCCCCGCACATCCCCAAACCCCATCCCCTACCCCCAAATATAATCCACTCTGCAACCTAGTTGCTAGCACAAGGAATCCTTGACTGCTAACCAAAACATCCGATGTTCAAGTTCAGCCAGCGGTTCCTCAGAATAATGCCGTGACAAAGAATGCAGCCTTCTGTATGCATTGTATCTCAATGTTAGGAAGACGAAGTTATTACCACTGGACTGATAGGCAGCATCATGATTGGTGGAGAGGAGATTGAAACTGCCAACAGCTTCCTCTTGCTTGAATCCACAATTAACACCCTTGGTACCAGCAGTCAGGAAATAACGAGATAAATTGCAACGAGAAAAACTGCAATTAAGAACCTTTCTAAATTATTGAGGAGTAGTGGGGTCAGTTTGAGGAATAAGGTGCATCTGATTCAGACCATAGTCTTCCTGATTACTGTCTATGTATCTGAGAGCTGGACAATGAATAAAGATGACAGAAAAAGAATTGGTGCCTTTAACTGTGGTATTGGAGAAGAGCACTGAACACCCCATGGATGGCCAAGAGAACGAACAAATATGTCTTGAAGAGGGTGCAGCTGGAGTGCTCTTTGGAGGCAAGAATGATGAGTCTTTGCCTCACATACTTTGGGCATGTTGCTAAGAGGTGCTATTCCTTGGAGGACACAACGCTGGGAAGCCTGGAGGGTCAGCAAAGGAGAAGACTCTCAACCAGGTAGATTGATATAATGACTGCTGCAATGGGCTCTTGTGTGTCGTCAGGAAGTGTGAGGATGGTGCAGGATAGAAGAGGGTTCAGATCTTTTGCTCATAGTGTTGTTATGAGTTGAGCTCAACTCGATGTCACCTAACAACAACAATCAACTAAAAAAATCTATTAAAAGAATCCTCTTGAATCCAGCTGTACTTTAATACACACAGGCTCACCCTGAGTTGGAGTCAATGTACACGGAGCAGAGTGTCTGGCATAAGAAATCATTCAAAAAAAGTGGAGGGTAGTGCTCTTGTCTGTCAGTTTGTCCTTCTGTGCTGGCTTGTGTGTTACTGTAATGTTGGAAGTTATGCCACTGTGTTTCAAATAACAACAGGGTCCCACATAATGTACAGGTTTCAGGGGAGCTTCCAGTGAAATACAGATTTGGAAAGACGTGGCCAAGTGAAAACCTTGCGGATAACAGTGGGCTATTGCCTGATATGCTGCTGAAGGATGAGCAATCTCCCCACAGTAGCTTAAGGCCATGGGTGGAGTAGCACTTTTGGGTCATTCATTTTCTGAAACTGAAACTTCATCTCCTACATTTTAGACATTTTTTAGGAGGGACCAATCCTGAGAGAAGGGTCTACAAAGTATATTCATGCTGAGTTGATAATAATGACAAACACTTTTGATACTTTAAAACAAAGTGAAGAGCAAAGAGGCTTGGTGATGCTACAACAGGCTCTCCGATGTTTCAAACTCCATCAGTTTGAACGTACCTGGTACAATCTGATGATTCTAGCTGAAGAGATGAGGTGTGGGTTTTATTTGCTTCCTTGTTTCTATCTTCACACAGTGTTTTTCTCAGATGTATGATATTGACCAAAATAGTCAAAATGATAAATGGATGAATTTTGGATTTACTTAGAAAGTAAATTCAATAGAATTTAATTGTAGAAGAAAAATAAGTTGTCATAGATGACTCATGCTTTTTGGCTTGAGAAACTGATTCTTTGCTGTTCTGGGCCATTAAGTCAGAACCTACACAAGCTGACCTTTCAGTGGGTTTTCAGAAGCAGTAAATTACATGGAAGAGTTGGTCTTTCTTTTTCCCATAGAGCAGCTCGTGGCTTGGAACTGCCGGCCTTTGGGTTGGCAGCACAATTCCTTACCACTAAGCCACCAGAGAATCTAGTAAAATGGAGTAATGTCAACTGAGATAGAAAATGATCTTCAGGAGGAAATGGGTCTCAGATTTGGTTGTGGTGACTCAAACTCTTGTTAAAAATTTACAAAAGATGGTGATGGAAAACTTGGCAAAAAGCTTGGAGAGATTGGTGAAGTTTGCACTTATTTAATAGGATATAAATGATATCACTAAATTGTATACCTGGAAAAAGCCAAATTAGTAAATGTCATATTATATATTTGGGGTTTTTCCATTTTAGATACATCCATTGGTGCACATTTTCTTCCCTTCCCCTTCTCCTAGTTCATTTTGCAACATACCTCTTGTTCCAGATTATTGCCATACATATAATCACTGAGCACATATTCCTTTAAGAGAGTGCATATGTTTTTGCAGTTGAAGATCACAAAGGTCAGGTACATACTGTATCATCACATAAATAAGAGGTGAAAGGAAGCAGAAGATAAATTCTGAAGGGCTTCCTGTAGTTCCCCACAATTAGTTATGGACAACCTTGTGATTTGTAGAGTTCTGTTGCTGATTGGAACATCCGGCCTTCTTAGCACATCTTGATCTAAAGTTTCCACAAAAATCTGCACCAACAAAAGCTTCCTCTGACAGGCTGATGGTGGCTGACAGACAGATGGTGACTGTACTTGGGCTGTGTTGGTTCTGAATTCAGCCCAGAGTTCCTGTATGGAAGACAAGATTTCTACCTGAGCCAAACAGAGCCACCACTACCCCTATGGTCAGGGAATTGTTGCTGTGTACCATCAAGTCAATGCCAAGCCATAGCTGATCCTCCAGCAGGTTCTCAGAGGCAGTTAATCGCAAAGGAGGAGATTGTCCATCCTTCTCCTGTGAAGCAGCTGGTGAATTTGAACCCTGTGTCTTTGGGACTGCAGCACAGTATCTTAGCACTAGGCTGCCAGAGCTCCCTAACTTCAAACATTCTCAACAACGTGCTTTGATGATTAATTTACACTAGGATTTTACCATAAGCTGCGGCTTCTTGTTGTTCTCTAAGTTGTGACTGTGCTTCAAGTGAGTTTACAAAGTCAATTGGCTTGTCACTTAATCATTTTCACAGATTTTGGTTTATGACTTTAACTAACGTCCTACATCGCAAAGGGATCTGTGATAACCTAGTAAGGAGTTGCACGGCTGACACAAAGATATGTGGTTCGTAACCACCAGCTTGTGGTGGGACAACATGGGCAATCTCTTCCCGTGTGATTTACAGGTTCTGAAGACCGCGAGGCTCAGCTATGGGTTGGTTGTGACTCAGTGGCTCATAAGAACATGGCGAAAACAACCTTCTCATTTTCTCCCTGCACTTTCTCCCTGGGCAAATGCCACCCTCATGATCTTGTGTAATTGATCGATCTGAGGAACGAGAAGCTCTCTGGAGTTAGTGCGCATCTTATCCACAATGCCTATTGCTGGCTGAGAGTATAGTTCCAAGCTCCAAGGGTTAGCAAGGACCATGTTGTTGGAGATTCCATCACTTACGCCATAAACTGCTTGATGCTTCAATGTTTTCTTGCTGTGGTTGTTTTGTTTCATTTAATAATCTCTATGAAAGAGATTTACAAACCACTCTCACTTCACAATTTGTTTAAGAAGATAGGTTTATTGACATTCTTCTTTTGTTTTCAGCAAACTGCATGACTTTTTCTATTTCCTCATCCATAGGATATCGCACATTATCTCCGAGGGATATAGCAAGAATTAAATGTCTCAATTTTATAACTTCATCTAATATTGTGAATGTACTCTTAAATTCTAAATGATAATAATTCCACAAAAATATCTGACCTAGTTATAGATGAAGATCATGTGAAAACAGGGAGAGTAATCTAGGAGAATAAAAGACATAAGCAATGGGGTAGAAATGAATAAAATTAAACTGATGTGGTCAAACCTAGGGTATAGACACACTTCCTTTAATGCTGTTTTGTAGAAATATTAGAAGGGACATCTGCCTTCTCTCAGTGTTGTAGTGGGAAGTCCTTAGAAATTATGATGTGTTCATTTTCACTTAGAAAAATTCAAGTACATTTTCTAGTAATCAAATACTAGTAGTTTCTCTGTTCAGTAACAAGTCCTTCTAGAATCACACATTTAGATCATGGTCTTGGATGACATCTCAAATTTTCCACTTGTTAACGAAAAGCAAATTTAGAGCAATTAGTGTGAAGCTGAATAGCAGGGTGTTGTTTTCTATATAGAGAGAGACACCTAGCCAGCAATTACAGCTTATGATATATTCTTATGTATATGTTATCATGAAGAATGGTAAACAAAATACGGGTACTGGCACTGTAGGAAAACATCATCAAACTATGCAGAAAGCTTTGAAGAAGTTTAAAAGAAATAATGAAATCCCCCAAACTACCTAGCTTACAGAATAAAAGCTGTTTATTTCCCACCACCCTCCCCCGTGCTGACTGTTGAACAGTGAAGTGAGCAAATTATGTCTGTTCCAATTTGTACTTGGTATTCCGTCCAGGAAAGTGGAAGATTACGTGATCTTCTAATTCAAATAACTTCTTACTTTTATTAATGCCAAATTTTAGTATTTAGAACATGATATTCAGACCCCTTCTTAATTTTCTTACATATGTTCTTTCCAATTCAATCTTCCTTTACTTTCCTTCATTATATCATGTTACTTATTATTATTTTATTGTGATGATAAAAGATACTTCCACACTTTTGCATATACTGATGGGTAAGGTTGTCAAGACTAGACATTCTCTCACCTATTCCTACTTCTTCACACGCAGAAAGAAGTGAGGTAGGTTGAGTCCTTTGCCTATACTATCAACTACTCATCTCCAGCTGTCCGTTCCCAGACACCAATGTTTCCACATTACTTTTTTTTGGGTCATTGAGGTGCGATGTGTATAGTTCGGTAGGACACTTATGAACAGAGGACAGAAGGGCCATTGTGTAGGTCCTGGCTTCTAAAGCTGCTATTTATCAACTGCTCTGAGATGGACACCTGCAAAGAGAGGCTGTTCTGTTCGGTTGAGTCCAGGGGTAAAGAATCAGAAGTAGAGCTGGAGAAAAAGAAACATTTAAAAAGATATGTGGTGTGATTTTAAAATACACTAAGGTTTTGGGATGACTTGTTACAGCAAAACAACCTCGTGGAAGCCAGTTGCTTTAAGCAAGAGCTTTCACAGTTGCTGTGCAGAACCATAAATGATCACATGAAGCTAATTTCTCCTGAAAATTTCCTTTCTGTCTACAGAAATCTCACTCATCCTTCAAAGTCTATCTCCACAGCCACTGTCTCCTATGGGTTCCAGCTATAATTGGTATTCTGCGAAGTCTCTTAGTTCAAAATTCTTTTTAACACTGAATTTCTTTTTTTCCTAAGTAAGTGTTCAGTGAAATTGGTGGTAAAATAGAGGTATTGCTGTTTTTTCTAAATCCATATTAGTCTTGTATATCTATGACGTGGTTATTTCAAGGTACACTGATGGCAGAATGGTTAAGGGGCTCAGCTGCTAAAAGGTTGGAAGTTCAAATCCCCCCACAGTTCTTTGAGAGAAAGATGAGGATGTCTGCTTCCATGAAAACAGCAACACTGGGAACCTTAGAGGAACTTCTCCCTGTTCTATAGAGTTTTTACAAGTTGGAATTGACTTGGCAGTTCTTACTCATAGCTGACCCTCCAGAGGGGTTTCCAGAATCTGCAAATCTCACAGGAGAAGATTTTTCTAACTGCCTCATGTGGTGCAGTTGGTGGATTCAAACTACCTACCTTTGTGTGAGTTGGCAGTGCAACTCCTTAACCACTAGACCATCACAGCTTTAGAGCAAGAATAATTTCTATACTCTACTGGTTTGTTTGCGTTAGACAAAATTAACTGGAAAGTTATCTCTGAAGCTTGCCTACCTGAAAGTTCATTTGTGATAGTAGTGGCTAGAGAGTAAACAGGGAATAAAACATGTTTAGTTCTTTAAAGAAATAACAAAGATTAGAATTTAAAGATAGTTTTCAAATGTCCAGCTGAGTCAACCAAGCTAATATACTGTAAATTCACTATACCGTAATCCCTTTTAATAGGAGTATTTTGAAAGGAATTTATGCAAGAGACAATTTATTTCACATTAGAGCTAGAGCAATACCGTCAGTAATATAGCAACAGTGAGAAGTAAACCCACCATATGAAAAATTGAATTCATCATCTCATCCTCGCTTTGGAATTGCACCTTTCTCTTGTAGTTTTTAGTTATATTAGGAACCTCCTTGAACAATGAAGAAAGAATTGAGTCATCTTAAGCTTTGTTATCAGCCTTCCTTTGTTGTTGTTGTTATGTGTTGTCATGTCACCTGTGACTCAAAGTGACCCTGGTACAACAGTCCTAAATCCTGCTCTATACTGTGCCAATCTTACTGTCTCTGACATACCTACCCCATTACTCCAGTCACTGAATCGATGCATCTCATCAAGGGTCCTTCTCTCCTGCGCTGTCCCTCTACCCTCCCAAGCATGACGTCCTTCTCCAAGGACTGGTCCCTCCTTGCAACAAGTCTAAAATATGTCAGACAGAACTTCAGAATTCTTACCTCCAAGGAGCAGCCTCATCGCACCCTCTCTAGCACAAACCAATTGTTCTTCTACCAGTCCATGGCATAGTCTATACTATTCTCCAGCACCATAGCTCAAAGGTATCAATTTTCCCTCTATTATCCCTAGTCATTGTCTAGCTCTTGGATGCATAGCAATTAATTGCAAAGACTATAGCCTGGATCAGGCACACCTTAGTCTCCAGATAGACAAAATTGTTTTTATTACTTTGGCGAGGTTTCTGACAGCAGACTTTCCAAGAATGTTGATTATGGAGCCAAGCAAACTAAAGCTGTTAACAATCTCAATCTTTTCACCATCTATCATAATGCTGCCAATCAGACCAGTGGTCAGAATCTGTGTGTGTATGTGTGTAGTTTTTTGTTCTTGGGTTTGTGTGTGTGTGTTTGGTTTTTTATTTGTTTGTTTTTCTGGTGTTGAGCTTAAATTCATATATTGAAGGCTAGAGTTCTTGACCTTTGGCAGCAGGCGCTTCAGGTCCTTCTCAGTTTCAGCAAGCAGGGTTGTGTCATCAGCATAACGCAGATTGTTGATGAGTCTTCTCCAATCGTATAGATCCCAGCTTCCCAGATAATCTGTTCCACATATAGGTGGAAAAGGTATGGAGATAGGACGCATCCTTTCGCCTTCAATAATAAAATTATTGGAAAATCTTTTTTTTTCATTTTAAAAAAATTTTATAATTTTTGTGTGTGTACCTTCAAATTGGATTTGACTGGTACAGGAGGAGATTGCCCCTCCTTCTCCAGCAGAGCATCTGATGGATTTGAAAGTACCTCTTGGGATTGCAGTGCAGTGTCTTGCCACTAGGCCACCAGAGCTCCTTTGGCAAGTATTTCTGAATCTACTTAAATATCATCCCTCTACTTCCTTTCCTTTTGTCCATTTTACTGAACAACACTACCTTAAGCTTTCATTTTCTTTCCACTAGACTAAAGTCTTCCTGCCTTGGTGCCAGTGGGCTGAATACCTTTCTCATGCAACTTATAAACAGTAGTTTCCAAACTATAGATCATAAAATTGATTTTATATGTCGTACTATTAGTAAACAGAATAGAAAATGTAAGGAATGTAAAGAACGTCCCTCAGAAGTGAGAGTGGCAGCACTTTTGATTATTTACTTTGAATGCATCATCAAGGAAAATCAAAGGCTATGAAAGGAGCTTGTTGTGGAGAGTGTGGAAATGAAGCAGAAGCTCGATGAGATGGACTGAGGTCCACAGACCTACCCATCACTCTGAGCATGATGTAGGTGTAGGCAAAGTTTCATTTTCTTAGTCGTTGAATACACTGTGTGTGGAGACCAGTAAATACCTAAAAACAAGCAAACAAAAATCAGCCCATATACAGTAAGGAAGCAGGTAATGATATACTTTAATTTCAGTTAAGAATGTGTATATACTTAATTATGTTCACACAAAACCTAGAAGCTGATGTAAGAACAGAGTAAAGGAACACAGCATGGTATAAACTCAGGAAAAGTGTGTGTCTGGGTTGGATCATTTCTCCTCATCTATTCAATCTGTGTGCTGAGCAAATCACTTGAGAAACTAAACTCTATAAAAAAGAATTTAACAGAACAGCAAGCAACAAATGCTGGCAAGGTTATGGAGAAACTGGAACCCTTATTCAATGTTGGTGGGAGTGTAAAATGGTGCAACCACTATGGAAGGCAGTATGGCACTTTCTCAAAAAGTTGCAAATAGAAATATCATTTGACCCAGCAATTCCACTACTGGGAATATACCTCAAAGAAACTGTAACCACCATCTAAACAGATATATGCACACCAATGATTATCACGACTTTGTTCACAATAGCAAAGAGTTGGAAACAACCTAAGTGCCCATCAACAAACAAATGGATAGAGAAGCTGTGGTATATCCACACAATGGAAAACACGGAACTCATGAAATCTTCTTCAGAACTGATGATCCTGGAGGACATTATCCTGAGTGAAATATCTCAGTCACAAAAGGACAAATACTGCATAGTGCCACTGTTGTAAAATGGGACTGACATTGGGGTGGGAGGAGACAGAGAAAGATGGGATAAATTATGTATACTGCATTGAAACAGATGAGGGAGAGAACTGTTTAAAAGGGATATATGATTAGGTATTGCTGTCATGACAAGAGTCCAGAACAAAGGCTGCATAGTGGAGTGAACTTGGGGGGAGGGATTGTATAACAATGAAGAAATTTTTCTTTTCCTTTTCAAGGAGAAGAATGAATAGGAAGGGAGGGGTTGGCAGGGAGAAAAGTGCAACAATGAATGAATAGAAATCCAAAATCTCTGCAAATTTTCATTAAAATTAATAGTAATAATAAATTTAAAAAAAGAATGTTGCGTCACAATCAGAGGAAAACTCATCAACAACCTATATTATCCTGTGCCACGACCTTGCTAATAAAATGTGCAGAGGACTTGAAAGACTTGCTGCAGAAGATTAAAGTCTGCAGCCTTCAATATGGATTTCAGCTCAACATCAAGAAGACAAAAATCATCACCACTGGACCCATAGGCAGCATTATGACAGATGGATGGATGAAAGACTGAAATTGTCAAGTTATTTCATCTTACTTGTATCCACAGTCGACATCCTTGGTACCAGCAATCAGGAGATCAGGAGATGTATTTCTCTGGGCAAGTTTGCTGTTAGGGAACTTTCCAAATTACTGAGAAACACTGATGTGACTTTGAAGACTAAGGTGTGCCTGATTCAAGCCATGGTCTTTTTGATAATTTGCTCTGCATGTGAAAGCAGGACAATAAATAAAAACAGCAGAGGCAGAATTGATGCCTTTGAGCTGTGGTGTTGGAGAACAGTACTGACGGTCCCATGGACTGACAAAAGCATAAACAGACATGTCTTAGAGAAAGTACAGCTAGAACACTCCTTGGAGGCAAGGATAGTGAAGCTTTGTCTCTCATACTTTGGGCATGGTGTTAGGAAACACTATCTTGGAAAGTGACATCATGCTTAGAAACGGAAGGTCAGCAAAGGAGGAGACCCTTGACCAAATGGATTTACACAGCGACTACAAAAGGTTCAAGTATGTGTGAGATTATGAACGTGGTAGAGAATAGGACAAGGTTCATATCTGTGGTTCATAGGATAAACTATGAGTCATACTTGACCACATCGAACAACATGTATATTTACACATTTAGAAGTATTTTAGTATTAGTTCTGAGTTCCAGAAATGCTGTGTACAACAGAATGAACCATTGCCTGGTCCTATGCCAACCATATGATCATTGTCTGAATTCACTGTTACAGGCATTGTGTCAATCCACCTTGTTGAGAGGCTGCCTCCTTTTAAGAGGATGTCTTCTGTGAACTGGGTTCTCCTGTTAATATGTTACAAGTACATCAGACAATGTTACCATCTTAACTTCTAAAGGAACATTCTGACTGTACTTCTATGACAAATTTGCTCATTCTTCTGGCAGTCTGTGATATAATTAATATTCTTTGCCAGCTAATTCAGATACATCAATTCTGCCTTGGTCTTTATTCATTCTCTAGTTCTTGCACATATACAATGTGACTGAGAATACTATGCCTGGAGTCAAAGCATATTAGTAATTAAAGTGGCATCTTTACTTTGAACTCTATAAAGAGGTACTTAGTTTCAGATTTGGCCAGTGCACACATCTTTTCTTTTCTTGACTGCTATATTAGTAGACATTGATTATTGATATATGTAAAAATAAATCTATGACAATGTTCGTGTTTTTCATTGGCCCAATGATTAGGGTTTTGTTTACTTCATTGCAAAGTATAATTATAGCAAAGGCTGTGGTCTTTGATCTTTCTCAGTAAATTCATCAGGAAGTTTGTGCTATCTATCTAAGACAGTTTGTGAATGTGTCTTCCTCTAAGAAACACCATATTCTTTTCCACATAGTTCAGTTTCTAAGATTAGTTACTCAGTGTATAGACTGAATAAGCATGACAAAAGAATAGAAATCACACCTTCTTCATTTAAAGCTCTGCAATACACCCTTGGCCAGTTTGAACGACTGCTTCTTGTTCTATATAGAGGTTCTGCATAAGCAAAATGATATGTTTTGCATTCCCATCCATCATTTTCCATGATCCACACAGTTAATCCCTTTGCATAATTCACAAAATGCAAGTGAAAAATATTTCTGATACAGTCTGCTTTCAGCCAAGATCCAGCGGGCATTAGCAATGATGATAGTCCTCATTCTGGTCTAAATCTGGCATTGAATTTCTGGCAATGTTCTGTGGACTGTGCCCAATCTTGCATTCTCATCACTTTCTCTGACAAGCTCAAGCCCACTGTTGCAATTATTGCATCTATCCATCTTAGTGAGGGTCTTCAACTCTTCCCTGACCCTCTGCTTTTCCCAGCATGGTATCTTTTGGCAAGGACTGGCTCCTCTTGACAACATGTCCAATGTGTGTGAGACAAAGTTTAGCTATCCTTGCCTCTAAGGGGCACTTTGATTGCACTCCTGCCCAAGACAAATTTATCTGTACTATTGACAGTCTATATGATATTCACTACTCTTTGCCAACACCACAATCTCAAGTCATCAGTTCTTTTTCTGTTTTTCTTCTTTTTTGTTCAACTTTTATAGGAAGTAATTAAAAAAAAACCCCAAAAAACAAAACCAGCAAGACTTGGATCAGGATCACCTTCGTCTTTACCTGACATTGTTCATTTTTGCTCTTTAGCATTTTGGAAAGGTAGTTGACAGTAGGTTTCCACAATACAGCACCTGTTTTGATTTCTTGATGGCTGGTACCGTGGGTATTGATTATGGATCCATGTAAAATGAAATCTTTGACAACTTCAAACTTTTCTTCATTTATCATAATATTGCCACTTTGATTTTCTTGATGGTGAGATGTAATCCTTAGCGAAGGCTATAGTCTTTGATCTTCTGTGGTAAGGGTTCATCACTTTTGGCAAGCAAGGCTGTATCATCTGAATAAGGCAAGCTATTGATGAGTCTTCCTCCAATCCAGATGCTACGTTCTTTATCATATAGTACAACCTGTTGAATTATTCGCTCATCATACAGTTTGAACAGGTACTAAGAATGGATATAGACCTGGCACATACTTCTTGATTTTAAAACCAGGCAGTATTCCCTTATTCTGTTCAAACGACTGCTTCTTAATGGATGCATATATTTCACATAAGCAAAATTAGGTGTTCCAGGATTCCATTCTTTTCCATGTTATTGGCAACTCAATATTATCCACTCTCAGTTAATACTACATGTTCAAGAAAACATCTCCTTTTCTAGCACCAACAATGATGTAACTTGTTCCACTGAGTCCAGCTTGAATCTATCACAGTCACACCATTGTTGAGCAAGCTTTAGCACAATTTTACTTGTATGTGATGTAAATAATATTGTTTAATAATTCCTGCACTCTGTTGGAGCACCATTTTAGGAATTGGAACAAATAGGGGTCATTTCTGGGCAGTTGTTCAGGCAGCTGTATTCCAAAAGGGTGTAAAGATGTAGTAATTTTTATTTCTGTGTACTTTGTCAAAGTAATTCATGTGTGTTGCTCTTGTCATGTGCTGTCAAGTCTGCTGTGACTCATAGTGACCTTGTGTACAATAGCTCTGAACTCTGCTCTATTCAGAGCCAACCTTATTGTTTCTGACACACTTACTCCCATTATCCCAGTCACTGAGTCAATCTATCTCATTGAAGGTCTTTCTCACTTGCATTGTCCCTTCACTCTCTCAAGCATAATGTCCCTTCCAAGTAATGGTCCCTCCTTGCAGCATGCCCAAAGTATGTCAGATGAAGCTTCAGAATCCTTGGCTCCAGGGAGCAGCCTGGTTGCACCCTCTCTAGGATGAACTTGTTTGCTCTCTTAGCAGTCCATGATATACTTAATACTCTTCTCCAGTGCCACAGCTAAAAAAGCCTCAATTCTGCTTCTATCATCCCTAGTCATTGTCTAGCTTTCTATTGGATAGCATATAATTGCAAAGATCATTGCCTGGGTCAGGTGCACCTTAGTCTCCAGACTGATAATCATTGTTCTTCAGTACTCTAGAGATGTCCCGGGCAGCAGACTTTCCCAATACAATCCGTCTCTTAATTTCCTGGCTACTGGTACTAAGACTGTTGATTGTGAAGCCAAACAAACTAAAGCTGTTTACAATCTTAATCTCTTCACCATCTTTCATGATGCTGCCAATTGACCTAGTGGTAAGAATTTTTATTTTCTTGACGTTGAGCTTAAATTCATATGTGTAGATTGCTAATCTTTAAAGTTATTTACAGTGGATAAGTCATTTGTCGTAAGCAATTCTATCATGTGATCACCTAACACAGTCCTATCTCCCAGGCCATATTTTCAAGCCACTAATAATGTTTCCTTGTTTCACACCATGTGCTTCATGAAGTAGCAATTATCTACATATCTTGGGTGCATGATTTAGCAACTTTAGACTTCATAAGTTCATAAAAATGTCCATATTTTTGGCACTAATGACATTAATTGTTGATGTGTTAATTTGAATATTTATATTAACTGGTCTTTTTTGCTAACATGTGCATATTTATATCATTGACAACATTATACTTAAATATTGAAATTATGTTTTTTATAATAAACATGATATCATTCCTTTTCAATCTGTCATTTTTGGCATAGTATACCATATGATTGATTAAAAATGGCCACTATCAGTCCTTTTCAACTCACCACTGTCTAGGATACCAATCTTCGTGCTTTCCACTTAATTTTTCACAACTTCAAATTTTCCTAGCTATGTATTTTGTTTTCATTGCATGTTCTGATTGTTAAAAGATGTCTGATTTTTTTTTTCTCATATTGAATCATGAGGCACTACTAAATGAAGGTTCTGGAAGCCTTGTTACATGGGTTGCATGCATTCAAACCTGAAAGACTCGTTTTCTGCACAATGACAAATGATGTTCTGCTTAGCAATTATTTTGAGTCAGATCCAAGTTTGTCTTAGTTTGGAAACTCCACTCAGACCTGTGTACCCTCTTTGGGTGACCTTGTTAGTATTTGAAATACTCGAGGCAAAGGTTCTAGAATCACACTAACATGTGAGCTAGGACAATAATATAACAAACTGACAGACAAGTGGTAGATGTATATTCTAAGTTGTAAAAGAATACCATATTCCTTACTATGCATTATAGTTCTTTAACAAGTTTGCATCACTCTTGTTCTAGAATAACATCCTTAAAGTATAATTTTATGCCTTCTTGTCCAAGAGTCTTTAAAGTATTCCGTTTGACTTTTACATAATAAAATTTACTTTACTTTTACATAATAAAAATTCAAATTTAAAATTGCAATCAAATCCTTCTGTGGTCTTACCCCAACCAACATTTCTTCTTCTTTCTTTTCACACTAGAATTTCAATACATTTTTTTTTTATTTTAATTTCTCACTCTATTCCTGGTCTCAGCTTAAATGTTTATTTCTATTTTGGTTTGAATACATCCTGCCTTTCAAAATATCCAGACGTTATCCCAGATTCGTTATGTCTTATCTCACACCCAAATCAAATATATTAGTAAAGATTGTTGATTGCAAACATCACACAGCATCAAAGCTAACTTAAGCAGGTAAAAAATTTATGGGAAAAAAACCTGAGTAGGTCATCAAGTCAATAGGAATATTTGAGACCCATGCTTAGAGAACAGGTAGAATATTCAGCAGGGTAGAAGTCAATCAAATTCACCCACATCACCATAGAAGTACTCTTAGGTCACCACTTGGACAGATACATATCACTTGGTCCCCGCCTCCCACTCTGTTGGGAATTGTCTGTCTTTTCCATTTAGAAAGTTTGAGAATTGTGTTACTCTCTCAAAGCCTCAAAATGACCAGTCAGACTATTCGTTAGGCCAATCTTAGTTCAAGTGTCAGAACTCTAGTGTGTATGATACAGGATAGAAGAAATATCTGTAAACACAAATTTGAGAGGTAGAATATATCTTCTTAACTTATTCTTCCTTAATCTTCTTAGTAAAAATATCCAGGTATGTGTTAGCCAAAATTATCTGTTGTTACGTGCTGTCAAGTCATAGGCGACTCACAGTGACCCTATAACAAAAGACCTGAACACTTGTCTAACTTTCATCGTTTCTCCAGGTTCATAGGGTTTCAAGAAGCAAGCTATTTCAGAAGTGGATGCCACTCGAGCTTCCAAGCTTGTTTTAATCAGGCAGTTCCACCAAACACTGTTCACCATTATTGCATTTGACACATCAGTGTCACAGGGTTCAGCTTCACAGCAACTATGAGTTACCTCTGTACAGCTAGTGGACAGACCAGGGTTACATGACCTAGAAAATGTTTGATATCTCCTCTATCACTCTCAGATTCTAATTTTTAGTTTGTGTTTAATTTTGTCTTTTATTACAAATATGTTTTTGTTATTCTTAAGTGTCATTGAGTCGAGCATGACTCATATAGACCCTGTAACAAAAAGACCTGAACTCGGGTTTATAACTATCATCGTTTTTCTATATTCATAGAATTTGCAGAGGCATGTTGTTTAGGAAGTCAATTCCATTCCTGAATTCTTGGAGCTCCACCAAATACCGTCCATCGTGGGTAACCATTATGGCATTTGACACACCAGTGGCAAAGCGTTCAGCATCACACCAACCCCAGGTTACTTCAATACAGAGAACTGATAGATCAGTGCTGTACCACTTAGAGGAATAGTCATCCCAATACACTTAACAGCAGGCTCAATGGCTGCAGGCTCAAGGGTCAAACTGCCTTTTAAATACAAGGCCAGCTAACCAGTTCTTAACTTACTCTAAACAACAGGCTTCTAGCCCACAACTGATTGTTAGCTAAAACCAGCAAATCCAATCAGCTCATACCAGATAGTGAAAGAAAACAAAAAATAACCAACCAAAGAGCCCACAACTGACTCTCACCAAAACCAGAGAACACACTTTCAAGAATCTAATCACTTCACTCAAAATATATATTACAATTATATAAAAAATAATATTTATTGAAATTTTCCTTTGTTTGAGGATATATGTACATAAAAGATGTGTAACACTTAGAAATCTCTAGGGAATACTAGTGCTATTAACCTTTTCTAATTACTTACGACCAAACTGTGGGATAGTATCAAGGACATCTTATTCAGGAGATCTTTAAAGTCATCTTCTCTTTGAGCTAATGAGGTTGTTTAATCTATACTGATGATTCTTCCCCCAAGTTCTAGTTCATATAGTCAAGCAATTCTGCTCCTAAGATGTAAACATAACAAGAGAATATTGAACATGCTGTGAATTTTCAAAGCATTAAAACTCATAACAGTTTAAAACTGGGAATAACCAAATAGCTATTAAGTGAATAAGAAAAATATGAAACAAAATTAAATACAATCCAGCAATAAAAAGAACGCACTACTGACACACACCACCACAACAACACAAGTGAAATTTTATGGCATTAGTTTTACAACATGAGGTGAGCCAGATAAAAGAGACTCTCTAGTACATAATTCCATGTATACGACATGTCTAGAAACAGCAAGTCTATTGAGATACAAAGTAAGGTGGTTGTTACTTAGTGAACTTTGCAATTAGAAGAGAGAGGAGCTGAAGAAAATTATGTGGATATTTAAGGTAATAGAAATGTTATGCAGTTGGGTTGTGGTGCATAGCTCTGGAAATTTGCTAAACTTAATAAATTATACACATAAAATGGATACTTCTTACTTGATGCTAAGTTATGTAAAAATTGAGCTCATAGAAAAATGAATACATAGTTGAAGGGTTTTGGTTGGTGTGTTCTCTCTCCCCCCCCCCCTTCCTTTCTCCCTCTCTCCCTGTCTCCCTCTCCCCTTCTCTCTCTCTCATCTTGTTGCTGGACTAGTGTAGGAGATTTGACATCCCCATGATGCAGAACTCTAGTGGGGAACCTGCTTTGGATGTTCTGAGGAAGCCCAGATTCATCACAAAGCTAAGGGAAGTGTAGTTGGTGCCCCAGAAACAGATGCTGAGACTCCAAAAGAGCAAAGGGTTGGCTTTTAAAAATATGTGTCCCAGAAGCACATCTAGAAGTAAAAAATATTCTCTTCTTTTCACATGCCAACTGAGAACCAGGTTTTTCATGTTAATAGCAGTTATGGTAATCACAAATTATCTGTATTCAGCTCCAGTTCTCTAACCAAATGTCTCCCTTGTCCCACTGTGAAATTCATAAATGTGATGTTTTCTGAATATTTTCCCTCAGATATCCCACCAGGGTAAACTGAACTTTTCTCTGTTGTTGTTGCTGTTAAGTGCCGTCAAGTGTTAAGTGCCGTCAAGTGTTAAGTGCCGTCAAGTGTTAAGTGCCATCGAGCGGAGCAGGACTTATACCAACCCTGTGAACCAAAGACCTGAACCCTGTTCTATAACTAGTGTTTTTCCAGTATGTTCATACAGTTTCCAGAGGCATGTGGTTTAGGAAGTGGATGCCACTCCTGTTTCCAAACCTGAATCGGTCTGGGAGCTCCACCAAACACGTCCACCGTGGGTAACCATTATGGTGTTTGACACATCAGTGGCACAGCACTCAGCATCACAGCAAACCCATGTTACTTCAGTGCAGCAAATTGACGGACTATTTACTTACTTATTTTGAATGACAAAGTCATGATGCTGTTTCGCTTAGTATGTTTATGGAAAAAACAAGGGTCCTTGGTGGTGCAGTGGTCAAGTTCTCAATTGCTAACTTCAAGATCAATATTTGAGCCCACAGTCACTCTACGGAAGAAGAGTCCTGTTGACAGGCTTCTGTAAAGATTACAGCCTGGAAACTCTATCAGACACATCTACTCTAACTTGTGTTGTTGTTGTTCTTACGTGCCACTGAGTCTAGCATGACTCAGCACCCTGTGAACAAAAGATGCCCTGCTGGATAATTACCACCATTTCTCTACATTCATAGAGTTTCCAAAGGCATATTATTTAGGAAGTTGATGCCAGTCCTGCTTCCAAGCCTGTCTTAATCTGGGAGCTCTACCAAGCACTGTCCATCATGGGTAATTGTTATGACATTGGGTACACCAGTAGCACAGCGTTCAGCATCACAGCAACCCCAAGTGATTTCAGTACAGAAAATTGATAGACCAGGTCTTTAAGACTATTCATCCCAAACACAATTAACATCACACCCAAGGGTTGAGGCTCCAGGGCCCAATTTAAATACAAGGTCACCAGGCTTCCAGCCTCCAGCTGATTGTTAGCTGAACCCAGTAAATCAAATTAGCTCTCACACAAAACAACCAAACAGTTTACATCCAATTTACAGGATCAGAGTATTCACGGCTCAGATAAATATCTCTAAAGCCAAAAACTAGTCAAAGAGAGAAGAGATTGGAGTATTTTATTAGCCCAAAGAGCATACCAAATCCACTGATGTGAGTCAACTGAAACCCATGACATTGAGTGTCTTAGGCTGTTAATCTTTGTAAGAAGGAGACTATTTCATCTTTTTTGGACAGAACATCTAGCTAATGGATTTGATCCATCAGCCTTTCCTTTAGTAGTCCAAGATACAATATACTACACCTTCAAATCATAATTTCCAGCCCCCCCCCCCTTTTTTTTAACAGAAGTTTTGGAGTTCCATTCATTCATTGCCGCAATTTTCTCCCTGCCCACCCCTCCCCACCAGCTCGCTTCCCCCTCTGGGGGAAAAAAAATTCCTTCATTAGTATACAATTCCCACGTCCCTTCCTCCCATCCCCCACCCCGAGTACACTTCTCTATGCAACCTTAATTCTGGATTCCTGTGCTAACCATAACACTCAATCATATATCACTTCTAATCTGTTCTTTTCCTCATCTGTTTCAATACAATATACATAATTTATCCAGTTTTTTCTGTCATACCCCCACCCTGATGTCAGACCCATTCTACAACAGTGGCACCATGCAGTATTTGTCCCTTTGTGACTGAGATATTTCACTCAGCATAATGTCCTCCAGGGTCACCCACTTTGAATAATATTGCATGAGTTCCTTGATTTTCAATGCTGTGTAGTATTCCATTGTGTGGATATACCACAGCTTCTCTATCCATTCGTTTGTTGATGGGCCCTTAGGCTGCTTCCAACTCTTTGCTATTGTAAACAAAGCTGCAATAAACATGGGTGTGCATATATCTGCTTGGATGGCAGACATGGTCTCTCTGGGGTATATTCCCAGTAATGGGATTGCTGGGTCAAATGGTATCTCTATTTGCAATTTTTTGAGAAAGCGCCACACTGCCTTCCACAATGGTTGCACCTCCAGCCCCTATTTTAAACAGTAAGAGTTCTGTAATGCCATGCAGAGGATGTTCACACTGAAGATCCATCCTGTTTGTGTCTAGTATTTAAGTCTGTACACCATCTTATCTAAATATCATGGCCCTGAAAATACTCTAGACTCCACAGGTTGAGGCTATATTTTTCTACTGGTAACATTTTTAGCACTTCACTCAACAATGGGCTTTAAAAACCACCCATCACTCGTCAAGGTTAGTATGAGCCATGTTATATTATAGTCTCTGTGCTCCGAAAGGATTATATCCACATGTATAGGACGTTGGGATTCTAAATGAACAAATTTAGGGGTAAAGGGTGAGAGAGTGGACAGAATTCAATCCATAACAACAACTTGAAAGGAGAGGAAAGGGATCAGTCCTCCATGTGACTACATCTTCTTTGACAGGGAGATGATGCTGTTCTACTGCACACCTTTTACCTTTACACACCTGCTGGTGTTGCACCTTTTCCTCTAAGGCAGCCCTGAGCAAGACACTATGTGTGTTCTAAGCAGGACCACATGACTGAAAACTACAAATGAAATGATCTTTGAAGAACACTCACAAATTAAGCTACTAGTGAAGTTGTCTGTCATATTCGTGTATACGCATTATCTTTGCACACAAATATGACAGCAGCCAATTTATTTTAAATATTACCCATTTGCGACAAACTCTGAGATGTTTGCAGTTGATAGCATTTTTTATTCCCTGTATTATAACAAGTGTCATGCAGGGCTTTTTGCTTAATAATAAGCTGTAACAGATGTCAATACGATCTGGAATGGAAACAATCCTTGGTTCCGGATCATTCTGTCCTCTTTATAGTTTCAGTCTGACCTGCCTAAACAGACTCTGAAGATCAACTTGACTCTGCCCTATGGAAGCTGACCCACTTATTTCTGTAAAAATTCTGTAAAAATGGAGGTTAAATCATGAGAACATGAGACCATCGCTGAGTGAAATTGGAGCTTTTTTTTTAGAACAGTGGACGAACTTGTGCTTTTACCACTGACATAAGACTTTAGGTTTTAATCTCTGCACTAAATCAGAAAAGCTTTATGGAAAGCCTACAGGATACAAGTAATGCTTTTATTCTTTTTACAATTTAAAATAAGGTTAAGTGCAAGAAACAAAAAGAATTTGATTTTATTTTGGGAATAACATGTACATTTATTTGAAAATGTTCTTTGACTCTTTTCCTTACTGTTCCTCACTCTTTATTATGAAGGACAATTCAAGGGTTAGAATCAACTGGAAACATCTGTTCTTTATAGTCGCCTGAGTTTTAGAAAATACATTTTATAGTAAAGTTCCAAAGAATGTCAACATAAATTAGGAAGAAAAAATCTTGTTTTTAAAAAGAACACAAATCATGCTGTTAAGAAGCAGTTGGATTTGCCATTGATTTGACATCTCACTGTAAGTGACTGACTTCATGTAACAGGGCAGAATCTGTCACACAGGGTTTCCTAGGCTTAGACCTCAGTGAAGTAAATCCAAGTGGACTTGAACCATCAACCTTATAATTATCAGTAGAATATTTAGCAGCCAACTCTTTAACCTGTGTGAAACCACAGTTGCTTTCTTAAAAATATAACCTGTTCTGATGAGGGAGAGAACTGTTTAAATGGAATATATGATTAGGTATTATTTTTATGACAGGAGTCCAGAATGAAGGCTACATAGTGGAGTGGACTTTGGGGGAGGGATTGTATAACAATGAAAGAATTTTTCTTTTACTTTCCAAAGAGAAGAGCTAATTGGGGGGAAGGGGTGGGCACAGAGAAAGTGCAACAATGAATGTATGGAAACCCTAAGTCTCTGTAAACTTTCATTAAAATTAATTTAAAAAAATATAACCTGTTCTATTTCTCCAAATGTAAATTGCACCTATGATATCAGACTTCACAATAATAATAATTTCTATAATTAGTATTTCTATTTCTCCTCTCCCATCAAGTGGATATTAATTGTCTAATAAGGCATAAAGACTTAGTAATAAAAAAATCACCTTGGTTGCCTGAAAAACAAATACATAACGTGTTGAGATCATTACTGCAAAAACAGAAAGATAACTAGTAAAATTTGTAAGAGAGCCCAAGGAGTCAAGGACTGGGAGCAGAAGGGTGAAGATGGAGGGCGGGGGGGGGAATCAAGAGGGAGCACAGTTTGGTGGGAGGAGGGAGGAGGTAAAAGAAATGGGGAAGATCTGTCAAGGATCTGAGAAGATGGGGCAACGGTGGATATAGTTCAATGGGGATTCATTTTATAAAACATCATGAATGGATATGATTGCATGAAACACAACATGAATGAAGGAAAGTGTGCAACATAATGTATACAAACTTCATATGCAAATAAATATAAAATCAATTTTTTAAAAAATAAAGTTTTCAGCCATCAACCTACTAAGTCCATTCTGACTCAGAGCTTCTCTGTATGCAACATAATTTATACAAACTTCATATGCAAATAAATATAAAATCAATTGTTTAAAAAATAAAGTTTTCAGCCATCAACCTACTAAGTCCATTCTGACTCAGAGCTTCTCTGTAGGGAACAGAGAAGAATCACCCCATAGGATTTCTAAGACTGTGATGTTATGGGAGAGGATGACAGCGTCTTTCTACTCAGCAATTGCTTGTGTGTTTTAAACTTTCACCTTTCACCAGGGAAACACCAGGATTCCTTTGAAATGCTAGTGCTCCTTTCATTTAGTAAGAGAACTCTGGTGGCCCAGGGGGTGGGGTTACACTGTCAAATCACAGGTGATTGACTGGAATCCACTAGCCTAGCCAAGGAAGGAAGATGTACAACCTCCTTCTAACTCAACAGCAATGAACTTGAGTTTTTAAAAACTACATTTGTTGTTGATGTGTACCTTCAAGTCAGAAATAACTCACCCCGTCTCTTCAGTTCAGAGACTGTAAATCACTTAGGAGGAGATTGACCATCTTTCTCCTTTAGAGCAGCTTGGTGGATTTGAACAGCATGCCTTTCGGTTGGCTGTTTGCAACTGCTTACTACTAAGCCACCTGAACTCCTCCATTCTTTATTTAGAAACAGGAAATTATAGCATGAAGAAAGAAACCCAAAGCTAGAGCTCTAAGCACTATACACACAAACATTTTGGTAAACACATCTGCTCATGTATTGCTCAACTTAGAAAACTCTGAACTTTCAAAGCAACATGATGGGAGAGAGGCAGGAAGTATACATTAGGATTCCCAGGTCTTTTAAACATGCAATTTAAGGCATTTCTTTCCAGCAATCATTTTCTTTAATTGCCTGCGGAGTGATGGAGGGTAAGGCCCGCTTTGCTTACACGCTGCTTTTATACCGTTAGAAAACCAGGATCTCTCTTCTCAGCATATTTTAGAATTTCCTAGGCAGGATTATATACATTAAGTACTTTTCTCTGTATAAGACTTAAAGACAGTCATTGGTTGGTGATACTTTCGAAACACAGGTCTTTTCAGTATTTGAAAATACACTTCTGAGAAGTAAAAAAAAGAAAACTTTGTAGCACAGCCGAAGAAAAGAAAATATACTGACATTAGAGAATTCAGGAGATTTGGTACCAATTCTACTACTTTGTGAATACAGAAAACAAGAAACGGATTTTTTTTTTTTTTAAATCATGAGTCTCCAGATAGCTAGTAGAGTATCATGGACTCCAAAAGGAGCTTGCCCACCCATGGCCCCTTGAGTGTATGAGCTAGAACAGGGGAGATCCTCTCCCCAGGATGACCTGGAATGCAAGCAAGCAGTCCACAACGTTCACGTGTAAAGCTGCCTGTGGACTCAAACCACTGACTTGGCAATAGTTGAGGAGGGTATGCTGCACCGAAACTTTCTGTATTATTCTGCTAGTAGAAAGCAATGTTTAAAAAGATCTAGGTGTGTCAGAGACAGTGAGATTGGCTGAGGGTAGAGCAGGGTTCAGAGCTTTCATGCATAAGGTCGCTATGAATCATAGTCGATTCAATGGTACATAACAACTACAAATTGGAAATATGTTCCTAAGCAATTGGCAAAATAATTTCCTGTTAATGAATAGTAATTTTTTACATTAAATACTTTGTTTCATACTGGATGTATTTTTCTATCCTTCTTTAGGTTTACATTATAGGCTTGTTGTACAGATAATGTATCTGTTTTAAATATATTTTTTTATTTGAAGCATGTGATGAAACATAAATGATAAGGCTGATTTCTTAATATCCTGAAAAACATTTATATTTGTTTGAAGACTGAGGTGAAAGCAGGAGTCATGTGCTATAATTTTGTGTATCATCTGCCTATCTAGGAGCTCACATACAAATAATAGCCACAAAAATACATGTATTGGTTTTATTTTTTTACTATTCTTCCTCAATATCAGTCTCCCAGTGATAATAATTTTTATGACAAAGTTTCAATGCTATCTTCTAAAAATAAATTAAACTATATAACCCATTGTGCTGCAATAGATCTTTATATCTATCCCAAAATGAACATAGGGTTTTTGAAGGCCTTTTATCTTGGACATGGATGGCTAATCCTTCTTCCTAGTCTGTCTTAGTTTGGATGCTTAGCTTTAGAATAATATGGAAGACAAGCATTTTACTGAAAGGAGAAGATAGTTATTCAAAGGCATTTGAGTGTGTGGATCACAGCAAACACTTGATTGTGCTCACGTGAAACCTATACTTGGACCAGGAAGCAGTCCTCAGAATACAGCAAGGGAACACTGCATGATTCACAATCAGAAAAGGAGTGCATCAGGGATTTGTCATGTCTCTGAAACGTTTCAATTAATATGCAGAACAGATCATTTGGGAAGCTGGACTTTATGAGGAAGAATGTAGCATTAGGATTGGAGGAAGACTCATCAACAACCTGTGTTATAAAAATGACACAACTTTGCTTGCTAAAACTGAAGAGGACCTGAAGTGTTTGCTGCAGAAAGTGAAGGATTGTAGTCTTCAATACAGATTGAAGCTCAGCATTAAGAAGACAGAGATTTTCACCACTGGGCCAACTGGCAGCACACAATAAATGGAGAAAAGCTCGAGGTAATTAACAATTTTAGCTTCTTTCAACACTTGGCAACCAAGAGTGAGAAAATTAAAAGACAAATAACATTAGAGAAGTGGCCTTTCAAAACCTCTCTAAAATGCTAAAAAGCAATGATATCAGTCTAGAGACGAAGGTGTGCTTGATTTAGACTATGGTCTTCTCAGTTACTTGCTACACATCAGATTACTGGACACTGATTAAGAAAGACAGAAGAAATGATGCCTTTAAGTTATGGTTCTGAAAAAGAGAATCAAACATACCATGATAAGCCAAGAAAAAGAATAGGTCTGTCTTGTAAAGGGTAAAGGCAAGTTTCTCCTTGTAAGTAAGAATTCTGAAGCTCCATCTCACACACTTTGGGCACGAGGCCAGGAGAGACCAGTCGTCGGAGAAGGACATCATCCTCGGGAAGGTAGAAGGACAGCATAGGAGAGGAAGATCTCAGATGAGATGGATTGACACAGCAACTGGGGCAAAAGGGGATAGGTGTGTTGGAGTCAGTGAAACTGGCTCAGGGCAGGGCGGACTTCAGAGCTGTTGTACATAGGTCGATATGAGTCACAGGAGATTTGATGGCACATAATAACAATAATTTATCTGTGTAACTATCTATCGATATCTAACTCAATATATATATATATATAAAATATATATAAAATGACAGACTACTCAATGGTACACAACTATGTATGTTGCTTGTCATCAAGTCAGAACATTCTCATAGCTGACCCTCTAGTGCATTTCAGAGACACTTAATCACCCAAGAGGAGATTGCCCATCCTTTCTTCTCCTGAGGAGCAGCTGGTGGATTCAAAGCACTTGCCTTTGAGATTGTGCTGCTTCTTACCACTAGGCCACCAAAGCTCAAATATCTATACAAGATAAGTATATCTCATCTACAAAGTTTAAGTAGGAACTCACATATATGTGTATTGAATGAATATATGTACGGAATAGTCACCACATTCCATCTATTAGTGTTATTCTATAGAAATTATATAAATAATATATATAACATATAATATATATATATATGGGAGACAAAGAGAGAAGAGCGAGGAGATAGAAGAGAGAGAGAAAGGGAGGAAAGGGAGGGATGGAGAGAGACAGAGAATGAGCCCTCTGTTGGCTGAGCAGTGAGGAATCATGTTCCTAACCCAAAAATACAAGGTTCCTATCTACCAACTGCTGCACAGGAGACAGATGAATAATCTCTTTCTGTACAATTCACTGCCTCTGAAAATCCTCATATTCTCTGGTGGGTCAGTGATCAACTATGGAGTGGTTCAAACTCAATGCTCTACAACAACTATATATATATGACTTGCATGTTTTCAGGGGGTTCTGGGAGCATAATCTGCAGGGAATTTCACTGGTATCTAAATGGTAGCTTTATGGGAGCAGGATAAGCCATTTTCTCCCTTACTATTTATAGCCTTGAAGCCCCAGGGGAGGGTCAGCTATGAATTGGTTTGAACTCAACAGCAATCAGATATATTCACTAATTAAATTATTTCCTTTCCTTGATTTTTCTAACTCAGTCTTCTCACAGCTAATCATTCCTTGTTGGGTTTTTTTTTAATTTTTTTTATTTTTATTTTTATTATTTTTGTGTGAGTGTACCATCAAATCAGATCTGACTGGTACAGGAGGAGGTTGATTGACCCTCCTTTCCCGGCAGAGCATCTGGTGGATTCGAACCGTGCACCTCTGCGATTGTAGTTGCAGCTCCTTACCACTAATCATTTCTTGTTTTTAAAATGATCACCTAGATTTGTAAGCTTGCACTTTTGCCTTCCTGGGCTTTTCAAAGAGCTCCCTGGTGCCTTCAATCCAGGGAGGAAACACTTTGTTCTCTAAGAAGTCCCTGGGCTCGTGGGATTTAGTCAGAGGAGGAAAGGAGGAAGCACAACTCCCTCTTTAGTCAAGTTGCAAAAAAATGTGTACAACTACCACAATTTGGAAATGCCTCAAATCACCCATGGAGAAGAAGGTGGCAAAAGAAATTTTCTCAAAAGGAATTAAGGCATAACAATGCAACAATAATGATGACTTTTCCTGCCTTTTTGCAGAAATTACCCTAAAGGGTGAAATGAAGAAGTAAATTCAAAAGAATTCACTTTAAAGTCAAATATCTATTATCTATACACAGTAAAATCAGGGCAACACTGCACAGTTCAAAATTGGGAAGGGTGTACGCCAGGGATGTGTCCTATCTCCATACCTTTTCAACCTGTATGTAGAGCAGATTATCAGAGAGGCTGGGCTCTATGAGGAGAAGCGTGGCGTTAGGATTGGTGGACAATCTATCAACAATCCGCTTTATGCAGATGACACAACCCTGCTCACTGAAACTGAGGAGGACTTCATGCACTTACTACAGAGGGTCAAGGACTGCAGTCTTCAATATGGACTGAGGCTCAATGTCAAGAAGACAAAAATTCTCACCACTGGACCAATCGGTAGCATCAGGATAGATGGCCAAGAGATCGAGATTGTTCACAGCTTCAGTTTGCTCGGCTCCACGGTCAACACTCCTGGCACCAGTAACCAGGAAATCAGAAAACATATTGCGATGGGAAAGTCTGCAGTTAGGGACCTCTCTAAAGTACTCAAGAGCAATGGTGTCTCTCTGGAGACTAAGGTGCGCCTGATACAGGCCATGGTTCTTGCAATCACTGTTATGTATCAGAGAGTTGGACAATGCCTAGGGAGGATAGAAGGAGAATTGACGTCTTTGAGCTGTGGTGCTGGAGAAGAGTATTGAATGTACCATGGACTGCCAAGAAAACAAACAGACTCATCCTAGAGAGGGTTAAACCAGGCTGCTCCTTGGAGGCAAGGATTCTGGGGCTTCGTCTGACATACTTTGGACATGTTGTAAGGAGAGACAGGTCTTTAGAGAAGGACATCATGCTGGGTAGAGGGACAGCGCAGGAGGGGAAGACCCTCTATGAGGTGGATTGATTCAGTGACTGGGGTAATCGGGATGGGTGTGTCAGAGGCAGTGCGATTGGCTCAGGATAGAGCAGGGTTTAGGGCTGTTGTACATAGGGTCGCTATGAGTCGCAAACGACTCAACGGCACATAACAACAACAACAACAACAACAACCTTTTTTCAGAGTATCCAGGTTGACTTCAAAGCTTTCATTTCTCACCTACAAAATATACCATATATTGAAAAGATTTAAAAGATACTAAATCTCAGCTTCACATAAAATTCTGATTGCATTAAGGTGAATGGTGTCAGCTTAAAAGATGGCTTTTTTAGCCTTTTTTAGCCCCTTCTGGTCTCCAGCTACCTTAATTGCAGACACGTTGTCTTGCAAATCCTCAATAGTTGTGGGACTAGGCTAAGAGAGAAAGAGTGACTCATACACTGGGCTGTAAGACTTGAGGGAGACTGGAGCAAAACCCTAGTGAGAGCAAGCCACTAGTGGTGAGCTCCTGGCGATTGTGGTGCATAGACTGTGGCAAGGTGTAACCAGAGGAGCTCTGAGACAAAACCACAGTAAAGGTTTTGCTGTTCTTTCTGATAATTGAAGAAAAAGCTGACTTAGAACTGCTCCAAGTAACCTTGCTGGATGATTTGGATTTGACTGCTGAACTGAAACCAGACCTTTCACTAATTAAGGAATTGTGTTTTGCTGTTACTCTGGCTTGGGAGTGCTAGACTAAACCTGGAATGGTATTGTGAGATATTCGTTGTCTTTCCTACTTCACAACCTATTTCCCTAATAACCCCAACTCTTGGTAAAAAAAAAAATTATTAAGACTATAAATGGGAGACGGATGGGCAATCTCCTCCCGTGTAATTAACAGCCTCTGAAAACCTGCCAAAGGGTTAGCTATGGGTGGGTTCCAACTATGAACCACAACAATAACAAGAATATAAATGAGATTTTTCCTCTTCAAGCATATTTCCTTCTCCTTAAGTAAGAGGTGACAAGAGGAAAGATATATAGTCTTCCAACAAAACAGTGATTTAAAGTAAAAATCAGAAATATTTGAGATCCTATTTCTACCTAACTTACTCAGAGAACTTCTTTCAATAAGTCCCTTGAATTCTCTGCTGTGATTTTATCATTTAAAAGGTGAAGATAATGATCTTCCTTGGAAGAAACTAGACAATTCATCTGGTCTTAACTACTATTAGTCAAGGGGTTCAAGAAGGGAAAAGTCATTCTTATTTAACAGTGAAGCGTGTTCAAAATTATTCCAAACCATTGGAATTATACTACTTCAATCTACAGGTATTCAATGAAATATTATTTAAAACCCTGAGAGCAAGTGCACAACTTTTTAGCATTTAATCCCCTCTAGATATAGCAAAAATAATTACCATAAGACTCAACTAAAACCTAATGCACACTGAACATTTTAGATCAAACTGGGGGATTGGAGAAGGAGAACCAATCATTCTCATAATTAAGTTTTGTGCTTAAGATTAAAATGACTTAAAATTTCAAGGAAGAGAGTTATTTTGGCTTTGAGTCACTCACTGGCTTTATCTAGGTATATTATACTACTTTTGAAAAGTTGTTGTTAAGTGCCATCGAGCTGTAGGTGACTCATAGCGACCCTATGAACAAAAGACCTGGACACCTGTATAACTTTCGTCCTTTCTTGAGGTTCATAGGGTTTCTAGAGGCAAGCTGTTATGGAAGTGAAAAGTAGAAAGAGAAAAATAAAAGGAGTTTATGAAGAACATACAGTTAAGGTTACTTTTTTTTTAAATTTGTATTTTATTATTTTTTTATGTGTACCTCAAATCAGATCTGACTGGTACAGAAGGAGATTGGCTCCTCCTTCTCCAGCAGAGCATCTGGTGAATTTGAATTGCTTACCTCTGGGTTTACAGGCCAGCATCTTGCCACTAGGCCACCAGAGCTCCCAAAGATTACTTTTTTAAATCCCAGGTTTGCTTTCTCTCCTTGACCCTTCCAACCACAAAATGAGGAAGTTACTGAAAATAGAATCTAACAAAATATTAATTGCTGGTAACCTCCTGTTATTTACACACACACACACACACACACACTATCTTATGCTTTATATATCTAGGTAACTTTGATAATCATCTGCAACCAACTAGCTTGGCTAAGTAACACTTACCCTGCTATAAGTTTTTGAGTTCCACTTGGATTGGAACCCTTTACTAAAAAAATTAGGTTTACGACTCTAGAGACAGTCATAATGAGAATGTCCAAGTATGGTTGTTGTTGTTGTTTCATGTCATTGAGTTGACTAACTCGTAGTGACCCTACGAACAATTACTCTGAACTCTACTCTATCCTTAGCCAATCTCTGATACTTCTGAACCCCATTACCACAGTCATTGTGTCAATCCATCTATGTTCTTCCTCTCCTTTGCCGACACTCCATCCTTCCAAGCATGATCCAAGGACTGATCCAGCATGGCAATATACCGAAGTAGGTGAGACAGAGTTCAAAACTCTGGCTTCCAAGGAGCAACCAGGTTTCATTTTCTCCAGAACAGGCTTGTTTGTTCTCTTTGCAATCCATGATATGTTTGGTATTCTCCTGCAGCACCACAACTCAAAGACATCAAATCTTCTAGTTATCTTCTAACCATCCCTAGTCATTCCAGCTCTCTGAGGCATAGCAGTTGATGGCAAAGACAATGGCTTATTTAGGCTCACCTTAGTCAAAAAACTGACATGACTGCTCTTTAGCACTCTGGGAGAGGTCCTTGAAAGTGTAGTCATCACTAGGGAAAATAGAGACGATAAGTGGACAGAAGTGACAAAAGGCCTGAGCCACAACATTAGGGATGAGTTGAGGAAGAGGGAGGGAGGATGCAGGTAGGTCAAGGTGAGAGAACTGAAATGAGGATGCTGGCTGGGCAGGGAGGGGGGATGTAATCGTGACATACATGCCAAAGTGCGAGTACCAACACTGAATCTGTTAGTTGTGTAATAGAGAAGTTTTTACATTTGCTTTTCTTGGGTAAAATGCTTATCTATCAGATGTCGTACTAAAGTTGAGCGTTCAAATTAAGATGGACTATGAAGAAGGACTTGCCATCCACTTTCAAAAGAATAGGCTTTTGAAAACCCTATGACACTTAGACTAGCTGAGCCCTCTAACTGGGAATGCGTTATTAGAAGAACGTATTTGTTTTATTGTTGTAAGTCCTGGTTCACATATCACAGCTGAGAATTATACAAGCAACAAATATCACAGACTCTGTGAGTCTGTCAGGCACGTTGTATCAGTTTAAAAAAAAAGTTCAAAATGAAGAACAAAAATCACATTTAATGATTCTGTTGAAAATCTGTTGAAGGGGTGGGATGAAAGGAGGAGGAAGTACACTGTGTGGGATTCCATATCTGCCTGCTGTCTCATAACCAAAGAGATTTTTCTACACTAATCTCTTTGGAATCTTCACAGAAAAAGTTAATTCTCATTAACATTATAGCTTTAAAAGACAAATTTTTAATACTTCCCCCTATATATCATAGACCTTATTTCTTTAGCAATTTTGCCTAACCACATGAAGTCAAATAAATGCTTATTATCATTATGGAACCCTGGTCTCCAAAGTGGTGGTGTGGTAGCTGTCATCCATTTGGCTCCAGTTTCATGACAAGCTCACACTCAATGAAGCAATGTGCTGTTTTGTGCTTCATCATTCTCACGATCCCTTGTGAGCTGAACCCTTATTATCTATGTTGTTGTTGTTATGTGCCGTCGAGTCACCTGAGACTCATAGCAACCCAATGTACAATAGCCCTAAACCTTGCTCTATCCTTTGTCAATCTCACTGCCTCAGACACACCTACCCTGATTACCCTAGTCACTGAATTAAACCACCCCACAGAGGGTCTTCCTCTCCTGTGCTGTCCCTCCACCATCCAAAAATGGCATCCTTCTCCAAGGACTGGGATTCTCAATTATTGATTCTTGGAAGTAGAGTACCAAGCCATTCTTCCTTTTCTAAAAAAGATCATGAAATTCCCTCTCGGGACGGGAGTGTCAGAGACAGTGCGATTGGCACAGGACAGAGCGGAGTTTAGGGCTGTTGTATATAGGGTTGCTATGAGTCACAAGCAACTTGACGTCACATAACAACAAGAACATACTTGGTCATGCTTTCAGGATGCGTTCTTAGAAAAAATCTTCACCATACTTTGGCTATATTGTTAAGAAGGGTCAAACATGTGAAAAGTCATTATAGAGGGCCAGTAAAAGAGAAGACTCTCAAAAAGACAGATTGACATCATGACTGGATCAGTGGGGTGGAACATGTCAGAGTTAATGAGGATCATGGAGTATAAGATAAGCTTCAAATTTGTTGTTCATATGGTTGTTATGAATTATAATAAACTCTAAGAACACTCAAAAAAACAGCAATGATATTGCTACTGAGTTAGAAGCAACTTGTAACTGATTATCCTGTTGGTTTTCAGAGGTTGGAAACGTCATGGGAGAAGATTGTCTATTGTTCTTCTGTCAATTAACTGGAAGATGCCAACTGCCTGCCTTTTGATTGGCAGTGCAACACATTGACTAGGCCACCAGAGCTTCCTTCAAGAAACTATTGTTGGGAACATGGCTCTTCTTGCAGGTCATGGCTCTTCTCTCAGGATGCCATTCTTGTGGGAGGCGGCTCTTCTCAAATCTTACATCACTCTGCTGCAAGATGACAAGACCTTGTGGCATGGTGGGCCCAGGAGCCTCTTCCAGCCAATACTTCCCCTGTGTCTTCTAAAGGGTGTGGTTCAACCCAGGCACACTCACACCCTGGTTAGCAGCTACTAGGTTGAGGAGTTGTACATTAATTTCCCAGCTGCCACTTGCACTATCAAGTGCCTGATGCACCAATATCACAGATATTTTGAGGGAAACATTGTTGTCTAACTATACCATGTGGGATCCCTTTAGCTTACACAGAAGGGTCTGGGCCAGGTTGAGGCAAGCCAAGTTGTAATTTCCGGAAAGAAACAGAATTCCTTGTTCTGCCATCCAGGTACTTTGTGCTAAACACTGCCATCTAGCTATACCATATGGGATCCCTTAAGCTCAAGCAGAAGGGCCTGGGCCAGGCAAAGTGGGCCAAGTTGCACTTTCTGGAAAGCAACATAATTTCCTGTTCTGCCATCCAAGCAGGGAGCTCTAGTGGCCATTCAAGTACTTTTGGGGAAACAATGCTGTCCAGAACTCAGCCCTGTGTGCCTTGGGCTAAGAAGTAAGCACAAATATACAGTCCATCACAAAACATTGCCATATTCTGGGTAACTATAAAGTTATAACAACCTAACTTCTGCTAAGAAAAGACTCACACAATATCAATAAAGCAGCAGTTATCATGGGGGAAAAAAAACCAACCCTTCTAGGAAGAATATAGTCTCAATGAATACCCCAGATTGGGAGACACAGAAGAATTATGTTAATGTGGAATTATTTGAACAGTTACAGAAGAAGATGAAAATGATGGAAGAAATATCGGAAGTCATTAAGACAGCAAATACCCCAGAGAAACAGTAGAACTATATTAATGTGGAGTTATTTGAATAGCTACAGAAGAAGAAAATTATGGAAGAAATATCGGAAGTCATTAAGACAGCAAATGCCCAGAGGTAATGATCTAGAAGAAGTATATTAATGGCAAACAACATAAACAGCCACAAAATAAAATGTAAAAAATAGAAGAAAGAATTGGCTGTATACATAAATAGGTTCAAGAACTTAAAAAATTATCACAAGACAAAGAGGGTACAGCCAACATAGTACTGAAAATAATAGAAAAGCATGAACATGCAATCTAGTATATCAAGACTGAATTGACAGAAGTGTCCAATATAATGGTAGGACAAAAATTAAGAACTGAGGAAATGGAACAGAGATTCAGTGAGCTGGAAGACAAGAGCCTGACTGGAAACATACTAGAAGAAAATTCAGTGATAAGATGTGAAGAAAATTATAGAAAAAACAACATTAGAATCATGTTGGGATGACATCAAAAGGAACAACATACATATGATTGGAATTCCAGAACATAGGAGTGACAGGGAAATTACTGAGAAAACTGTGGAAGAAGTACTAGAAGAAAATTTCCCAGGTATTTTGAAAAACAGGGAAATCCATGTTCAAAAAGCACAACGAACACAAAACAAACTAGACTCAAAAAGAAAAACATTAAGACATGTCATAGTCAAATTCTTCAAATTAAAAGATAAGGATTGAATACTGAAAGAAGCATGAGAACAACAAAGAGTTATCTAAAAGGGAGGGAAATTATATTAAGTTCTGATTTCTCAGCAGAAACTATGTGAGCTAGAAGACAATGGGAATACATATACAGAAAATTGAAAAAAGACAATTCCCAGCCAAGGATACTATACCCAGCAAAGCTCTCCATCACATATGAAGGAAAAATAAGATCCTGTGCAGGAAAAAAGGAGCTTAAGAAATTTTAGAGAACAAGACCAAAGCAACACATTTTAAGTGAAGTCCTTTACACAAAAATACCAAGGAAAGTGAAACAATAGAAAAAGAAACACAGTAAAATATCAGCCATTTAACCTTGCCTGACAATAATCATACTGAATATAAATGAACTAACTGTTCCAATCAAGAGAAAAAGAGTAGATGAATGGGTAAATAAAAATAAACAAAAAACCCAACCAAACAACCCATCAATATGCTGTCTACAAGAGACACATCTAAAAAAGGAGAAGACAGACTCAAAATTAAAGCCTGGAAAAATATACTTAACAAATGGCAACCTTAAAAAAGCAGGAATTACAATACTAATTTCTGATAAGAGACTTCAGAATGAAAACCACCATCCTAGCCAATGGAATTCAAAAGCCCATCAAAAAAACAGTTCATCATGACCAAGTGGGATTCATAACAAATATGCAAGAATGGTTCAACATAAGGACAATAATCAATGTAATTCATCATATTAACAAAGCAAATAACAAGAACCATATGCTCTTAGCAATTGATGTCCAAAAAAGCCTTTTGACAAAATCCAACACCGCTTTGGCAAAATTGGAATAGAAGGGAATTTCCTCAACATAGTGAAAAGTATATGTACAAAACCAAGAATCGTTATCATTCTCAATGGTGAAAGAATAAAAGCATTTTCCTTTTCAATAGGGATAAGACAAGGATGCCCACTGTCACTACTTCTATTCAATAATGTTTTAGAAGTGCTTACTAGGGAAATATGACAAGAGAAGGAAATAAAAGGCATTCAGTTTGTCAAAGAGATAGTTAAACTATTGCTATATGCAGACGATATGATTGTGTAAATAGAAAATCCCAAAGACTGAACAAAAAATAAAACAGACCTAGTAGACCAATTTAGGATAGTGGCAAGATGTAAGATGAATATTTGAAAATCAGTGGATTCCTCTACAAAAACAAAGAGAATTCAAAGAAGGAAAGAAAGAAAGAAAGCAATACCATTTATAATAGCCAACCACAGATTAAAAACCTTGGGAGTGAACCTAACTAGAGACACAAAAGACCTGTGCAAAGAAAACTACAGAACATTTCTATGAGACACAATAAAAGACCTAAAGAAATGGAAAAATGTGCCCTGTTCATGGATAGGAAGATTCAGATATTCCACTGCTTGAAATATACCCTGAGAAAATGAGGACTGAGGCACAAACAGAGACTTGCATATCAATTTTCATAGCAGCATTACTCACCATCACAAAAACTTGGAAACAGCCTAAGTGTCCAACCAAAATTTAATGGATTGAGAAATTATGGTACATTCACATGATGGCATGCTACACAGCACACAGGAGCAATGATTTTGTAAATCACTACCTAACTTGGGAGGAACTGGAGAACATTATGTCGAGTGAACTAACTCAGTCCCATAAGGACAAATACTGTATAAGACCACTATTGTAGAACATGTATGAGGGTCCAAGGAGAAGGAGGGGAGCAGAAGGGTGAGGATGGGTGAGTGGTGTTGTGGTTACTCATGGGTAGCAAAATTTGACGGGGGAAGGATGGGGTGGGTAAAGGAAATGGGAAAGATCAGTGTGAAAAACAATGCGTGCGAACTTTTAAGTAAACCAGTATATAAGAAAAATTTAATTTAAAAACAGACAAAAAAACCCCAAAACAATATATATGAATGACTGTTAAAAGCATAATGTACAATAATGAATAAAATGTAAATGAATGATTATATGAAAACAAATAAAAAACAAAGTTATCTTTAAAAAAAAAAAGGAAACTATTGTTGTTGGGTGCCATTGAGTCAAGTACAACTCATAGCTACCTTATATACAGCTGGTTTGAACCCTGTCCTATCCTGTGTCATCCTCATCATCTCTGAACAATAAAGCCCATTGCTGAAGCACTTATCAATAAATCTCACAGAGACTTCTCCTTTGCTGACCTTCCATCTTTCCAAGTATGATGATCCTTTTCAAGAAATAGCCTAGCCCAGCTACATGTCCAAAATATGAGAGAAAAAGCTTTGCCTCCAAGGAGCATTCTGCCTGCAATTTTCCCAAGACTTATCTGTTCTTTTGTCGGTCTATAGGATATTACTACTCTTTCCTAGCACCACAAGTCCAAGGCATCATCAATTTGTCTTCTGTCATCCTTATTCACTGTCCAGCTTTTTGATCCACAATAGGTGACTGAGAAGATCATGGTCTGAATTATGCATACCTTTATCATCTAACAGATATCATTGATCTTCAGGATTCTGGAGAGATTTCTGCTGGTTTTAGAAGAGACTGTGGTACCCAAGATACCATTGTTGATGTTGGATGGATACTGGCTTAAAGTAGAGAATAGCAGAAGAATGTCTATTTGTGTTTTACTAAAGATGTGAAGATATTTGTGTGTATAATAACAAATTATGGCTAACATTGAAAAGATTGGGAATCCCATCACACTTAATTGTGCTCATACAGAATTTATACCTAGACCAAGAAGCTGTTGTCCAAACCAAGCAAGGAAACACTTGATTTTAAAATCTAGAAGGGTTAGTATTAGTGTTGTATCTTTTTGTCATACCCATTCAAACTGTATGCTGAGCAAATAATTCACAATGCTGGAGTCTATGAAGAAGAACGTGACATTAGGATTGGAGGAAGACTCAATAGCAAACTTTGTTACGTGGGTGACACAACTTTGCTTGCTAAAAGTGAAGAAGATATAAAATGCTTGCTGCAGAAGATCAATGATTACAGCCTTTGGTATGGATTACATTTTAACATCCAGAAAACAAAGGTTCTCACTTTGGCACCAATCGTTAATATTATGATAGATGGAGAAAGGATGGAAGCTGTCAATGATTTCATCTTGCTTGAATCAACAATCAACACCCTTCAAACCAACAGTCAGGAAATAAGGAGATGTATTGAAGAAAACTATTAGAATGTAAAAATACAGTTATTAAACGTTAACCTCAAAATGAAGGGTTAATAACCATTTACACATAGTTGAAGAGAGAATAAATAAATTTTATATGTTTATCATTGTGTTGTTCAGTACCATTGAGTCAGAACTGGTCCATAGCTGACCATTCAGTGGGTGTTAATAGGCACAGGAGGAGATTGCCCATCTTTTTCCCATAGAGCAGCTGGTGGTTTCAAACTGTGTTCCTTTGAGATTGCAGTGTTGCTTCTTACCACGTAAAGAAATTATATAGCATGGAGCAGAGATAAAAAGAAAAGATAATTACATGATGAATTTAACAGACTTAGCTTTATCTTTCATACTTTGGACATGTACATAGGTGACACTATTACTTGGAAAGATACACACTGCTTGAAAAGATCAGCCACGGAGAGGAAGAACCCCAATCTGTATGCAAAACAGATAATTTATGAGGAAGAATGTGGCATAGAAACTGGAGGAAGACTCATCAACAACTTGCATAAATACAGATGATATAACCTTGCTTGCTGAAACTGAGGAGGACCTGAAACAACTGCTGCAGAAAGTCCACTGCAGTCTTCAATATGAACTGAAGCTCAACATCAAGAAGACAAAGATTCTCACCACTGGGCTAATTGGCAGCACCATGATGGATGCAGAAGAGATTGAGGATGTTAACAATTTCAGCTTGAAACGGTTTGGAGACAGGATGCATATCTGATATGATCTTTTTCTGATTTTGAACCATGCCGTATTTTGTTGCTCTGTTCTGACAACTACCTGCTGGTCCTAGGATAGGTTTTGCCTGAGAACTATCAGGTGTGTTGTGATTCCGATTCAACTCAAGGTTAGCCACAACTTGTGATCCACACAATCAAATGCCTTAGTGTAATCAATAAAACACAGATAGATATTCTTCTGATATTTTATGCTTTCAGCCAAGATTCATCTGACATTGGCAATGATGTCCCTAGTGGCACAGCCTTTTCTAAACCCAGGCTGCACTTCTGGTAGCTCTCTGTTCATGTACTGTTCCAGTCATTTCTAGATAATCTTCAGTAAGATTTTGCTTGCATGTGATATTAGTGATAATCACTAGATAATTCCCACACTCTGTCAGATCACCCCTTTTTTGGAATGGGAATAAATACGAATCTTTACCACTCAACTAAACCACCAGATTTCTTGGCACAACTTCATAAACACATCTAGGGCAGTATCTGTTTGTTAAAATACAGAAATTGGTATCTAATTAATTCCTGGGCCCTTGCTTTTTGCCAATTCCTCCAGAGCAGCTTGAGCTTCCTTCTTCATCATCATTGCTTCTTGGTCACATGCTGTTTCATGAAATTCTTCATTGTCAGTCAATTCTTTTTGTCAAAGTGTTTGCATACTCCTATCTTCTTTTGATTCATTCTGTATTATTCAAGATTTTGCCCATAGCGTGTGTAAGTATTGCAATCTGAGGCTTGAATTTATTCTACAGTTCCTTTGGCTTAAGAAATGCTAAGTAAGTTTTCCCTTTTGATTCTCAGACTCCATCGTTTTGCGTATTTTGTTATAAGACTTTTCTTGATAGTTGAAGCAATTAGGACTTTCATATAACATTCATGTTTGTGTAGAATGATACAACTGTTTTGGAGAACTATGGAGAGTTTCTAATAAAATTAACCATGTTTTTATAATAAAACATCAATGTTAGTTATTATCCCAGAGAAAATAAAAATGCATATTGACAAAACACTCATATAAGAATATTTAGAACAGATTTGTTCATAGTTTCCAGGAACTGAAAACAATTCACATATCCACAAACAATCCACAAAATAACATTGATAGTAATTAATGATATTTTCACTTGCATAAATTTTTTGTTTTTATTACTATACCCATTAATTTGTATTGATTGTAATGAAAGTTTATAGAGAATTTGGATTTCCATTTATTCATTGTTGCACTTTTTCTTCCCTGCCTACCTCCACCCCCAGTTTGCTTTTCTCTTTGAAAAAAGAATTATTTCATTGTTGTACATAAATTATTGTAAGCAAAGAAATGAAGAAGTTACTGGTAACACCAAACAATATGATCTTATCTAAAAAAAGTTACTCTAATTTCAATCCAACACAAGGAAGAATTATTCTATATTCTGTATGCTATTTGCTTAGGTGCCTTTGGGATTTTGGTTGTTAATTTTTTTCATAAGTAGATCATCAGGTGTTCTAGCTACTCACTAGAAGTTTGATGGTTCAAGTCTATCAATGGTTGCCTCAGAAAAGGCCTGATGATCTACTTATAAAAAAGAAATCAGTAACTGAAAAGCATACAATGAAGCAGAATTCTGTGCTGACACATAGAGGGCATAAGCGTAGGTTGTCTTGATGGATGGGTATAAAGACCCAAAGAAGTGAAGACAAACTTCAAAGTTAGCATGGGGAATTCACCAATAAACCCAGCTCTCCAAAAGATCTATAGTCTCAATGTAAGGATAAACTAGAAATATATTTATCTTCTCACACCACAAAAAATGATCAGGGAAATTCTCTCAAATACTGGCTCTCAAAATCCAGAGGGGAAATTGGCCTGAGAATATGTAAACCTGGTCTTCATGGGAATTTACAACCTGAATTCATAATACTTGGATGCTCTGAATAAAACCCTCAAGCTAAGAATTTAGTACAAGTGGTTCCAAACTAGGAGGATTCCCAAGGTGTCCAGGAAAACTATAGGTCACTTTAGAGTAACTCTTAGACATAAAAGAAGGTACCTTATTAAAGGTCCAAGAAATGTGGGACACAGTGAATTAATAATTTAAAAAAAAAAACACGCAAGCCAACACAGTATAGAAAACAGCGAATAGAATCAGCGAAAGCAGGAGTCACACACACAAGAACAAACATGTACACACACAAATATACACGCACCACGATAGGATTATTATGTAACTCACAATTAATATAATTGATGTATTTTTTAAAATATTGAAGGAAGTAAAAAGTGAGTAAAGAGCAAGAGACTAGACAAAGACTAAACCTACTTAAAATCATAAAATTAAAACATGATAATTTAAATGAGTAAAAAGAGAAAATCTGAAGGCAGAACCTGGAGGGTAGATGCGAAAATGAAGACATTTCTTTTCATTCATTAAATAGCATGAACCATGGGCAGGTACAGATTCCGCTATCACAATTTTCAAGTAATGTGACTTGCCACCATGCCTTTATTTATTTAAACTTTAAATATTTAAACTGCTTTTAGAAATGTAGGAAATATAATCACTTAGAAATTTTAGTTTCATAAATTTTTAACAGCCTAGAATGGCATGTGTGGTGGACATTTGACTGTTAGCCTGAAGTCTGGTGGTTTGAGTTTACCCAGAGTCACTTTGGAAGAAAGCCTTGTGATCTTCAACAGAAAATTCAGGCATTGCAAACAGTGTGGAGCACAGCTCTTGTCTGATGTCCCTAGGGTCACCATGAGCTGGGATATATTCTAGGACAGCCCTTACATAATCAGTCTCAGCAATTTATATTGAAATAGATTTATTTCCTCTGTGTTATAAAATATAACTTTTCTACTGCAGTTGGAAAATTTCAGATTCAAAAGAAAACTCACTTAAGGCAAAAAATAAACAAAAAGTAAATCATTTCCTCACAGTTGAAGTCATGTGACCCCATCAATTCTTTTCTTCATTGCCTAAATATTTCTGTACATATGAAAATATGAAATAAAGTAATTATGGCTACAAACTACATCAGCATTAGATTAGAAAACATTACATTTACACACAATGAAAGACTGAACATCCCAAGTATCTGAAAATCCCAAACTACATAATAAATAAAACATATATAAGAATGAGGAACAAGTTTCAAGGCCAGTTAATTAATAGCTAATCACCCCAAAATGTCACAATTTTAGTCACTTGTTTTACCAGCTTGGATGGGAATGATCAATATCATGCTTAGACCAATGAATTCTCTAGGGAACTCAAAAGAGGCCATTATTAGATTACAGACGCTGGAGATGCATCGTCAACACGCTCTGTCACGTAGGCTCACACTGATCCATGAAAGTATAAAAACAAACTGTTTTACTGCCAACAGATAATTCTGTAGACATTTCCAGAGTACTCAGTTAATAGCATTAATTAGAAGACATCAAGAAAATACTTTCTAGAACATAACTCTTTCTGCAAAGACATACCAAAATTAGAGAGTGTGAAATATTCAAAGTGGTAAGTGAATATGTTGAAAGAAGGTGTTGCTAAAAAGACACTAAAGAAGCAAAGACTTTGTTTCAATTGTTGTTGTTGTTGTTGTGAAGTGCCGTCGAGTCACAGGGACTCATAGTGACTCTATGAAGGAGAGTCCTCGACACTTGGATGCCTTTCATCTTGGGTGTGTTTCAATTAGTCTTTGATAATTCTGAGGGCCAGTGTTTATTTCCTTGAATGTTTCCTGGTGCAAAAGCTAGTGTCATCAACACAAGAAGTCTAAACACCACTGTACTTCAGACTCCTTGATTGTGCTCTGTAGCACCAGTGGACTCCCACTTGCTGCTTGAGCGCTACCAAAAATGAGATGCATTTCCTTTGAAGAATGGTGACACTGCCTAGCAGACTTTTCATTAACTGATTCATTGGGAGTCTGTGCCCTTTCATAAGCTAGAATTTGCCTATTTTTCCAGTTTGTAGAGCTTAAGTTAATATATGCAGGTTTGCTGATGTTTCTTCTTCATAACACGAAGATGGCCTCTGGTCATGAAGACCTTGGGCTTGAGTGGTGAAGATGATCTGATGGAGTATTGGAGGCAGTGGATAAACGCTGGGCTACTACTGGAAAAATCACCTTTCAAACCTGCTAATCACTCTATTGCATTAAGACGAGGCCATCTACTTCTGTAAAAATTATGGCTTCTGGGAATCCCTAGAGATTGTGCTCATGTGTAACCTCTACTCGGACCAGGAAGCAGTCCTCAGAATAGAGCATGGAAACACTGCATGGTTCAAAATCAGGAAAGGAGTGCATCAGGGATATGTCCTGTCTCCATCCCTTTTCAAGCTATATGCAGAGCAGATCATTCGAGAGGTTGGACTTTATGAGGATGAGCGTGGCATCAGGATTGGAGGAAGACTCATTAACAACCTACAGCATGCAGATGACACAACTTTGCTTGCTGAAACTGAGGTTTCAGCAGATGACTTGATGACATATCAAGATGACTTGATGGCACATAAACCTAAAATATTTGTGGCAGAAGGTCAAGGACTGAAGTCTTCTATATGGATTGAAACTCAGCTCCAAGAAGACAAAGATTCTCAGCACTGGACCAGTTGGAAGCATCAAAATAGATGGTGAAGAGATGGAGGTTGTGAATGGTTACAGCTAGCTTGACACCACAATCAACACTCTTGGCACCAGCAGTCAGAAAATCAAAAGATGAATTGCACTGGGAAAATCTGCTGTCAGAGACCTCTCCAGAGTACTGAAGAGCAATGTCTTAGTTTGGAGACTAAGGTGCACCTGATCCAGGCCATGGTCTTCAGAATTACTTGCTATGCATCAGAGAGCTGGATGATGACTAAGGATGACAGAAGATGTGATGCCTTTGAGTTGTGGCGCTGGAGAAAAAAACGTCTTGAACGTACCATGGCCTGACAAGAAAACAAATAAATTAGTCCTGGACAGAGTAAAACCAAGTTTCTCCTTGGAGGCTAGAATTTTGAAGCTCCATCTCACATATTTTGGGCACATGACCATGCTCAGAAGGTTGAAGGGAGAGCACAGAAGATAAGAACTCTAGACGAGATGGATTGATTCAGTAACAGGAGCAATGGGGGTATGTGTTTAAGAGTCAGTGAGATTAGCTCAAGACAAGACAGGCTTCAGAACTGTTGTACATAGGGTTGCTATGAGTTGCAGATGACTCGATGGCACATAACAACAACAAAATCCTAAGTATTTCTTCTTCTGTTATGTAAACTTAAAAACTCAGAGGCAGTAGTTGTGGTTTTGATTTTAGCACTTGCTCTGTTCCTTCCTTCCTCATCACTTTCCCTCCAGAGATTATTGTTCATTGTCCATTGTTCAGTTTGCATCTATTAGCAAATTCATCCCATCATTTACATCTAACTATTTGTATATGAATTTGTTCCTGTTATTCTCTTGGTTAGCACCTTATTGGTTTCCTTGAGTGTTGATTGTTGAGCCAAACAAGCTGAAGCTGTTAATAGTCTCAATCTCTTCGCCGTCTATCTTGATGCATCCTATAGGCGCAGTGGTGAGAATCTTTGTCTTCTTGATGTTGAGCTTCAGTCCGTAATGAATGCTACAGTCCTTGATCTTCTGCAGCAAATACCCCAGGTCCTCCTAAGTTTCAGCAAGCACAGTTGTTTCATCTGCATAGCACAGGTTGTTGAGTCATTCTCCAATCCTGAGACAACATTTCTCCTCAGAAAGCCCAGCCTCCAAGATTATCTGTTTCATATATAGATTGAAAAGGTATGGAAATTGGATACATCCAGTCGGATGCACTTTTCCTCATCTTGGACCATGCAGTATTTCTGTCATAGACGTATTTTATTTTTTTTTAAAGGATCATTAACAATAGGAGCAAATTCAAGTTTCCTATTGGAGTTATTAAAATGATTTTATCTAGAAGACTGATACAGATACAAGATCTAATCTCTTCTTAAAAGTAATAATTTATCTTATCATATTGACAATATTATTGCTGTTAGGCGCCATTGAGTCAATTACAACACATAGCAACCATATGAACAACAGATATGAACCCTGTCCTATCCTGTGTCATCCCCACTTGCTCTGTCATGCCCAAGCTCGTAGAGTTGTCACTGTCATTCCATTCATTGAGGGTCTTCCTCTCTTTCTCTTACCATCTGCCTTGCCCAGTATGGTGCCTTTTTCCAAGGATGAGTTCTTCTTGACAATATGCCTAAAGTATACAAGACTAAATGTCACTATCTTTTCCTCTAAGGGGTATCCTGGTAACACTTCCTTCAAGACAGACTTGAGTGTTCATTTGGCAATCCATAAGATATTCAGTACTCTTCTCCAACATCACAATTCAGCAGCGTATATTTTCTGCCATTTGTATTCATTGTCTGATTTTTAGATGCATAGGAAGCAATTGAAAATACCATGGTTTGCATCAAGCACACCTTAGTGTAAACTGACATCCTTTCTCTCTAGTACTTTGCAGAGGCCCTTGACAGCAGATTTCTCTAGTGTAGCCAGCATGTCTTTTGATTTCTTGACTGGATTTATCATAGGTATTATTGAAGATCTAAGTAAAATGAAATTGTTTGTAACTTTTATCTTTTTCCGCCATCTATCATGATGTTGCCTATTAAACCAGTGATGAGTATTTTTGGTTTTTTGTTACTGAGACATAACCCGTATGGGAGAATATATAATCTTTGATCTTCTTCAGTAAGTATTTCTTTGCCCTCAATACTTTCTGCAAGCTAGGTTGTGTCATCTGCATAAGATTAGTTGTTAATGAATGTATTTATGGTAAGTGATGCATATAGAATCTATTTTGTTTAACCAAGTCCCGTAAACAAAGGGTGACTATATAACTTCTATTCAAATTTGAATAAACTGGAAGTGTGGGACCATCCCAGAGCCAGTGGGATTAGAACAGCTTTGGACAAATCAGGATTGATTATCTTGGGCAAACTGAATATTGGACTAAATGGTAGACAAGTCCAGGTGTCAGAGTTTTCTTTATTCGTTGATAAACTTTCCTGTGTGTCTAATTTTCATATTAAATGTGGCTTTTCAAGAACTCTACCTTACTATGCAAATCTCATTTCTGTCTTCAACCTTATATAGACTTAATCTAAGCTTCCCATGTGCTCTTACACTATTTTTTTATGTGTTCATTATATTTTGTTTTTAAAAAGGAGGTTATTGCTGATCATGGTAAGGCAATAAGGAGGACAGAAACCAAATTGTTGTATGTTGAGACGTATGTATAAGTGGAGTCAATTCTTGTGAAGGAGAGAAGTTGATAGTGTTGATTGGAGTGGGCTATAATTCTGAGGGAGGATTACTATTTTTTTTCCTTTCATTTTTATGCTATTTAAACACAAAAGAAATTGACCAAGTCCTATATCTTTCACATATCCCATAAGAATTTCACATTAAAGGCAAATCAAAATTGAAAATAATGCTTGGGTGGTACCAAATAAGAATTATACATTTTGGGGTAGGCCTTGAACCGCTCAGAGTCTATCAGCATGGAGCCAGGGCAGAAGGCAGGTCCAGAGGCAGTGAAGACCATGAGAAAGAAACACTGCTTTTCTGGAGTTGATAACCAACAACAGAATCCAAAAACGATGGTTAATGATATGGAACATTCAAGAGGCAAAGGGCCACTGAACACTCAAGTAGATTTAAAGTCGTCAAGAAAAAAAGTAATGTAAGAAGGGGGAAGATAGATTATTGTGCAGCAAGGAATGAATGAAAACCTAACTTCTCTGTAACTGTTAAAATCACAATTAAAATAAAGAAAACTTTATTTTAAAAAGTCCACTCCAAAAGAATTGAATAAGAAATATTTAGAGGACATGGATATGAATCTTGAAATAATTTTAAAAACCACACAATGAAAACCAAAGGTACCAGTATATTTGAGTTAGATAGCCTGAGACATAAATGAAAATCCCCATTTCGAATTAATATTGGTTTCTTTACTAATGGAACCATTCAGTCATCTAGTTAAAAGTTTACTGCTTGAAAAACAAAGAAGGCAAAATCCAGGATTTCTAAGCTAGATAAATAATTGTTTGGTGCTGGTTAAGAGTGTATTGGGAGCTGACCCCAGAGGAGGCACATTGGTCAGCAGGAGAATGGGAACGAAGTTAGATTTTTGTCAATAACTTATAGATAAAGTAGAGATGCATCTGTCTGTAGTTAACTTTTTTATTCTTAAATTAAAACTCTGTCAGTTTGAGTTTCCACTGGGTTTTGACAGTTGTTGTTAGTTTGTGACGTTGAGTGAGAACTGACCTACATCTGATCCTTCAGTGGGTTTTCAGGGCCGTTACTTGCTTGGAAGGAGATTATTCATCTTTCTCCTTAGCCCTTGGTAAATTTGTAACATTGGTAGAGACTAAGTTTGCCTAGCGAAGGAGGCAAAGTGCAGGTGTAACAGAAACCAGCCTGGACAGAACTCTTAGTTAAACATCTCTGGAGATGTAAAAATGTGAAAACATAGGAAATAAGTTTACTAGAGTGGATAAAGTGTTTTTTAAGTTTATAATTTAACAACCCTTTGTAACTTTTATCACGCTTTTCTCCCTCCTCTACAGGTCAGTAAGCGCAAATCCTCTGTTTACTCCACTTAACTTACGGTAGCCCAGTAGCTCTATCTGTGTTTCATTGACTATGCAAAGGCATTTGACTGTGTGAATCACAACAAACTGTGGCTGACTTTGAGAAGAATGGGAATCCCAGAACACTTGATCGTGCCAATGCGAAACTTATACTTGGACCAGGAGGCAGTCATCAGAACAGAGCAAGGAAACACTGGGTATGGTGTGTATCAAGGATGTGTCCTATCATCTCCATATCTTTTCAATCTATATGCAGAACAGATTATCTGGGAGGCTGGGCTTTATGAGGACAAGTGTAGTATCAGAATTGGAGGTAGACTTACCAACAATCTGCATTATGCAGATGACACAATCCTGCTTGCAGAAACTGAGGAGGACCTGAAGTGCTTGCTGTAGAAGGTCATGGACTGCAGCCTTCAATATGGATTGAAGCTCAACATCAAGAAAATGAAGATTCTCACCACTGGGCCAATTGGTAGCATCATGGTAGATGGTGAAGAGATTGAGATTTTTTTTTTCAACAGCTTCAGTTTGCTTGGCTCTACATTCAACACTCTTGGTTCCGGTAGCCAGGAAATTAAAAGACGAATTGCATTGGGAAAATCTACTGTAAGAGACCTCTCCAAGGTACTGAGGAGCAATGATGTCAGTCAGGAGACTAAGGTGTGCCTGATACAGGCCATGGTTTTTGCCATTACTTGCTATGCACCAGAGAGCTAGAAATGATAGAAGAGTTGATGCCTTTGAGCTGTGGTGCTGGAGAACAGTATTGAATATAGCATAGACTGCTAGAAGAACAAACAAGTCCATCCTGGAGAGGATGAAGACAGAGTTCCCCTTGGAGGCAAGGATTCTGAAGCTCTGTTTGACATACTTTGGGCATGTTGCAAGACAGGATCAGTCCTTGGAGAGGGACCTCATGCTTGGGACGGTGGAGAGACAGTGCAGGAGAGGAAGGTTCTTGATGAGATGGATTGATTCAGTAACTGGGGTAATGGGGGTAGGTGTGTCAGAAACGTTAAGGTTGGCAAGAGATAGAGCAGGGTTTAGGGCTGTTTCATATAGGGTCACTATGAGTCACAAGCATTCGATGGCACATAACAATATCACCAGTTAGTAATATCATAGTCATGGCTGACTCTCAAGCTGATTACTAAGGTTGTAATTGCACGGGAAGAGATTGCCCCTCTTTCTCTTGCTGGGATGCTCCCAGAACTTGACCACCAGAGAAGTGCACAGCCTTTAGGATAGTAGCTCGGCTCTGTAGGGGAAGATACCACCAGAACTCCCTCCATTGTTTTCTTCACCCTTCTAAACCCTTGGTCTAGCCTACAGGGAACTCTGGTGACCTCGTGCTAAGAGGATGCCCTGTAATGGTAAAGGTACAGAATTTGAATCCATCAGTGGCTCTGTGGAAGAAGGATGGGGAATCTCCTCCCATGAGATCTATTTCTTCTAATAATTTGACTCTATGACACACAGCAACCACAGTCCATAGGAAGTAGTGCTGATAAATCCAGGCCTCTATGGTCTGAACTGCAAGTGGGTCCTAGAGAGAAAGATGGGCGACCTTCTGCCAGGCAATCAGCAGCTCAGAAACCCAGTGAAGGGACAGCTATGACTTATTTCTCACTCCAAGTTAGCAGCAGTGAGAGTTTGGGTTTGTTTTATTTTCTTTTCGAGTTTAAGCCTCATTGGTTCTCCCTGAAATCCACAGCATTGAATCATCTTGCACAGATATTCATCAGTGTTTCCCCATTTAATGATGTAAATTTATTACTCATGTTTGTTTTAATTTTTTGCAAGCTTCAATCTACCTTTCTCGGTAAAACCGACTTTAATCAAACTATTCTTACATGCAACTAGGTTGGAGAATTGTAGGTCTAATAAAGACATCACAGGATATAAGTTTCAGAGGGTTTTTAAAACTGTAGTTTATGTGAGTATATTCCTGGGGCTGTGGTTTCTACTTTCTCCTTTAGGGGAAGAAATAACTTTTATCCAGTCAACATCAGAATAGTTGATTCTGGAACAAGAAATGAGTAATGTAAAGGCAAAGCTGGACTAAAGTGTTCTCACATCTTTACCCTGAGATGCAGACTGGGCCAAGGTATCTCTGCACTTGAACTCCTCTGGTTTAGACAAGGAACAGGCAAGGAATGACTATTTTAAGAAACACTAGAGTCATACTTCATCTGTGGGATATAAGGCACCTATTTAAATTGTTGTTGTTAAGTGCTGTCGAGTAATAGGTGACTCATAGCGGCCCTATGAGAAAGATCTGGACACCTGTATAACTTTTATCCTTTGTCCAGGTTCATAGGGTTTCCGGGAGCAAGTTATTATGGAAGTGGATCCCACTCCTCCTTCCGAGCTTGTTTTAATCGGGGAGCTCCACCAAACACTGGTTACCGTTAGGTAACCATTCTCGCATTTGACTCATCAGTGTCACAGTGTTTGGCTTCACAGCAACCACAAGTTTCCTCTGTACAACAAGTGGACATACCAGGGTTACATGACCTAGAAGAATGTTTCACCCAAAACAATTAAAGGAAGGCCTGAGATCCATAGATTAGAGTCATTCACATTTAGCTTGGGGGCATCACTTTCTGTCCACTAGGCCAACTGATCTCTCTCTATGCTGCTCTGCTGCTGTTGTTGTTGTTGTTAAGTGCTGTCGAGTCATAGGCAACTCATAGCAACTGTATGAATTAAAGACCTGGACACCTGTATAAATTTCGTCCTTTCTCCAGGTTCATAGGGTTTTGGAGGCAATCTGTTACGGAAGTGGATGCCACCCCTGCTTCCAATTAGCAAAACACTCATTGCATAGGCCCATTTTCCAATCTCTTTGTAACAAGTGATATAAAAAAAAATGACTCCCTGACTCTTAACCCAAGACTACCAGTTCGCATTGTGGTTGGCATTGCTACGTGCCTTCGTGCTGAAAGGGACATATAGTTGTCCCTCAAACATGTTTCCAGAGGTAGTAACTCATATGAGAGAAGGCCATGCACCTTTCTCCCACAGAGCAGCTAGTCAATCTGGACCATTTGCTTTTGGGCTGTAGGACAACCGTCCACCCACTAGGCCACCAGAGTCCCCTCCTTCCCATTGAGTTAACTACAAACTGAGGTCATCTCAGGTAGGCCAGGATAATGGCTTATTTCTCAGAAGTGTCTCTGTCGCTCCTTCTGAAGCATATTGTGTGGTAACCTTTGATTAAGGAGCTATGTGTGTTAACCGTTTGCACACCTAGGGACTTTTGATCCAGAGAAGGCTTTATTAAAATTATTTACCTTTTCTTTTTTTTTCATTAGAGATCACCATGGATAACCCCATGCTGCCTCACATCGACTTGTGAGGACCCTTTATGACTGGATATAAAAGTGCCTGGTGGGGATCCCTAGGCTGTGATCTTGATGAGAGCAGATCATCAGGTCTTTCTTGTTCAGAATCTATGAATCTCTGGGTAGGTTTGAACCACCAATATTTTGGTTAGAAACTAAGCACTAAGCCTTTTTGCTGTGAAAGCTACTTGGTAGACTTTACATAGAGCTTCCAAACTACTGGATTCTGCCGTTTAACATTTCCACATTCCTTTCTCCAAAAACATTCTCTTTCCTCAAATTTTTAAAAATATTCTTCCTCCAGCCACCATCCTTAAAACAAAAGAACTGATCCTCGTGAGTCAACACCAAAAAGTTTGCTGATGGTTTGACAAACAGAATGAAAGAGTTAATTTGAATGCAGCTTGCTATATCCTTTGACTTTCGTGCCTACTTGAAAATAAATAGATTTGCTTAAATAAATCTGGTAACATGTATCCTCCTAAGCACTCTGAGGGACGCAGGTCAGAACAGTCGGGTCTATTTGCAGGTCAATGAATGGAGCTAGTTCTGGCCTGTCTCAGCTTGGCCATGGCCTGGGAGTGTTTAGAAACACACTCACTTCCATTTAGGGGTCAGAGTTAAAAGAAAACAGGTGCTCAGAGTGAACTCTCCAGTTTACAATTATAACATCAAAAAGCCAGAAACTGCTATCTAAAAATAAAGAGAGGGGAAGGAGAGGGAGAAAGGGGAAGAAGAAGAAAGGGGGGAGGAGAGAGAGAGAGAAGGGGAGGGGGAGAGAGAGAGAGAAGGGGAGGGGGAGAGAGAGAGGGAGAGGTGGGGGGGAGAGAGAGACTGGAGAGAGAATGAATTAAAGGTAGCAGGAAGGGCTGCTTGAAATTGGGATTGGAGAGAGATAGGTAGGGAGATAGACAATCTAGGAGACCCTGACAAGGGAGTTGAGTTCGTTAACATTGATAGTCCAATCTTGATTTCCTAAACTTTTAAATAAAATGAATCATTCTTACTAAATCACAGTGCGTTCAGTTGGGCCATTTGCTTTGTTTGTATTTTAATTTCTACGTTCACCAACTCACTCAATATTTATTGAGCACCTGCTTGGCGCCAGATGCTGTGGTGAGCACTCACAGCCAATCATTTGCAGGACGCCTGCGGCCACCCTGGCCGTCTTACAATCTGTCTCCTCCTCTTACTCTCACTCCTCGACCTTTGAATCAAATCTTGAGGCACCTCTCAAATATCAGCTTCGATCTTGATGCTGACTTCAGCTGTGACTTGGGGCTTTCCTTTCTGGCCTCCTCATTCTCCTTAAGTAATTAAATTCCCTAACGATAACGAAGCATCATTACAATAATATTGATACCTGCTGTAATCACTGACATCCTGGCTTTTCAATTTCCAGTATTTGCCTTGGCTCAAGTAGCTCTGTGCTAATGCAGCAGAAGGTCACCCGATGAAGGGCTGATAGCTACCCGGATGGCTCTACTTAACATGCACGGGGGATTACGCAGCTCAAGTTTGTAGAGCTAATCTTTCAAGTTGTCCTTTTTTGACTTTCTCAGTTTAATCAGTTTAATCTCATCTCCCCTCTTTTCTGATTACAAGGATTTTCTGTAGAAACCTCCTCGCCTCTACAATAAAGCCCATGTGGCAATTTATTCTCCTATTGATCTCAACAGTTTGGCGCCTCTACCGATGAGCCAATAATGGGAGGAAAAGGGGAAAAAGGGATGGGAAGGTGGAAGAAGAAGTAGATGGGGACGAGGGGAGAATGGGAAGTGAAAAGCCCTCCCAATATTTCTGTCAGTAGGGGAGTATCTGCCAGGGAGCTGAGAAACCTCATTACATGCTAAATATACTGAAAGCAGAATGACAATCAAAGCGAATCGTGTCTCCAACAATCAAAGTTAGCCTGACACTTAGAACAACAAGAGCTTGCATTCCATTTCCACAGGAAAATGGTAGACACAGACACACACACACACACACACACACACACACACACACACACACACAGTTCTGAAATCACTGCAGCACCTCTAAGGAAAAAAAGACACAGAACAGTAATTGCTTCCACTGTTTCTTCCAGAACATTCCGTTCGCTGAAAGGAGTGAGTAGTAACTTTGTGGTCCGGGACAGTGAGTAAGGCAAGTAGCCATTTTGTGACAGATCAGAAAAGACAAAATTGTAATGTTGGAAGGAAGGAGAAAATCATACCATACTTGTGAACACAATTAAAAGTTGTTCTTGGACAGCCAGATGGAGGTGTCTCCTTGTTCTGTGTGTGTTTTTCTTGATTGCAGAATAAAGGAAGAGGAATAAACTGGAGCATTTTGGGAGAAAATGCATTTACAAAGCAATTAAGTTTTTTGTTGTTGTTAGTTGCCATCGAGTCAACTACAACTCAAACGGATCCTATGAAGAAGAGCTCTGAACCTTGCCCTATCCTGTGCCATGTTCACCATCTCTGATATAGTGGAACCCACTATCACAGTCGTGTGGATCTATCCCATTGAAAGCTTTCCTCTCCTTCATCAACCCTTAAACTCTCTGAGCATGATGCCTTTATCCAAGACTAGCCCCTTAATAAAAAACAGCATAGGCAGGTCCTGGGTGAAAGTTAATAATGTTGGCTAATAACTAAAGGGTTAGAGGTTCAAGTCTTCCTAGAATGCTTCAAAAGTGAGATTTAGCAATTCATTTCTGAAATCTCAGCCACTGAAACTGCCTTTAGATTACCATTAGATCACCATGAGTAGGAATAAGCTTTACAATAACTGGTAGCTGGTCATACTGTGTGCAGAACTGAGGCACTGAATGAAGTCATCCTTTAAGAGTATGAAAACTCTAGAAATCAATCTGCTTTTGACTTTGGTGAGTCATTCCTTAAACTACACCATCCTTACCCCAAAAAAAGGTACATAACGAAAAAGCAGAATTTCTTTTCTTCAATAAAGTATTGAAAACTCAGAACTAACTCATTGCTATTTAACTGAAATCAATTAATAGCTGACTGTCCAGGGAGTTTTCTGGGTTTTTAGAGAGCTCAACATCAAGAAAACAAAGATTCTCACCACTGGGCCAATTGGCAGCATCAGTATGGATGGTGAAGAGACTGAGACAACAGTTTTAGTTTACTTTGATCCACAGTCAACACTCTTGGTAACAGCAGCCAGGAAATCAAGAGACGAATTGTTTTGGGAAAGTCAGATGTGAGGGACCTCTCAAGAGTACTGAAGAGCAATGACATCAGGCTGGAGACTAAGGTATGCCTGATCCGGGCTATAGTCTTTAGAATTACGTGCTATGCATCAGAGAGTTGTAAAGTGACTGGGGATGATAGAAAGAGAATTGATGTCTTTGAGTCATAGCACTGGAGAAGAGTGTTGACTATACCATGGCCTGCTAGGAGAACAAATGGGTTTATCTTGAAAAGGGTAAAGCCAGAATGCTCCTTGGAGTCAACGATTCTGAAGCTTCATCTGACATACTTTGGGCATGTTGCAAGGAAGCACTGGTTCTTGGAGAAGGACATCATGTTTGGGAGAGTGGAGGGGTGGTGCAGGAGAGGAAGACCCTCGATGAGATGGATCGATTCTGTGAGTGGAGTGGTGGGAATGAGTGTGTTTGAGACGGCGAGGTTGGCACAGGATAGAGCAGCATTTAGGGCTCTTGTACATAGGGTTGCTACGAGTAGCAAGTGACTTGATGGCACATAACAACAACAACAACAAATCATACAGGAGGAGATTGCCTGATTGCCTCCCCCCCTCCCCCCACAGATTCAAAACCTCAAAGAGGGGCCAGCGTTGGTTTAGAACAAGTCCTACAGCGCACATCATCTGAGCTCAGAAGGAATTTGGAAATGCCAAACCTAAAGCTGATATCTCTTTGGCAGATTAAACTAACTAGCTACTTCATGGGAGAAAAAGGGTCAACCCTCTCCCATTTAATTTATAGCCTGAGAAAACTCACTGGAGGGTCAGCCATGAGTCTGTTGCAATTTAAGAAGAGTGAGAGAATCTATCAGAGCAACCTGGGGCCATCCTCCGGAGAGATTACTTGAATTCACAGAGGCTGCAAACCCATCAGAGTTTTTCATCTCCTCAGCCACTCTTACACCTTTAATAAAATAGAGCTAAATAAATATTTGTGCATCTAATTATTTAGAAATCAGATAAAGCAACCAAAAGATGGAGGGGGGAAGATACATTTTCACAAGAATTCACAAACTAAGATGAATCACCTCTTTTTAAATCTTCAAATTCTAACCATTTGTTCTGGTACCAACCACAACGAACAGTAAATGTAAGTACTGAAGAACAGCTTTATTTTGCAATGCTTACACAAAGTTGTGAAAATTAGAAGGCTATGCAATTAAAATGAACCAAAGAAGTGCCCCAAACACATGCCTCCTTAAATAGCCAAGGAAGGAGGGGCCCAGGAGGGCATTCAGAACTGAGTGTTTTACTCAGTAAATAAGATGCATTCGCTTGTTCCCTCGTGGATCTTTGTAGCTCTCTTTAGGATACCTGACGATAATGATATAATATAGCCAGCTGAAAAGAACATCTGTTTTAAGAACTGTGAACTTGCAGGAGCCGTTCGTCTGCCTGGTCAGTTCCCATTATTTCCCTCTGCACACTGCACCTTTACATTTCTTCATGGGTCAAATACATGCAAAAGAAAGCAATTGAGAAAAGCACTAAACAGCCATAATTTCTTCTCCTTTCAAAAGGTTACTTCACCACCTTCCCTGTTAAATAATTCTGCTTGATATAAACACTCAACTTTTTTTATTTCAGAAAGCGTGTATTTCCTTTCCCTTTAAATGGAAGTCTTTGGCTCGGTCGGGCTTACATACTTAATGAGAACGTGGTAGAGATAGCCCAGGAGAACAATGCAGCCATTAATTTGCCTCATGCTTAATTGGTAACTACTGTACGGGCTGGCATTTCAAACACAGATTGCAAATGTACTTGAATTAGTTACTGTTTAATTGATACAACTGGCACTCAGCCTAGAACCAACATGCAGCTACTGTAAAAAAGAGAGAGAAAAAAACAAGAGATGCTTGTGATTCAGCCTTTGTATGTTTATATCAATTATTCTTGGAATACCAGGACATATTCTCTCGTGTTGCTTTTCCAAGCAATAGACCAAAACAGGCTCTTAAAAAATACTTGCTAATACATGGATAGCAGCAAAACTTCTCCTTTTGTGTGTATTCTTGCCCTTCCAGGAATGGTTATGCATATATAACTGAGGAGCAGGGATGTGACACTCTGTTTATAATGAGATGAAATGCCCAAGAGGAGAATTTTGAGAATGTCTCCAGAATAATCAAGAGTCCAAAAGAGAGAATCATATCATGACAATAATTCAACTTTATTAGAGTTCAGACCAGTGTTACTATGAACATAATTTCAAGAGAACGAGAGTTAATTTTTTTTATATTAATCCCCAAATAACGCCACTTAGAAGCTTTACCCACAAACCATTAGACTCTTCAGTCTGGCATTGAATAGAGAATATTTCATCCTAGAATTTTTTGTGATGATTCTTGTCATTATAGTTTTTTAAACATCTCTCCCAAAATCAATGTAATTCTAGGTACTTCAGTATATCATTTCTCATTTAATGTCCAAACACTTCTATTTCCTTCAGTTTGAGTCTTCCTTTTCTTAACTAAAGATATGTAAAATAATTGATCTGAAAGAAGCGGGATGCTAACGTTCCTTATCCTTTATAAAATGTAGCCCATGTGATAAAAAGTATGGGTCAACAGTAATTGTTGTTGTTGTTATTGATTGCCTTCGAGTCGAGCACAACTCATAGCAACCCAATGAACAAAAGGCCTGAAGC
>NW_006399774.1:8742058-8743575 GCF_000299155.1 Elephantulus edwardii
ACACTGCTTTAAATAACGGGCTCCCTATCCCCACCAGAATTAATCAAAAAGGCCCATGTGTTCTTGCTGTTGTTGTTATTAGGTGCCATTGAGTTGAGTACAACTCAAAGTGACCCTATGAACAACACACCTGAACTTTGCCATCTTCATACTGCCTGATACACTAGAGGCAATTGGACTAGTCACTGTGTCAATCCACCTGGTTGAAGGACTTCCTCTCCTTTGTTGACCCTCCACCCTTCCAAGTCTCATGTCCCTCTCCAAGGAATAACCCCAATAGCAATGTGCCCAAAGTATGCAAGGTAAAGTCTCACCATTCTTGCCTCCAAAGGCCACTCTGGCTATATGCTCTCTGAGGCATATTTGTTCGTTCTTTTGGTCGTCCATGGTATGTTCAGTGCTCTTCTCCAACAACATAGCTCAAAGGGATCAATTCTTCTTCTGACATCCTTATTTATTGTCCAGCTCATAGATAACTTAGCAAGTGATTGGAAAAATCATAGCCTGAATCAGACACACCCTGGTCCTCAAACTGACATCATTACTTCTCAATAATATGGAGAGGTCCCTAAATGCAGACTCTCCTAATAAAATGTGTCTCCTTATTTCCTAAATGCTCATCCCAAGAGGGTTAATTGTGGATACAAGGAGGATGAAATTGATGATAGTTTCAATCTCTTCACAATCATCATGATGTTGCCTATGTGTCCGGTGGTAGGAAACTTGATTTTCTTGACATTGAGATGCAATCATATGGAAGGCTGCACTCTTTGATCTTTTCTGCTCCAAGTCCTCCTCACTTTCAACAAGCAAGGTTATGTCACCTATGTAACGCACGTTATTCCAATCCTGATGCCACATTCCTCTTCATAGAGTCCATGTTCTCAATAAATTTGTTCAGTATACAGAAAATATAACTTTGATTTCATCCCACCTGAAATTTAGAATCATCTCAGGAACAGGTTTGAGGCCTTGAACACTAATGAGCGAAGACCAGATGAGTTGTGGGAGGATGTCAAATGTATCATCCAGGAAGAGTGCAAACAGTCATTACAAAGACAGAAGAGGAAGAAAAGAGCAAAATAGATGTCAGAAGAAACTCTGAAAATTGCACTGGAGCTTAGAGAAGCCAAAGCACAAGGAAGAATTCAAGATACTAAAGAGATGAACAGAAGATTCCAAAAGGCAGCTCGGAATGACAAAGCAAAATATTGCAATGAAATGTGCGAGGAGCTAGAGTTGGAAAATCAAAAGGGCCGAATTCGTTCAGCATTTCTTAAGCTCAAGGAACTGAAGAACAAATTCAAGCCTCGAATTGCTCTAATCAAGGACGCTTTAGGCAGACTATTAAATGATTCAGGAAGTATTAAAAGAAGATGGAAGAAATATACTGAGTCATTATATCAAAAGGAATTGGAAGATACAGAAGAATTTAATGAAATAACATATGAGCAAGAGCCTATGGTGATGAAGGAAGAAGTTCAAGCTGCTTTGAAGGAAATAGCAAAAAATAAGGC
>NW_006399774.1:8759241-8771036 GCF_000299155.1 Elephantulus edwardii
TGTAGTTCTTATTTGCCTAAATGTTATAACGCTAAGGAGAATTGGTGCTTTGCCAGTTAAGTTTCATTTTTCTTTGAAGTTGCTGAAAAAGTTAAAGCTAACCCATTTCCAGGTGGCCGTATTGCAAATATTACCCATCTTCAGCAAAGAGCATCTCTCTGAGGTTTGGAGGTAGCTGGCCTGTGAATCTTCTCATTTCATTAAAACCAGGGCAAAGCTTCCCACTTATTGGCCTAGACCTCTTCATACTTGTTCTTGGTCCACTTCTTAGCAGGCCTTCTCACAGATCTTCGGAAACTCTGTGATTAACAAAAGAGCATCGCACAGATCTTCGGAAACTCTGTGATTAACAAAAGAGCATCGCCAGCTTTAATACCAGAAGAGGACTTCCACAGCTTCCTCAGCACTCAGAATGTCGCTAGGGAACGGTTGTCTCCTCCAAGAAGGGCCTTCCTTAATGATATGCAGAGTAAGTCTTTGATCCAATAAAGGCTTTTCCATTGCTGATGTGAAAAGACTCAAAATGAAAAGAAATAGCTGAAAACATCCACTAATAATGGAAAGTTCAAAGTATGGAATAAATAAACGTGGAATGTTCAAAATATGATGCTAGGAAAATTGGAAGATCTAAACAACACAATGCGATGCACAAAGATTGACATCATAGATATTAAGGAGCTGAGGTAGACTAATATTGGCCATTTTAACTATGACTATCACATGATCTACTATGCCAGGAACAACAGATTGAATAGCAACAGTTTTTGCTTTCATTATTAAAAAGAGCATTTCAAGATTTATCCTGAAACACAATGTTGTGAGTGATGGGATACTATCCACACACATGCAAGCAACACTTATTAACACAATTATTATTCAAATATACATAACAAACACTAAAGCCAAAGATGAAGAAATTGAGGATTTCTACAAATTTTTATAGTCTGAAATTGCTCAAATATGGATTCAAGATGTAGTAAAAGTAAGGGAGCTCTGGTGGCCTAGTGGCAAGAAGATGCACTGCAATCCTGAAGATGTAGTAAAAGTAGTTGATGACTGGAACATAAAATTGAAAACTTAATAGAAGGACAAGCAGTTGGAAAATATAGCCCTTCATGATAGACTGAGACTGGAGAACAAATAATGGCATTTTTTTACAAGCAATGATTTACTCATAACAAATAGCTTTGTTTAAAAATAAAAAAAGGAAAGAAATGGTCACTATACATATAGATCTCACCTGTTGGACTGTACAACAGAATGACTACATCTGTGGAAAGAGAGTGGAAAAGTTCGTTGTCAGCAATCAAAACAAGGCCAGGGCTGACTGTGGAACAGACCATCAACTACTCACATGCAAGTTCACATTGAAGTTGAAGAAAAGGAAAGCAAGGACCTGAGAGTCAATATAAGACCTTAATTTGAAAAACAAATCTTCATTTTTTTACCAAGTGACTTTAATAACCACCTCAAAATCTATCTGATGCATTGAACACCAAAGACCAATGACCACAAGCCTTGTGAGATGACATCAAGGATATCATTCATGAAGGAGGCAACGAGTCATTACAAAGGAAGTAAAGAAAACCAGACCAATGTTGTTGTCTGAGGAGACCTGTAAACTTGTGCACAAATGTACAGAAGCAAAAATAGGGGCAAGAAATGCTGAAGTAATATTGTTGAACAGGAGAGTTCAAAGGGTAGCTTGAGGAGACAAAGCAACACATTATAATGAATTGTGTAAAGAGCCGGAGTTAGGGAATGAACATGGAAGAACAAACGCAGGATTTTTTAAGTTGAAAGCAAACTTTAAATAAATAACACCCGCCTCCATTGCCTTCAAGTCGGAACCTATTCATACAGAGCTCAACTTCCAGCAGGTTTTCAGAGGTTCTAAATTCCACGAAGAGACTGTCGGACTTGCTCTGCTGGAGGTGCTGGTGGGTTCAAACAGTCAGAGAAGTCTCACCTTTGTGTTAGCAGCACGACTCCCTAGGAACTAATGGCAAAGGAGAAGAAGACCCTTAATCAGGTGGACTGACATGGTGACTGCAGCAACGGGCTTGACTGTGTCAGAGATTCTGGGGATGGTACAGGATAGGAGAGGGCTCAGGTCTGTAGTTAATAGAGTCACTATGAGTTGTAATCACCTCAATTACCCATAATAACTGCAATAATTAAGATGGCAAGCAGAGCAGGGAGGAGAGCACCGCTTTTGGACCAGTCCATGTACTGAGAGTCTCTTAGACCCAGGGAGAGAATGATGACAAGAACCACGGAAATCTCAAAGTGAAAGCATATGAACTTTTCTCAGAACTAACAGAGTGCCTTTTCCCTACAACTAATGCTGTGAAATTGGAATCACTTTCTCTGAAAAATGGTAATGGATTTCCATACTTGGAACATTGCTGTTATAGTAATTGTTTTGTTGCTCCTAAGTGTCTTCAAGTCTAGTATCACCCACAGCAACACTATGAATGACAGATCTGAACCTTGTCTTCCTGTCTTGTGCCTTCCTCACATGTTCTGACACATAAGAAACCATTCTGGCAGTCACTGTGTCAATCAACCTGGCTGACGATCTTCCTCGCCTTTGCTGACCCTCCACCTTTCTAAGCATCATGTTCCTCTCCAAGGTAAAGCCATTCCTAGGAGCATGCCCACAGTGTGTAAGGTGAGGTCTCATCATCTTTGCCACCAAAGAGTGCTAAGGCTGCACCCCCTCTAAGATGTATTTGTTAGTTCTTCTTTTCAGTCCATGGGATGTTCAGTACTCCTCTTCAATACCATAACTCAACGACATAAATTCTTCTTCTGTCATCCTTATTCATTGTGCAGCTCTCAGATACAAAGCAAGTAATTGGAAAGACCATAGCCTGAATCAGATGCACCTTAGTCCTCAAACTAACATCATTACTCTTCAATACTTTAGAGATGTCTCTTACTACAGACTTTCCCAGTGCAATACGTCCCCCGATTTCCTTACCACTGGTGCCAAGAGTGTTAATTGTAGATCCAAGTAAGATGAAGTTGTTAACGGTTTCAATCTTTTTTCCATCTATCACAATGCTGCCTATTGGTCCAGTGGTAAAAATTTTTGTTTTCTTGACATTGAGATGTAATCTATATTGAAGGCTGTATTTTTTGATCTTCTGCAAGAAGTGTTTCCAGTTCTCCTTCATTTTAGTGAGCAAGGTTGTGTCACTGGCATAACATGTTATTGATGAGTCTCCCACCAATTCTGATGCTACATTCCTCTTCAACGAGTCCATATTCTCGAATAATTTGCTCAGTATACAGTTGAATAGGTATGAAGAGAAAACACTACCCTGACACACTCCTTCTTAATTTTAAACCTTTACTCTGTTCACACAATAGCTTCCTGGTTTAGGTATAGGTTTCTCATGAGCACAATTAAGTGCTCTGGGATTTCCATTCTTTTTCAATGTTAGCCATAACTTGTTATGATCCACCCAGTCAAATGCCTTTGCACAGTCAATAAAGCAAAATAGACATTCTTCTGGTATTCTTCACTTTCATCCAGGATCCTTCTCACCTCAGTAATAATATGCCTGGTGCCTCTTCTAAATCCTGCCTGAGCTTCTGGCAGTTCCCTAACTATGTACTGCTTTAGCCATTTTTAAATGATCTTCAGCATTATTTTGCTTGCAAGTCATATTAATGATACTATTTGATAGTTCCTCATTCTGTTACATCACCTTTCTTGGGAATGGGAACAAAATGGACCTCTTCCAAATTGCTGGCCAGACAGTTGTCCTCCAAATTTCAGGCTTATACTGGTGAGTGCATCCAGGGCTACATCTGTTAATTGAAATAAATCAATTGCTGTTCAGTCAATTCCTGGGGCCTTCCTTAATTTCACAAAGAGGAATTTTACCCATCAATAGCATCCACAATACAAAAATAATAAGGTTATTCATGGACGCCATGCTCCCATATGTACTAATTCCAACACCAATCATACTGTCCTATGACTGGGTCTGAAATCTGTTGCAATGTCCACACAGATCCCACAGAACCATACTAACTGCTACAGAGTTTGTCAGTGTTACAATTCAGGTTGGAAATAGAAGATAGAATTCTTCAGTCTAGACAGCTTCTCCAGCATGCTTGCAGACTTTATCTTCTGCCTGATGGATTAGGTCCGTGTTAAAAGTTTCCTTAGGCCTGCTCTGTGTCTCTGTGAGGCAGCAGTCCCAAGCCTGCTTCATCTCGTGCTGGTCTTTGGGTTTTTGAGGAGGCTGTTGCTGCTGTCCTCATATAGATCTGTCTGATCGATGTGGGAATCTCTGGTCTCAAAGACTTGTACTACACTCCCTGTGTCTTCTTCTTTGCTTGGCATTGAGATTTTTCTTTGCTGCGCTAAACTTTCTTAATGCAAATTTTGTCAGCTGGAAAAATGGACCAATCACACAATGACTGGCTTATACGCACTCTATTTCACATGCCTGCCCACTAATGTGGTTCATTCAAGTGAATGCCAAAGGCTTGGAAAGCCATTCTGAGAAATGAAATTATAACACTACATAACTTCACTCAAAGATGGATCTGTGACAGGGCAGGACGGTTATTTCTGAGCTTGTTTGCCAAACAACATCACTGTAATTTAATTAGTATGGCGGCCATCTGTTGTTCTTAGTTGTCACCATGTCACTTCTGACGCATGGAGACCCCAGGTGCGCAGGGCAGGACTATGCTGCATAAGTTTCTGTGTCTGTCACCTTTCAGACGCAGATCAATAGGCCAGTGTTTTGAAGCATCAGCAGGTAAACTTGAACTGACAAGAGCTGGACAATCGACCCCACTCCGGAATGTCTGTAGCTATAGTTCACTTTAACTCACTATCCTATTTTTAATGGGACGAAATAGTCCAACATAGTTTATCAAGCTCCCATCTGCTTTGTTCTTTTGTGGGCAGTGGGAGTAGAAGGGTTCCTCTTTTAAATTCTTTGCTGCTCCTCCCGCCTCCCCATATACAATGCAGATGTAACAATGTTATTTGGAAACAAGAACCATAATTTAAACTAGTTCTTTTATTATTGTTGTTGTGTGACTTCAAGTAGGAACGACCCATAGCTGACACTCCAGTGATTTTCAGAGGTGGCAAATCACACAGGAGAGAATTGCCCAGGCACATAAGAACAACAATATAACCCCCTCCAAGAAGCTGGTTGATTCCAACCACCTGCTTTTGGGATTGTAGTGTAGCTTCTTACCAGTAGGACTCCAGAATATCTAAAACAGTGGTGTTGGTATAGAACATTATGCAGGTAAATTTTTTGGTTTTTGTCTTTTAAACAAAACCCAAAGCACCAAAAACCCATGGCTTATAAAAATATTTTAATATTTTCTTTAACTGATGTCCAGTAAAACCAATTTATAAATTTCTCTTGAAATAACTATATGCTGTACATTTCACTACTTTCACTGGCTAGATAAAAACCTAGTCTACAACATTGGGCCAATTGGCAGCATCAGTATGGATGGTGAAGAGATTGAGATAGTTAACAGTTTTCATGTACTTGGTTCCACAGTCAACACTCTTGGTAACAGCAGCCAGGAAATCAGGAGATGAACTGCATTGGGAAAGTCGGCTGTGAGTGACCTCTCAAGAGTACTGAAGTGCAACGATGTCATGCTGGAAACTAAGGTGCACCTGATCCAGGCTATATTCTTTGCAATTATGTGCTATACATCGGAGAGTTGGACAGTAAATAGGGAAGATAGAAAGAGAATTGATGCCTTTGAGTTGTGGTGCTGGAGAAGAGTGTTGAATATACCATGGACTGCTAGGAGAACAAACAGGTTTGTCCTGGAGAAGGTGAAGCTGGAATGCTCCTTGGAGTCAAGGATTCTGAATCTTCATCTGACATACTTTGGGCATGTTGCAAGGAGGGACTGGTCCTTAGAGAGGGACATCATGTTTGGGAGAGTGGAGGGACGGGGCAAGAGGGAAAGACCCTCGATGAGATGGATGGATTCTGTGACTGGAGTGGTGGGAATGAATGTGTTTGAGATGGCCAGGATAGAATGGCGTTTAGGGCTGTTGTACATAGTGTCGCTATGAGTCGCAAATGACTTGATGGCACATAACAACAACAACACCACACAATACTCTTTCATTATTGCCTTTGTTATTGGTTATGCAAAGCATACAGAGTCTCAATTTCATATATAATCTGTAAAGCCAGGATGTTCCTTAGAGGCAAGGATAGCGAAACTTCATCTCCCAAACTATGGGCATGTTTCCAGGAGGGACTAGTGCTTAGAAAAAGACACCAGGCTGGAAAAGGTAGAAGGGCAGAGGAAGAGAGTAAGACCTCCAATAAAATGTATTGGCACAGTGATCGTAACAATGGGTCAAGCATCTCAGAAAGGTAAGGACAGTGCATGTATGTTGTTCATAGGGTTGTTACGAGGTATAGTTGACTTGATGCCACCTGACAACAACAAAAATGTCATAGATGGATGGTAAACATTGATTATAAATAATGTACAAAGGTCATGCATATGTAATCACATTCTAACCCACCACCATAGCATTTATTCTGACTCACAGAAAATCTCCACTCAATTTCTGAGGCTCTAAACATTTACAGAATGAAACTACTCTTCTTCATTCTGTGGAACAGTTGGGGAAATGGAACTGTCACCTTTCAGTTTGCAGCCCAACCCATAGAGCCTCACGCCACTATCAGAGACACACTACAAATAATCAATAATGTTGTCACTGAACTGTACATTGAAACGATCTATCCAATCTATAATGATATTAATGTAATTTAAGAGTTCATTGATGTTACAAAATGGTTAGCATAGACAAAGCTTAAAAGATAAATCTTTTATGGAAGCAATAAGGAAATATGTATTAAGTCTTTGAAGTTTTTATCATCAAAGAATATTGAAAGACATGGAACAATTCTTATTATGTATTACTAATTGTACAGAGGCAACTGGTGGTCGCTGTGAAGCTGAACACTGTGACACTGAAGTGTCAAATACGATAATGGTTACCCACGGTGGACAGCGTTTGGTGGTGCTCCCCAATTAAAACAAGCTTGGAAGCAGAAGTGGCATCCACTTCTGTAAATAGCTTGCCTCGGGAAAGCCTACGAACCTGGAGAAAGAATGAAAGTCACGCAACTGTCAAGGACTTTTGTTCATAGGGTCGCTATGAGTCACCTACAACTAGGCGGCACTTAACAACAGCAACAATTTTATCATTATTCAACAAAGGGTTATGAAAGTTCTCCATATGTCCGTGTATTGCTCAGAGGTTAAAATGATCAGTTGCTAATCAAAAGCTGGTGCTTACAAGCCAGCAGCTGTTGTGTGGGAGAAATACATGGGAGTCTCCTTAAATAAAGCTATACAGCCTTGAAGCCCTCACAGGGCATATGGTCTGTATAGTACGGTCATTATGAATGGAGATTGATTCAACAAGAGTGAGTTTAAGGTTCTGGATCATCAATCAACCACTGTTCTTCAGGGCAAACGTGACACAACCCTTGTATTAAAGTTACTTACATGGGTAACAATGCTCGGCCAGTTTGCCGCATCAATTTCAACTCAGGGTGAAATGACCCTAACTGTATCAGAATGTAACTACTACCCCATGGGGGTTTCCAATGACTTATTTTATTTTATTTTAATCACTAGGCCTTTCTTCTGAGTTGCCTCGGGGTGGACTTGAATCTTTAAACTTTTGGTTACCAGCTAAGGGCATTAACCTTTTATACCACCTAGGGATTTCTTTGTTGGTTTCCTTATGGGCTTTGAAGTTGGAGATGACTCATAGATACCCCTCAAGGAGGCTTTCAAAGGAGATTTGCATGGGAGGATGTTGTCCATCTTTCTCCAGTAGAACAGCTAGTGCGCTCCAACTGCATGCATTTCGATTTGCTCCATAACTTCTTACTACGGGGCCACCAGAGACTCTTATTCATTCTAGGTCCTGTTGTTGTTATGTGCCATTGAGTCACCTGCAACTCATAGTGACCCTATTTACAACAACCCTAAACCCTGCTCGATCTTGTGCCAATTTTATTGTCTCTGATACACCTAGACCCATTTCCCCAGTCACGGAATCAATCCATTTCATCAAGAGTCTGCTACTGTGCTGTTCCTACAACCTCCCTAGTATATTGTCCCTCTCCAAAGACTGACCCATCCTTGCTACATATTCAAGGTATGTCAGATGAAGCTTTAGAATCCTTGCCTCCAAGGAGCAGTCTAGTTTAACCCTCTCCAGGACAAACCTGTTCATTCTCTTAGCCATCCAATGGCATATTAAATATTCCCCTTCAATTCCACAGCTTCAAGGCGTTAATTGTCATTCTATCATCCCTAGTCATGGTCCAACTCTGCAATGCATAGGAAGTGATTACAAAGACCAGGGTCAGTATCAGGCACACCTTAGTCTCAGATTGACATCATTGCTCTTTAGTACTCTGGAGAGGTCTATGACAGCAGACTTTTCCATCGCAATACTTCTTTTCATTTCTTGGCTACTGGTGCCAAGAGTGTTGATTGTGGAGCCAAGCAAACTAAAGCTATTAATAATCTCATTCCCTTCACTATCCATCACGATGGTGCCAATTGGCCTAATCGTGAGAATCTTTGTTTTCTAGGTCTTATCTTTAAAAATGCTTTGAAGTTAAACAAAAGCTTCAACTATCTGTGGGTAATTGACAAAATTTCTTTATTTACAGTTACCAGATAATACATTTTCAAGGGAATTTATTTTTGTATGTTTAAATTAGTCCCTGAGAAACACCAGAATAATCCAGAAATTGCAAACTAGGCTGTCAATTGCATTCTTTTCACCATGACCAATGGGCCAGATTGCTTACCTGGAGGACATCAGCCAAGAATTGGGCTCCATCTGCACAGTTTATGGAAAAAACAGCATTCTTCTTACACCTTGTGCTAATTATTACATTAGATTTAAACTCACTTTTCTCAGACTCCCAAAGACTATCTAAAGATGATATATTTTTGAAGCTGAAATATAAATTTCTAAGTTTTCAATTTTTGAATTGTATTGACTGACAAAGGCAATAGATATCTATCTATAAATTAAGTCATTTTCTATTGTTTAAACTTAGAAATTTAGAATTCAGCTCCAAAAGTATACAAAGACTTTGGACATTCTTTGGTAGTACTTGAGAAAAGATACTCTGAAAATAATTTCCCTAAAAGACAAGAGTGGTTTAAAATTAGCTGTTGCTAAATAAATGTTTGATAAAAAATTAAATCTAACATTTATTGCTTGGAGAGGATGTAAAGAGATGGGAACTCTCATACATTATACACTGTTGGTAGAATTGTAAAATGGTATAACCACTCTGGAAAACAGTTTGATCTTTCCTCAAAAAGTTGAATTAAGAAACTCCATATGACCCAGCGATTCCACTACTAGGAATATACCCGAGAGAAATTTAAAGGGAGACACAAATGGATACTGAAAATCAATGTTCATAGTAGCATTATTCACCATTGTAAGAACATAGAAACAGCCAAAATGCCCAAACACAAATGAATAGATTCAGAAACTGTGGTACATTTACACAATGGATTACTATGCAGCACTCAGGAGAAACAATTTTGAAAAATACTGCATAAATTGGAAAAAACTGGAGAGCATTATGCTGAGTGAACTAACCCAGTCTAATAAGGACAAATAAGGCATAAGATCATTAGTGTAAAAAATAGAAGGATAGCTAGTAGAACATGTATGGGAACGCTAGATGGTAAAGGTTGGGAGCAGAGGGGTCAGGGTGGTCAGGGACAAAAACCACAGGGTTGCACAGTTTGGTGGGTAGAGTGAGGGGGGGGAAGGAAATGGGAAAGATTGAGGTGAAAAGACAGGGTAATGATGGCCAAAGTCCAATGGTGATTGATTTAATAAAACATAATGATGAGAATGATTGCTTGAAGCTCAATATGAATGAAGAATAGTGTGAAACACAGTGTATTTGAATGTTGTAACCACATCAATTAAAAAAATGCAAAAAAAGCTATACAAAAAAAATCTAGAGTAATCAAAGAAGATATAGAAAATATACAAAGTCACTGAACTGAAAATACTTGATTAACACTAAAGCATTTCAGGACGTACCATATGATCAAGAGCCAACAATAATAAAGGAAAATGTTAAAGTTCCACTGAAAGCATTGGCAAAACAGAGGCCACAGGAATCAGTGGAATACAAATTGGCATGTTTCAACTAATACGTGCAGCCCTGAATGCACTCATCAGTCTGTGCCAGGAAATTTTGAGAATATTGGCCTGTCCTACTGACTGGAATAGGTTCACAGTTGTTCCCATTCAAAGAAAAGTGGACATTATCAAACAATATAGTCAATATTACATCTAAGCAAAATAGTGGAAAAAGACCATATAATTCAGCTATTCCACTGCTTAATATGCCCCGAGAGAATGAGAAATGAGGCACAGAGATTTTACCCCGATGTTCATAGCAGCCTTGTTCACCATTACAAGAACAATAGTCCAAATGTCCAACCACAATAGAATGGATTAAGAAATTATGGTACATTCACATGATGGAATACTATACAGCACACAGGAGCAATGATTTTGTAAACTACTACCTAACTTGGAAGGGACTGGAGAGCATTATGCTAATTGAGCTAACTCAGTCTCATAAGGACAAAGACTGTATAAGACTATTATTGTAGAATGACTATGAGGATCCAAGGTGGGGGGAGACAGAGGGGTGAGGACAGTCGGGGGTGTTAATCACAGGGTCATACAATATGATGGGGGGGTGTGTGTGTGAAGGTAATGGAAGTCTCCGGTTTAAAAAATATATAAAGTTCGTATATATGAACATTATAAATAAGCCAGTATTTTTTTAATGTTGATAATAGAATATTGAAAGATAACTGTCAAAAGTTCAAGCTGGATTTAGAAGAGGTCATTGTATCACTACTGATGTTAGATGGGTCCTGGCTGAAAGCATAGAATACCAGAAGAATGTCGATTAATGCTTTATTGACCAAGCAAAGGCATTTGACTGCATGGATCATAACAAATTTTGACCAATATTGAGAAGAATGGGAATCCCAGAACACTTAATTGTGCTCATGTGAAACCTATTCCTAGATCAAGAAGCTGTTTTCTAAACAGAACAAGTGAGTATTGCATGGCATAAAATAAAGAGGTGCATTGGAAGAAAGATGTTGTGTTCCTTCTCCATACCTATTAAACCTGTATGCTGAACAAATTATTTGAAAAGCTGGACTCTGTGAAGAAGAATTTGGCATCAGGATTGGAAGAAGATTCATCAACAAACATATATTATGCAGATGGCACAACCTTACTTGCCCAAAGTGAGGAAGAATTGAAGCACTTAAAGGCTACAGCCTTCAAAGTGGATTACACCTACCTCAACATCAAGAAAATAAAAAGTCTCAGCACTGGACAGTCATCACAGATGGAGAAAAGACTAATTATCAATGATTTCATCTTATTTGGATCCATGATCAAAACCCCTTGATACCTATAAATCAGGATATATATGCATTTGGAAAGTTTGCATTTAGGGACCTCTCCAGAATATTTGATTGTGCTAATGCGAAACTTATACTTGGACCAGGAGGCAGTCATCAGAACAGAGCAGGGAGACACTACATGGTTCAAAATCAAGAAGGGGGTCCGTCAGGGATGTATTCTGTCTCCATACCTTTTCAATCTGTATGCAGAACAGATCATCCGAGACGCTGGGCTATACGAAGAGGAATGTGGAATC
>NW_006399774.1:8773121-8777223 GCF_000299155.1 Elephantulus edwardii
AATGTTGGCTATAAGTCAAGTTTAAACAAGTTTAAATGTATAAAAAGCAAGCTTTTAGCATAATAAATCAGAGCTCTCTACATCATCCTGGTGTGCAGACTCTCATTTTCGCCGACTTCGTCCCTCACCTGCTCTTCACCAAGAAACCCCTCGAGTTTCTTGTCACGACCGTGGTCGGGTGGTCGGTGACAGGAAAGGACAATCATACTGCTCCTTGGAGGCAAAGATGATCAAGCAGTGTATCACATACTTTGCTCAGATAGTTAGGAGAGGCCAATCCTTGGAGAGGAACATGATGCTTGCAAAGTTGGAGGGTTGGTGAAGGAGAAGAAGACCCTCAATGAGGTGTATTGACACAGTGACCACAGCAAGGGACTCAAATACCTGACAGACCATAATGGCACAGAATAGGATAGGTAGGATTCATCTCTGTTGTTCTTGTGGTCACTGTGAGCTGTATTCACCTTGATAGCACCTGACAACAACATATCTATGTATATTTCGAAATATAACTAATGATCACTCTTTCAAGCCTATCAAGTCAAATATAAATGCTAGAGCAATATGCAATCCACCATTATCCACTAAAATTGCTAACAAGTTCTTCAAAGGGCAGATTATATATTTTTTTCCTCTTTTGTTTAAGTTTTTGTAGTTGTTGTTACGGTTGTTATGTGCTGTTGAGTCACCTGTGACTCATAGTGATACTATGTACAACAGCCCTAAACCCTGATCTATCTTGTGTCAATCTCATTGTCTCTGATACACTTACCTCCACTACCCCAGTCACTGAATCAATTCATCTCATCAAGGGTCTTCCTTTCCTGCACAATCCCCAAAACCTTCCAAGCATGATGTCCCTCTCCAAGGACTGATCCTTCCTTGCAACATGCTCAAAGTATGTCAGACGAAGCTTCAGAAACCTTGCATCCAAGGAGCAGCCTGGCTTAACCCTTTCCAGGACAAACGTGTTTATTCCCTTAGCAGTCCATTGTATATTAATACTCTTCTCCAACACCACAGTTCGAAGGCATCCGTTCTCCTGCTATCATCCCTAGTCCTTGCCCAGCTCTCTGATGCACAGCAAGTGATTGCAAAGAGCATGGCCTGTATCAAGCACACCTTAGTCTCCAGACTAACACCATTGATCTTGAGTACTTTGGAGAGGTCTCAGACAGCAGACTTTTCCAACACAATACGTCTTTTAATTTCCTGGCTGCTGGTGTCAAAATTGTTAATTGTGGAGCCAAGCAAACAAAAGCTGTTTACAATCTTAATGTCTTCACCATCTATCATGATGCTTAAGTTAGAATTTGTATTATACGTTATTATTCATTTCTGCAGCCTAAGAGATATATTAATTAAAATTAATCAATGCATTTATTTATTACTTAATCTTCAGTTAGGATCTAAGTACTACAACATTTCCCTGCTTTGAACTACTATTAAAATTACTATAATATAAATTTTGATAAACAATTAGTAAAAAGAAAATAAAAAGTACAAATGATTGCATTATTGCTAGAAGTAGATCTTGTCTAGCATTATATTCTTTTTCTAATTTTCACTTTCATAGACATAACATGCTGAGAAAAGGCTTTAATACAAATAAGTCAACAGAAAGAGTTTTTCTTTGGCACTATCACTTAACGTTTCTATATCAAATGACAACTATCCTAAAGTGATCTACAATCAAACCTTTATATAAATACCTGGAGACTTGTTTAGGATCTTTGATTTTATAAAAAACAAAGTATTAGTAAATATGACTTGCAAAGAAATTTTTTATCAGGATACTAAACATACTTCAAGTTTTTGGAAGGTATACCAAAAAGGTATAACAACAGGTCAAACATTCTTCTAAGTGGCATAGGATGGGTTTGTCCATTTATTGTACAGAGATAACTCGTGATTGCTGTGATGCTAAACACTGTGACACGGCCATGTCAAATACGATAATGGTTACTCATGGTGGACAGTGTTTGGTGGAGTTCTCCGAGTATAACAAGCTTGGAAGCAGGAGTGGCATCCGTTTTCGAAACAGCTTGCCTCTGAAAATTCTATGAACTTGGGAGGAATGATGAAAGTTTTACAAGTGTTCAGGTCTTTCATTCATAATGTCACTATATGAGTTGTCTGTGACTTGATGACACTTAACAATAACAACAACATACCAAAAAGGCTTTAAATAAGATGATCAAATAGTTATTAGATGAGTTACTTGTCCATGTATTACTTCTTCACTTGGTAACATCTTGAACTTCATAAGATAATATTGTACATACAATATTCTAAGATAATATCTGATAAAAATGGAAGACAGAATCTTGTTTTAAAAATTCTTTACTATCATGGTCAAAATAGAAAAATGTAGAACAGGTTATCAGATATCTGTGAAATCCAGACCTACAGAGCCATTGAGAATAGAGGAATCCTTGAATCTATTGTCTTGAGATAATCTTTAAATCTTGAATAAAAACTATCTCTCTCAGACATCTTTAAGCCAAATGATTATGTTGTTGTTGTGTACCATCAAATCCAGACTGGAAGTCAGTTAAAATGAGGAAAGTCAATAACAAGCATTTTTTAACAATTGGTACACAGAATGTTCATAGCTTGAATGTTGGAAAACTGGAAATTGCTAACAATTAAATGGAATGCATGGATATTGACATACTAGGTGTTAGTGAGATGTGATGGTCCAACTATGGCCACGTCGAATCAGATAATCATATGATACACTATGCAGGGATTAAAAGAACAATGATGTTGCATTCATAGTAAAAAAGTCCATTTCAACCTAAAGAAATGGAAAAATGTTCCCTGTTCATGGATATGAAGACTCAATATTGTGAAAACGGAAGTCCTACCAAAAGCAATCTACATGTTCAATGCAATCTCAATCCAGATACCAAATCCACTTTTCAAAGATATTGAAAGGGAAAATTTCAAATTTATTTGGAGAGACAAGAGACCACAAATAAGCAAAACACTTCGGAAAAACAAAAAAGAGGTTGGAGGCAGTAGTAATCAAAACAACATGGTATTGGCAAAACGACAGACACATAGACCAATGAAACAGAATTAAGAACCCAGAAATAGACCCAGATATACATTGTCAACTGATAGTCAACACGGAAATCAAAGCTATCAAATGTGGAAATGATAACTTGTTCAACAAATGGTGCTGGTAAAACGGAACTTCTACCTCCAGAAAGCTGAAACAGGATCCACATTATCATACCAAGCACAAAAATCAACACAAGGTGGAGTGTAAAGCCCAAAATCATAACATTCATAAGAGACAAACTGAGATCAAGCTTTGAAGGCCTAGTCTATGGTATAAAGGGACTGCCAAATACAGCCAGTAATGCACAATCTGAAGAGAAGAAAATTGATGAAAGGGACTTTTTAAAGTATAAATCCCTGTGCACATCAAAACCTTTTTCCAACAGGGTGAAAAGAAAACCCACCAGCTGGGAAAAAGCACTTGGTAATACCATCCTGGATAAGAGTCTTATAACAAAAGTTTACAGGATACTCCTGGGCCTCCACAAGAAAAAGACTGATAACTCAATTACAAAATGAGCAAAACACATGGAAAGAATTTTCAAAGAGGAAGATATTTGAATGGCCAGCAGACACATGAAGAAATGTTCAAAATCGCTTGTAATAAGAGAGATGCAAAGCAAAACCACAATGAGATGCCATCTCACTCCAGGAACAATGGTAAAGTTTAACACTGCAGCAAGTAGTAAATGTTGAAGATAATGTGGTGAAATAGGAACTCTTACACATTGCTGTTGGGATTATAAAGTAGTACAACCACTTTGGAAGGCAGTTTGGAACTTCCTCAAAAAGCTGAAAGTAGAAATTCCATATGACTTCTTGGAATATACCCTGAAAAAATGAGAAGTAAGGTGCAAACAGAGACTTGCACACCAATGTTCATAGCAGCGGTATTCACCATTGCAAGAACATGGAAACAGCTCAGATGTCCAACCGCAATCAAATGGATTGAGAAATTATGGTACGTTCATACAATGGAATACTACACAGTGTGCAAGAGCAATGATTTTGTTACCTATTCCCTAATTTGGGA
>NW_006399774.1:8777884-8821074 GCF_000299155.1 Elephantulus edwardii
TATCTCTATTTGCAACTTTTTGAGAAAGCGCCATACCGCTTTCCACAGGGGTTGCACCATTTTACACCCCCACCAACAGTGAATAAGGGTTCTAGTTTCTCCACAACCTCGCCAGCATTTGTTGCTGCTTGCTGTTCTGTTAAATTTTGCTGTTTTGACTGGGGTGAGATGATATATTTTATAAAACTATTACTGTAGAATGAGTATGAGGATCCAAGCGGGGGGTGGAAGCAGAGGGATAAGGATAGGTTGGGTGGGTTGGGGGCATTAACCATGGGGTCGTACAATTTGATGGGTGGGGAGTGAGGGAAATTGGAAGAATCTGGTCTGAAAGAATAATGTATTCCAATTTTGTAATTAAACTAATATAATAATTTTAAAATGTCAATTTCAAGCTCTATCCTAAAATGAAATGCTGTGAGTGATTGGATAATAGCTATGAACATACAATGGAGACCGGTTTACACAACTATTATTCAAGTATATGCTCCTACATCTAGTGCCAAAGAGGAAGAAATTGAGAATTTTTACAAAATTTTGAAGTATGAAATTGACCAAACGTGCAATCAGGATTTTTTAATGACAATTGATGTTTGAAATGCAGATGTAGGAAGCAGGAGGTCCTGAAGCGTTTGCTGCAGAAGGTCAAGGACTGCAGCCTTCAATATGGATTGAAGCTCAATATCAAGAAAACAAAGATTCTCAGCACTGGGTCAATTGGCAATGTCAGTAAGGATGGGGAAGAGTTTGAAATAGTTAACAGTTTTAGTTTGCTTGGCTCCACAGTTAACATTCTTTGTAGCAGCAGCCAGGAAATCAAGAGCTGAATTGCATTGGGAAAGTCAGCTGTCAGGGACCTCTCCAGAGTACTGAAGAACGATGACATCAGGCTGGAGACTAATGTGTGCCTGATCCAGGCTATATATAGTCTTCACAATTGCTTGCTATGTGTCAGAGAGCTGGACAGTGACTAGGGATGATAGAAAGAAACTGATGCCTTTGAGCTGTTGTGCTGGAGAAGAGTGTTGAATAGACTATGGATGAGAACAAACAGGTTTGTCCTAGAGAGGGTGAAGCCTGGATGCTCCTTGGAGGCAAGGATTCTGAAGCTTCGTCTGACATACTTTGGGAATGTGAAAAGGAATGACCATTCCTTGGAGAGGGACATCATGTTTGGGAGAGTGGAGGGACAGTGTAGGAAAGGAAGACCCCCTATGAGATGGATCAATTCAGTGATTAGGGTAGTGGGAGTAGGTGTGTTGGAGACAATGAGGTTGGTACAGGATAGAGCATGGTTTAGAGCTCTAGTACATAGGGTCGCCATGAGTCGCAGTGACTCGACAGCACATAACAACAACAGATTATGGGCTTGAATATGGGCTTGGTGATAGAAATGAGGCTGGAAAATAGAATGATTGAATTTTTATTTATGATTATTCATTGCAAATAATTTTTTTCAAAAAGACACAAAAGATGTCTTTACACGTGGATTTCTAAGAATCAGATTTATGACATTTGTGGAAGAAATCATTGGAGAAGCTCAGTATCAGCAGTCAAATCTAGGCCAGGGGCAGACGGTGGGTCAGATCATAAATTACTAATACGCAAGTTCAAATAGAAACCAAAGAAAATGAAAATAAGTCATCCAGAACTAAGATACGATCTTGAACCAATTCTATCAAAATTTCATGATCATCTTAAGAATAATTTTCAGGCATTGAACATTAATTATAGAAGGTTAGATGAGTTATGGGATTATATCAAGGATATCACCCATGAAGAAAGCAGAAAGTCATTACAAAAACAGAGGAGAAAGAAAAAAAAATAGGAATGATGTCAGAAGAGATTCTAAAGATTGCACTGGAATGTTAAGAAGCCAAATCTAAAGGAAAACATGTCTAAATGAAAGAGTTAAACAGATTATTTCAAAGGGCAGCCTGCGAGGACAAAGCAAAGTATTAAAATGGAACCGAAGAATAAAAAGGAAAGAACATGCTCTGCATTTCTCAAGCTGAAAGAACTGAAAAAGAAATCTAAGCCTCATGTTGCAATGTTGAAAGATGCTATCAGCAATATATTGAATGACCTAGAAAGCATCAAAAGAAGATGGGGGTGGAGAAGATAGAAGGAATACACAGAGTCACTGTAACAGAAAGAATTGATTGATGCTGAAAAATTTCAGGAAGTACCATTTGAACAGAAGCTAATGGTAATAAAAGAGAAGGTGAAGCTGCATTGAAGGCATGCACAAAAAAATAAGGCCCCAGGAATTGAAGGGATACCAATTGACTTGTTTCTATTAATAGATGTAGCCTTGGATGCACTCACCAGTCTATGCCAGGAAATTTTGAGGACAGCTGTCTGGCCAAAAGATTGGAAGAGGTTCATATTTGTTCCTATTCCCAAGAAGGGTGATCCAACTGAATGTGGAAATTCTTGAACAATACCATTGATATCACAAGCAAGCAAAATATTGCTAAAGATCATTTAAAAATGGCTGGAACCGTACGTAAACAGGGAATTGCCAGAAGTTCAAGTGGAATTTAGTAGAGGCTGGGGCACCAGTGATACAGGTGTCGATGCTAGATGGATCATGACTGAAAGTAAGGAACACCAGAGGAACGTCTATTTGTGTTTTAATGACTTTGTAAAGTCATTTGACTGTGTGAATCGTGCCAAGTTGTGGCTGATATTAAGAAGAACGGGAAACCCAGAGCACTTGATTGTGCTCATGAGGAACCTATACCTGGATCAGGAGGCTGTGTGAGACCGGAGCAGCAGAGCACTGCATGGTTTGGAACTGGGACAGGAGGGCATCAGGTTTGTATTCTCTCTCCATACCTGTTCAATCGATATGCTGAGCAAATTACCCGAGAAGCTGAACTCTATGAAGAGGAATGTAGCATCAGGATTGGAGGGAGAATCATAAATAATCTGCGTTACACAGATGACACAATCTTGCTTGCTGAAAGTGAGAAGAATTTAAAGCACTTGTTGCAGAAGAGCAAGGAATGTAATTGTCAGTATGGATTGTGTCTCAAAATCAAGAAAACAAAGATTCTTAGCACTTAGTCAGTGTCATCATGGATGGAGAGGAGATTGAAACTGTCAATAGCTTCATCTTGCTTGGATCCACAATTAACACTCTTGGTATGAGCAGTCAGGAAATAAGGAGATGCATTGCACTGGGAAAATCTACACTTAGAGACCTTTCCAAATTATTGAGGAATGGTGATGTCAGTTTGAGGACTAAGATGTGTCTGATTCAGGCCATGGGCTTTCCAATTACTAGCTATGCATTTGCGACCTGGACAATGAATAAGGATGATAGAAAAAGAATTGATACCTTTGAACTGTGGTATTGGAGAAGAGCACTGAACATCCCATGGATGGCCAAGAAAACCAATAGATACATCTTGGAGAGGGTGCACCCGGAGTGGCCTTTGGAGGCAAGAATGATGGGGCTTTGCCTCACACCCTTTGGACATGTTCCTCGAAGGTGCTATTCCTTAGAGAGAGACATGCTGTTGGTAAAGGTGGAGGGTTGGTGAAGTAAAGAAAGACCCTCAACCAGGTGGATTGACAAGGCGACAGCTGCAATGGGCTCTGTGTGTCAGGATGTGTGAGGATGGCCCACGACAGGACTAGGTTCAGATCTTTTGTTCATAGGCTCACTGAGTCATACTCACTTCAAGGCATCTAACACCACTACTACCATTAAGTCAAGACTGACTCATAGCTGACCTTCCAGTTTGTTTTCAGAGGCAGCAAATCGCACTGAGGAGTTTGCCTATTCTTTTCCAAAGGAACACTTGGTGGACTTGAACTGTGTGCCTTGGGTTGGCAGGACAACACTTTACCACAAGGCCAGCAGAGCTACCTAAGAATCGTTAAACCAAACAATATTTTAACAGTTTTGCTTGTTTTGTGCTTTTTTTCTTTTTAAAGATAAAACTGACAATCAATAACCTTGAAACAATGAATGAGAGAATTAGGTGGTAGTGAGTCTAAATTAATGGGAGTGAAATAAGCCAAGCAGAGACATCGATAATGACAGCACACCATGAAGGATGCAATCAAGAACTGAATTGTATGTGCTAAACTGTTGAGTGAGCCTATATTTTGCCATGTATATTATTTCACCAAATAAGACATTAAAAACTTTTTGCTAGAAAGATTTATGATGTCATATTTAAATATAATTGCAGTAACTAGAGATTCACATTTACCTCATTCAAATTATGTAAAATATCCATTATGACTGCCAAGAAAACAAATATGTCTGTCCTAGAGAGGGTGAAACCAAGCTGTTCCTTGGAAGCAAGGATTTTGGCATTTTATCTCACATAATTTGAGCTTGTTTCCAGGAGAGACCAGTCCTTGGAGAAGTCTATCATGCTCAGAAATGTGAAGGAACAACACAGGAGAGGAAGGCCCCAGATGAGACAGACTGACATGGTAATTGGGAGAATGGGGGTAAGTGTGTCAGAAACAGTGAGATTCGCTCAGGGTAGGACAGTGTTTAGAACTATTATGCATAGTTGCTATAAGCTGTAGTTGACTCAAAGGCACATCACAACAACAATAAGCTAAAGGGAAATAACGTCATTAAGTCTTATTGTCAAAACCATCCACAAAATCAAGCTCCTCCTCTGCCTGCCTAAAAATATATGATTACGCTCCCCAGTTAAGAAAGAATCTGTTAATATGTGCTTGACGGCAGCCATCTTCCTTTGGTATTCTAGTGATAAAATAGAGAGAAAGATGAAACCCAAGGCACTTAGACCCCATGCAGCACCTGGTCATGGATTTGTCCCCTGGAATGAAGATTCCAAGCCATCGAGCTGCTTCTGACTCTTTGTGACTCCCTGGGTGTACCAGGTGTGTTCCCTCCAGTTTTTAGCATCTGAATATGTGAAAGCAGGTCACTAGGCCTTGCTTTCAAGTTGAAGGTGGGCTAACCCCCCTCAGCTTCTCAGCTAGCGACCCTGGGTGTTTGTATAGGAAGCTCTCCATGCTTGAGGGCCTCTGTGGGTAAGTGATGCAGATGAGATGTCATTACATGGGAAAGCTTTCCAAATTTTTCACACACCAGTTCTCAGTGGCACTTAACAAAAGCAACAATGCCTGTTAGGAAGGTCTCTGTGGCACAGCGCTAAAACAATGAGCTGCTAACAGAAAGGTTGGTGGCTCCAACCTACCAGCTGCTCCATGGAAAACTGCCGTGGCAGTCTGATTCTACAAATCTCTACCTACGCCTTTGGAAACCCTCTGGGGCAATTCTCCTCCGAGCTACTGTGTTGCTAGGACTCCGAATTCACGGACCTGAAAGAGGTGTGGTGCAATTGTTTGCATTAACTGGAAGCTTGGCAGCTGAGGTCCAGCAGAGGAGAATCCTACTGATCTTGTTTGCATTGGAAAGCCAGTGGAAACCAGTTCTAGTCTGAAACCCAGGAGTCTTTGTGAGCCGAATCAGCCGGATGACAACAGCTTTAGGTTTTTCACTGTCTTCTATTTGACTCTGAGGCAAGGAGAATCCTCTGAAGATTTTAGAGCGGCGTGCACGGAGCTGGCGGAGGATGTTATAAAACCAAATGACTTACATTAGTCACTTTCAGTCCTTTGAAAGTTCTCGAAGAACAGAGGAGAGCATGTCATGACTGGCATATTTTTATCTAGTTCAAAGGTTCATCAAAGTCCTTTACAGATTAATGAGTTAAAGTTTGCTCGAGACGGTGTAGGTAAACGGAGCAACCTAATTATGTTCTCGGCTTATCAAATACTGCAGCTCACTTTGCCTAAATCTAATTTAGATATTTATACACTTTCTAAAAATAGAAAATGGAGAATTAGCCATTATCCAGAACTAGTCATTCAATTAACAAGGAGATAAATACTAAGAGCTTGCTCCCAATCATCTGGAAACGAGGACACCATGAGATGAAGGACATGAAGCCCATCTCTGACGACAGCATCTGGTGGCAGGAAGGACCCTGTCCCTCTGAGGGTCACTCGGGCCATCTCAATTCTAGATTCTATATGTCAAACCCATCACATTAAAAAAAAGAAAATCCCACTCTGGGTGTATTGCTTCTGCCCCTTTCAAAATAGGAACTGAGATTATCAACCGTCTATCATTTGCCCAAAGAGGTTAGACTGTGATCCTAATCCGATCTGTCACTGCTGTGCACGTACTCATTCCACCTGCATACACACTCTGCGTACCCATTAAAGGACAAAGGATTCCATTTGGCGGAGCACTGATTCCTTTTTTTTTTTTTTTTTTTGAGGAGCTACCCAAACACCTCTGATTTCTCCTCATTCACCTTTGCAGACTAACTCCCTCAGGATTAGGAAGTTCTGCCGCAGCATGCCCACAGAATTCAAAGGCAGAAATAATGACTGCATTAAAGGTTTTCATTGGTGCTTTCTCTTTCCTTTTTGAAAAATTACAAAAGAGGACTTTGTTATGTTAAAAAAAGACCCAAAGGAGGTGGATTCTTTCACACATGCTTCTCTTCTTAAGTACGCTGTATAATCGTTACCTGATTGGGTGCAGGCTGGGAGCAGGTGAGGGAACGTAAATGCAATCAGGAGGTATGTAAATGCTTGTTTATATCTAGTACCAACTCACCCTGATTTCTCCCCAGGGCTCCCAGTACTTAAAGCCAGAGGAAACCCTAACCCCAAGTTAATACATGGCAGGGGTTGGACTTCCCAATGGGGTAGGGCAGATACAGGAAGCATTTACTTAGCTGACACGCGGAACAAAAGGCTTCTATAGTGCTTGGGGAGTTTATGAAGCAATATGGTCCCGGGATAGCAGTGAAATCATCCAGATGTTAGTCCAGTGGGAGCATGTGATGGCAGTCGACTATGATTCACAGTGACCCTAGAAATGACAGATTTGAACCTTCCCCTGTCCAGTATTGTCCTCACAATCTTTGACATGCTAGAGTCCACAGTTACGAGTCACTGTGTTTGTCCAGTCCCTTTTGTTGAAGGTCTGTATCTTTTTGTCTGAGCCTGTATTTCCTAACATTATTTTTATTTATTTGTTTGTTTGTTTGTTTGTTTTTTACCAAAGACTACCGCATAGAAATCCTCAAGGGGTGGTTCTACGCTGCACTGACGAGTCATTATCGGATGGGATCAACTCAATGGTACCAGGTTTATGGTGTAGAGAGAAAGAAAGAAAACAAATATCAGTGTCTGGCAAACTGGATTGAAATTATAAAGCGGAACACACTGCATGGTTTGAAGTACTTTATGTATCTCTTCTGAGGCTCAGTCTGTTCATCTGCAAAATGGGAAGTACTTCAGTGGCCTATAAGTTGATTTGATGTACAGTCCCCTCATATTTAGTGAGATAAAACAAGCTTCAGAGCTTTTAGTGTCAGTAGGGGTTGCAGGCAACTCAACAACACATCACAACAACAACAAGGACAGTGGTACATAAGATGTTCAGGGCTGTGACCTTTCTGAAGCACATGTTAAGGCAGTTCTTTGAAGGTATCATTTTATTAGTAGTTCTCAGCTTAACTGTAGCTTCAAGAGAAGCTTAGAACCCATAGAAATGAACCTGCAATATGTACTTTAGTCATTGTCTGACATAATAATAGTGATTAAGATCAAAGACAACAGCCTTCGGTCTGGATTGTACCTCAAGATTAAAGAAAACAAACCCAAAAAAGATCCTCAAAACAGGACCCCTCAGAGAGGTGTCCTCATACACAGAGGGAGTTGAAGTTGTCAATGATTAATTTGATTTGTATCTGCAATCAACACTCAAGGAAGCAGGGGTCAAAAAAATCAAATGATTTATTGCGATGGGAAAAATCTGCATATAAGGGTACATTAAAAACACAAAGACATCACAATGGGCACTAAAATGTGCCTGATGCAAATCATAGTGTTTCAAATAACTTCCTACATGGAGAGAGCTTGGCAATAACTAAAAAGGGCTGAAAACTTGAATAAATATGCCAAACACTCTCAGTGAAATAAATGAAATGATCTCAGAACAACCAGAAGGTTGCATAAAAGGGAAGATGATATGGTTGCATAATTTGAACATGTTATCAGGAAGGTAAGTGCAAAGAAGAATGCTTTGACTAAGATGGATTGGCAGTTTCTTCAAGGCTGGGCTCAAACATAGCAACATTTGTGAGGATGACACCGAACTGGAGGTGTTTAGCTATGCTCTGTACGGGGTTATGAAGACTCAGAACCAACGTGATGGGTCCTCGAAATAAAAGCTAAAAGAACTGAAAAACAAATTCTAGTCTTGTGTTGTAATGCATAGAGATGCTACGTGAAAAGTCTTGAATGATCCAGGAAGCATCAAAAAAAGATGGAAGGAATATTCTGAATCACTGTACCAAAAAGATTGGCCACTACTGAAATATTTCAGGAAGTCCCATACAGTCAAGAACCAAGGTAAGGAAGGCAGAAGGTCAAGCTGCACTAAAAGTATTTGGGAAAAGAAAAATAAAGAAGGCCCTAGGAATTGTTGGAATCCCAACTGATATGTTTGAAATGACAGATGCAGCCCTAGATGTGCTCAGCAATCATGCCAGGAAATTTGGAAGACAGATGACCGGCTGGCTGACAGGCTGAAAGAGATTCACATTTGATCCCATTCCCAAGGATGGTGATCTGAAAGCATGTGGAAATTATCAAACAATATAATTAATACAACCAAATACTGCTGAAGATCATCAAAGTATTATTAAAGCAGTATACAAAGAGCTTCCAGAAATTCAAGCTGGCTTTGGAAGAGGCCATGGCCCCAGGGATATCATTGCTAATGTCGTATGGATCCTGGCTGAAAGCAAAGGGTACCAGAAGAATACTTATTTCTGCTCAATTGACTATGCAAAAGTATTTGACTGTGTGGATGATAACAGACAATGCCTAATTTCGAGAAGAATAGGAGTCCCAGAACACTTAATTGTGCTCATGCAAAAATTATTCCTAGACAGAGAGGCTGTTGTGTAAAAGAGCAAGGGAACACTGCATGTTTAAAATTACAGAAGGTGTATCACTGCTGTATTCTTTCTCCACACATATTCAATCTATGCACTGAACAAATTATTCAAGAAGGTGGACTCTGTGTAGAAAAATGTGGCATCAGGATTGGAGGGAAACTCAGCAATAGCCTTTGTTATGCAGATGACATAACTTTGCTTGCTGAAAGTGAGGAGGACTTGAAGCACTTACTGTAGAAGATTGAAGACTGCAGCTTTCAATATGGATTGCACCTCAACATAAAAAAAAACAAACCCAAAATTTCTCACCACCAAAATTCGAGGCAACCTCCTGATGGACAGAGAAATTATTGCAACTGTAAATGACTTTATCTTACTGTGATCCACAACCAATACACTTGGTACCAGCAGTCAGGAGATCAGGAGACCTATTGCACTAAGTTTATAAGCAGGGACCTCTCCAAATTATTGAGGAGCAATGATATCAGTTTGAGGATTAAAGTTCACCTAATCAGACTATGGTCTTTTCAGTCACTGGTTATGAGTCTTAGAGCCGGACAATCAATAAGGATCACAGAAGAAGCAATGCCTTTGACCTGCGGTGCTGAAGAAGAGTATTGACTATACCATGGACTGCCAAGAGAACATACAGTTATATCTAGGAAAAAGTGCAGCCAGAGAGCTGCTTGGAGTTAAGGTTGGTGAAGCTTCATCTCACATACTTTGGGTGTGTTGCTAGGAGAGAATATTCCTTAGTTCTCCAGACTTGGCAAGGTGGAGGGACAGAGAAGGAGAGGAAGACCAATCCACTTAACCAGGTGGATAAACACAGTTACTGTAGTAATGGGCTCATGTGTGTCATTGTGAAGATAGCACAGAGCAGGACAGGGCTCAGATCTGGATTTTACAGGGTCACCATGAGTCATACTCCATGTCATCTAACAGCAACAACAAAACAACCAAAAAGCATATGTTGTTGTTATTACGTGCCAGCAAGTCAGAACTAATTCATAGGTGACTCTCTCCAGTGGATTTTCAAACCTGAAATTGCAAGGAAGGAGATTTCCCATTTTTCTCCTTTAGAGTAGCAGGTGGATTCAAACCACAAGTCTTTGGTTTGGCAGCAGAACTTCTTAGCACCAGGCCACAAAAGCTGCCTATAACATAAAGCAGACTAGAGAGAGTATGGAGGATGAAACTTAGCTCACTGTGCACAGAATCACTGTAAATTCTGTTATTCTTAGTGTTGTTGTTGTTGTTAGGTGCTGTCGAGTCGTAGATGACTCACAGCGACCATATGAACAAAAAACCCAAGCACTGTTCATAGAGTTTCCAGAGGCAAGTCATTTTGGAAGTGGATGCCACTCCTGCTTCCAAGCTTGTTTTAATCAGGGAGCTCCACCAAACACTGTCCACCATGGGTGACTATTATCACATTTGGCACATCAGTTTCACAGCATCACAGCAACCATGAGTTACCTCTGTACAGCAACGCACAGATCAGTGCTATACCACCTAGAAGAATGTTTGACAAAAACCAATTTGAACCAGGCCTGAGGGCCGTAGATTAAAATACTAGTAATTGAAAAGTCAGTCTATGTGTTAAGATTAAAATTAGAGGGGGAAACAGAGTATAAACTTACAAGTAGCCAGACATAAATATGTAAAGAGAAAAACAGAGAATGAACTGACCCCAAATGTTAATATTGTCGGAGACCAGGTTTCTGAACAATTGGGTTATTTTGTCATTTGACTTTTCTTATACTTCCTGAGTTTTTTTAAGGTGGACATTTCACGTTCATAAACAGAAAGAAATGCAGAAACATTAAAGTAATTCATAAATAGGAGTCCTGATTGTTGTACTAGTGCACGTATATCTATTTTCCAAAAGGTTGACCGTTCAAAACCACCTGTTGTTTCAAAGGTAGAAATAGCTGCAAATCTTTTCTGTAAAGATTACAGTCAAGAAAACTCTACAGTACAGTTCTATACTATGACCCAAAGTCACCATAAATCAAAGAATGACTCCACAGCAAGTAAAGACAGTATGTGTTAAATAGTATATACATGATACAAAATATACAGTTGTATATGAAACCTTCATAGAGAAGCTCATGGCTGGCAGTGCAAAAGTACTCATTTTTATTTCCTGCAGAATCCAAAATGCACATTAGGAGGTTCACAGCATCTACACAAGGGTACACTTCTGTTACACTGTGCAAACCTGGGACAGTGCTGGTCAGAGAAAGTGTGGGATGGTAGCAAGCATGTGACCTAGCATGTTAGATAATACAAAGTCATTCAATTGCGGCAAAAGCTGTCTACAGGACAGTTTGACTCTCATACAGGCATATCCCTCCTATCCAAGAGTTCCAATGTGGATTTAAGTCAAATATCAGGGAGGCACTATCAATGAAACTTCACCTCTCTCCTCTTCCCTCTAGCCAACTCTGGTATGAATTGGCAACCTCTATGGGCATGGGCAAAAAACCAAGGTCCCAGGAATTGCTGGCATAGCAATCGACATTACCGCAACAAACGGATGCAGCTCTGGATGTGCTCCCCAGGTTGTGTCAAGAAATCTGAAGGACAACTATCTGGAAAGCTGACTGGAAGAGATCCATACGGTGATCCAACAGAGGGTGGAAATTCTCAAACAATAGTACTAATATCACACACTGGAAAAATCCTGCTGACGATTATTAAAATATGACTGGAGCAGAACATCAATAGAAAACTGCTGGGAGCGCAAGCTGAGTGCAAGAGGCCATGATTCCATGGTTCATAACAAAAACAATTGTCAAACTTCTACAACGGGGGAAGAAGTTGTTCCTGAAAATTGCTCATTGCCATGGTGTTTGTTCCGATGCAGGTGGTTGTTGTTGGAAGCTGTTGAGTATGACTCATAGCAACTCCATGACCAACAGATCTGAATCCTGTCCTGTTCCGTGCCATCCTCACAATCTCTGACACACATGAGCAGACTGCCCAAGGTGCTGTGGCCCCTGGTTGAGGGTCTTCCTTTCTTTTATCATCCCTCCATCTTCGCAAAGATGATGCTCCTCTCCAATGAATAACCTCTCCTTGCAATATACCCAAAGGATGTGAGGTAAAATTTAGCCACCTGTGCTTCAAAGGACCACTGTGGCTGCACGTTTCCCTGGATACATCTTTTTGCTGCAGTCTGTGTGATATTCATGACTTTTCTCCAACACCACAGCTCAGAGGTATCAATTCATCTTCTGTCATCTTTGTTCTGACCCATGGGAACTCATCAACAGTAGAACTGTTCCATGAAGTTGTCTATGAACGTGACCTTTCAGAAGCAGATTGCCAAGCCTGTCTTCCGAGGTGCTTTTGAGCAGGTACAAATTACCAACCTTTTGATTTATAGTCATTTACACCATAAAGACACACACACACACACACACACACACATGGAATTTACAATCATGTACTGATTGTTCATGTGAACTCTATGATGTGGATGTCCTTTGCTTACAAATATGGAATCACTGGATGGTACAAGCTAGCATGACCAGCAGCTGAGAAGCGAGATATTGTAGAGTCCATATACATGATATTAAAAAAAAAATTTAAAAAATCATGTGCTCTCCTTCTGAAAAGGGAGCTCTGATGCCAGTAGGAAGAAGCCTTGCATGGTTCAAACCCGCCAGATGCTCTGTAGGAGAAGGATGGGCAATTTCCTCCTGTGTAATTTGCTGCCTCTGAAAACCCCTTGGAGAGTAAGCTAAGATTCCCTTCTGACTTAAAGGCACACAACAGCAACAAATTCTGGCAAAACAAAACCAAACCAAAACCAAACTCTTCACAATCTTATAAGGCACATAGTACTACAATTAACCCTTATGTAACACTCCTGCACTCTGTGGCAGCTGGGTGGTTGGTGGACCATAAAAGAAGACAGGTTAAGATTTTCCTGTGGACCAAGAGCTTCCCTGGTGCTTCAGCCCCTCCCTGAGCTCAGGAAGTGATCTCCCATAGACCCTGTTAAGCATTTTCTCCTTGTCTTCATGCAACCACCTCTACCCACCCCTGAAGCCTTTCTTTTTAATTCCTCCAGGGTTGTGCAGTCTCCTTTCCACTCAACCACTCTATTCCACTTGATCTTTCATGCCTACTATCTCCCACATGGCCCTAAATCATGACACAGAAAGTGTGATAACTCTTTATGTTACAGTCATGACAAAACTAATAATATCTTAAGGTGCTAGGAACTGATATCTTTAAATTGTGAAGTTGGCAAAGAATAGTGTGTATATTATGAACTGTCACCAAAACAACAACAGAAAATTTGTCTTGGAAGTTCAGTCAAAAACCTTCCTAGAGATAAAGATATGGAGACATTATTTCAGTTGCTTTGGGCATGTTTTCAGGAGGGACCAGTTCCTGGAGAATATCACGCTTGGTGAAACAGAAGGTTAGTGAAGAAGAATAAGTCTCCTCACTGGATGGACTGACATGGTGGGTACAGCAACAGACTCAAACACAGCATCGGATGAGAGGGTGGTGCATTCTGGGAAGTCTTGTCCATGGGTCTCTTGAATGTTGGAATCAATTTGGAAGCATCTAACAAGTTGCTCTCTCAAGTATTTTACATGGAACACAACATAAACAATTAACCTACTGAAGTCTAAATAAATAATTCTCTGTTCTGTGTTTTGTGCTGTTTGGGTTAAAAATTGTAGTCCATGACTTCAGCATCTCCTCAAGTGCAGACAGCTCAATAATAAAAGCCAAACTCACAACCAGCAAAGCATCTAGGCTTATACAGCTCTTACTGAAAGGGTTTCTGGAACACATCCAGATTCTCAAGGTCACAAGGTGGTCAACTTCTGTGTGTCCGCCCCATGGAAACTGCCTGTGGCTGGAATTTATCTGCTCCTTGAAAGTGCTCTTTGGATACTTAATTAGGTCCACTTTCTCCTTCCGGTTAACTTGACAGCCACTGCCAGAGTTAATAATTAACAAGGTGTCACAATACCGCTCACAGTCACTCAATTCTTTGCTCACCTGCCTTCCTGTCCCTTCCTGCTGCTTCTGAATTGCCTCAACTCCCCTGGGATACAAACTCCCTATAATAAATCATGGCACAAAAGCAGAGCCCTGTGTGCCTCTGACTGAAACTTACAATTGGGCAAGCCCAGGAGGCAATCACCTGGCCATTGCCCTAACCCGTATGCAGACTCGGTGCCGCTTGGGCCCAGGTGAGCATGAAGTTTTAATGAGGCCTTAGCTGCAAATGCATTGTGCAATTACTGTTATGATGGGTGAATGCTTGGCCTGGAAAGAATTGTATTTTAAGCAATGGGGTTCCCCTATTAGCTGTTCACAGCTATTAATTCAACCAGTTTGTTTATACATTTTGACAATTGTTCATGTGAAAAAGACCTGGGGATTTTATTTGACCACAATTTCTTTATAAGCTAACAGTATGATATGGTTACTAATAAACGTTAATGCAAGTTTAGACTACATTAAGTGAACAGTTCAAATAAAGATAGAAAATGTTTCGACTATATTTAACTATCAAAGGGACATAGTTTTTTGGTTCTTTTTTTTTTTTTTTCCTTTTCCACTACCAGGATTTGACAGGTAAAATTGTGCCTAAAGAGAGTCTGGAATGGAATATGTGAAAAATAGAACTTTCTTTATAAGTTTAAGATAGTTGCCTGATGTGTATGAAGAGCAAGCATTTGTTCATACAATCATTCATTCATCCCTTTGAACAACTGTTTTGAATACACATGCTGTGCCAGCCTTTGTTCTAGAAACAACTACAAAGATGATTCTCTAAGAATATTTGTTTTCCTGCGATTTACAGGCAAAAAAAACCTGGATACTTACATCCCAATACTTTAGTTCGCCTATTGGGTTAGGTTGACTTGCTATGAAGAGGGCATCGACAGTAACCATGGATTATGTGTGTCCCTCAAAATATGTGTCAATTTGTCTGGGCCATGAGCCCCAGTTATAGTTTGGAAGTTCTATAATGATTTAGTTTGGTTATTATAATGATATAATCAAGACTCATGAAGTGATTGATTGATTGATTGGTTGGTTGGTTGACCAAACAGTTTTAAGGGGATTAGAGAAGAATACAATACAGTTACTTAGGTCATAAATCTGACCCAATGTAAGGGAGTTTTTCTAAAATGTAGCCAGCACCACCTTATATCTTAGAAGAGCTAAAGTAGAAAGCTGAAAACATCAACAGCATCAAGTAAGAAGAATCAGGAGCAGAGTACATCCTTTGAACCCAGGGTTTTTAGAGAACTTCGTAGATCCATGGGAAGAATGAAATCAAGTGTAATGGACATTTCCAAAAAATGTCATACCCACAGATGGAAAGAGATAATAATCTTCTAATTGAGCTAACAGTGAGAGAAGTCATTTTCCTTGAATATGAACTTCTATCCTTTCACACTGCATGTAAATACATTTCCATTTGTTAAATACCAAGCACATTTATGATATTTCTATTATAGGACCATTAAAAAACTGAGACAGTAATTCAATGATAGAAATTTTGTCTTCCACGCAAGATAAATACCTATACTCGTTTCCTGACCAATGTACCTCTTACACAAGTACGACACATGGACCAGTGAATATTTGTGAGTTGTAATTATGCTTTAGAAGATGAATTATTCTAAAAATCAGTCAGTGGGAAGTTACTGGATAACAGTGGTCCAAAACAAAACTGATCAGGAATATGTCACAGGATCAGGCAGTGATTTGATCCCTTGTCCATGGGATTGCTGGGAGATGACTCTACAGAAGCTAACGACAACAACAATAGGGCTATGCTATAAAGTTCACAGAAGGGGTACAGACAAGAAGGTTCAGAAAGACAATGCCAGTAAGTAATGTCTGAGCTGAACTTAACAGTTTCAGCCAAAATTTTTTAATAACAAAAATCTAGGCAAAGGGTGTGGAATGAGGAGGGTTTCTGTGCAGGTGGCACACACAGAGAAAGTAGCATTGCTGTACAGAAGCAAATTCATGCACTGGGGTGGTAAGGGGGAGAAGTCACATAATATCCAGGGTGGCCTAGAGAAACAAGCATATTCACAAACAATTTGGTGAAATATCTTAGATAGAATAAGAAAACACATACATGAATTACTCAGAGTAATGAGTGACTGATTTTGTCTGGAAGAAGCCAACAAGATCACTGTGAATCAATTTTAAAGATGAGAGAGTCAAGCCTGTGAGGAAGAGGCAGATATGACTTCATACAGAAGGTAATGCCAAAAGTACAGCTGTTTGTGGGTGGTGGAGTGGGTGGCCTTGAGAAGGTAAAATGGGAGATCGGATTAGGATGGCAAATTGAGTCTTTTTTAATGCAAGTCTGGTAAGACACAGAAAAGCATTTCAATTAAGAGGCAATTAATTGTAATAGGAAGAGATTGCCCATCTTGCTCCTGTGAAGATGCTGGTGGATTTGAACCATGTGCCTTTGTTTTGGCCAACTCCTTCTCACTAAGTCACCAGAGCTCGCTTGAAGAAACTAGAAACCAGAAACTTATTTTCATTTTGTACATAATCTTTGACTCATCTATTATTGCCTAGCCCATCAACAACTTGAATTATTTAGATGGTACCAGTTTGTTTGCAGAAACTGATAAAAACTTGAAGCACTTACTATAGAATAGCAAAGACTATTCAATATGGATTACATTTTAACATTAAGAAAAGATTAATCCTCACCACTGGACCACTAGGCAATGTTACGATAGATGGAGAAATGACGGGAGTGGTCAATGACTTCATTTTACTTGGATCCACAATTAATACACATAGTAGGAACAGTCCAGAAATGACCCCTCTTGACAACATGGTCAAAGTATATGAGGCAAAACTTTACTTTACCCCTAAGGACCAGTTTGGCTACAATTCCTCAGAGATAATTTTTGTTTGTTGTTTTGGCAATCCATGGCATTTCCAATACTCTTCAACAACCTATAATTCAAAGGCATTGATTTTTCTTTTCTTTAGTCATTGTCCTTCTTTTAGGAGCATAAGAAACAATTAAAAATACCTTGACTTAATAGGATTTTGAAGCTCCAATCTCACTTTGGGCACAAGGCCAGGAGGGACTAGTCATTAGAGAAGGACATCATGCTTGGAAGGATGGAGGGACAGTGAAGGAGAAGAAGAGCCTCGATAAGATGGGTTGACACAATAATTTAGTCAATGGGATTAGGTGTGTCAGAGTCAGTGAGATTGGCTCCAGATGGGGCTGGATTTAGAGCTGTGGTATCTAGAGTCGCTTTGAGGGATCATTCTTTGGGGAAAAAAGATACAATGCTGGAGAAGATAGAGGATTAGGAAAAGAGAGGAATACTTCCAAGAAGGTGGACTAACCCAGTGACTGTAATAATGTACTTAAGCCTATCAGAGATTGTGAGGATAGCAGGATAAGTCAAGGTTGAGATCAGTTGTTCCTAGAGTCTCAATGAGTCAGAGTCAACTTGATGACAACTTACAGCATTACTATCCAATGAGGTATCCAAAATCTAGTGGCTAAAAAAAGAATAGCTAGTTTTAGTAACTCTGTTGGGCAGTGTTTCATCTTTGTTCAGAGTTGGCTTTGGTCTGCCTCTCTTTTTAATACATTCAGCTGGGAAGTCAGCTGAGAAAGAACAACCAAGACACTGCTGTGTCTTTTATTCTTGCATATGGCCTATTTTGTTCCAACTGTCCTTCCTACATCATTTTTGTGGCATGGTGTCTGGATTAGAAGGGAGGATATTTTGAGGGATAAAGTCATAGAAACACCATAAGCACTTATCACATCTCTGATTACATCATGCTTACACATATTCCATTGGGTAAAACAAATCAAATATTCAACCTCAGATACAGAATAGAATAACTTCTCAAGATCATTAATATTGGGATATTTGACATATGTGGCACCAAAAATATGACATTAGGTCAGAAAAAGCTATCTCCTCATATAGTGGAGGGGTATATGGAAGAGTGAAGTGGAAATAAATGAAAAGGTTGCTATTAGAGTCCAATAAAATTCGAATAAGGGCTACACTCAAGCACAAGGAATAAGCCAAGAATCCCTCCTAGAGCTGCTGTTGCTCTTGTTAAGTGTCAATAGACTACTCATAACAGCTCTATGAATGGAAGACCTGAACACCTGAATAACTTTCATCGTTTCTCCAAGTTCATAGAGTTTCCAGAGGCAAGCTATTTCAGAAGTGGATGTCACTCCTGCTTTCCAAGCTTGTTTCATTTGAGAAGCTCCACCAAACACCATAGGTAACCATTATCACATTTGACACATCAGTGTCACAGTGTTTGGTGTCACAGCAACCACGAGTTACCTCTGTACAGCAAATGGACAGACCAGGGCTATACCACTTAGAAGAATGTTTGATCAAAAACAGTTAAAACCAGGCCTGAGGGCCGCAGATTAAAATCACCCACCTTTGGCTCGGTAGCATCACTTTCTATCCACAAGGCCCACAGAGCTCTCTATATATTGGTGTTGGTGTTGCCGAGTCGTAGACGACTCTTAGAGTAGAAGAAATAAAACCTAGTGACCTAGTTGAGAGGCAAAGATAAAGGAAAAATAAATAGCTTAGTTAGAGACATATCATAGAGAGCGGTACTTATCAGTCAGTCTAAGGCATTTTGAGAAAACAAATAGCATTTTGAGAATGACAGTTAAAGCCAGGGAAATATATTAAATCATGGCAAAAGAGAAAGGATCCACAAAAGAGATTAAGGTGAATGGCCAGATGCATACAACTCAAAAAAGGATGGTCTCATCTGGGAATTTAGGATAGAAACAAAGAGAATGGGATCCAGGTTGTCAAATCTGAGGTCAAGAAAAATAAAAGCGAAATCTGTCATTATAATTAGTAATTAGGAGACCACTGGTATCCTCTGGGAGAAAGATGTCAGCTGAGTAGTTGGAGTTGATAGTAATTTACCATAAATTTGTACGAATGGAATGTAAAAGTGGAGACCGTAGGCCGCCAGTGAAGCTTGGCAAGATTCTAGAAGACTTAGACTAAACTGCCCATCTGACTCCTGAGACTGAAATCAGCGGCAGGACTGAACCCATCCATCCACCAGATGTCAATCTGTTAGGGATGAAACACAAAGATCCTATTCCCAGTTAGACACACAGTAGCTGGAGAATGAAGTTCTCAACCTGCTGATATCCCCTGCTACACCACGTGACTATAAGCAAGTGGAACACAAAGCATGAGATAGAGAGTTAGAAAGGGAAAGAGGCAGACTGAAGAAGACCGAGAGAGACAATGTTTCGTTAAGCAGACTCTCTGAAAGGTCCAGAGGTGCTGTTAATTACCAGTGGTTCTATATACTCGCCATTTGTAGCTGAAATCCAAATTAGTCAGGTTGTTGTGCTGTTTACCATTGGGTGGGGACCAACCCATAGCTGACCCTACAGATCTTCAAAAGCAGTAAATTGACTAGGAAGAGATTGCCCACCCTTCTCCTGCAGAGCAGCTGGTGGATTTGCACCTCATGCCTTGAGGATTGCAGTGCAGCTTCTTACCACTAGACCACCAGAGCTAACTAGATAAAACACCATGACACTATCAGGATTCAATCAAAAGAAACCATAGCTAAGTATCAACATCTTTTTGTACAGAAAAAAATTCCAAACCCAACAAAAATTCCAAAAATTCTTTTCATAACTAAGTGTTGTTTTGGTGTTTGGTTTGGGATTTGTTTTGTTCTTTTAATTTTAAACAGAACTCATAAAACCCCACAAACGTACACATAAGTCCACAGAATGAGTATTCCTTCTTTAGCCTATTTGTAGTTTGTTTTATGACAAATACTGCAAAGATAAAAACAAAATGTTTTAATTCATACAATACAAATTTCATGGGCCTCTTTGACCCTTAAATTCTAGACGTTCTCAGCTCATGATTCACTTCCTTGACACAGCTAATTCTATGACACAAGGTCTTTCCTCAAATGTCCGAGAATCCTAAGGCAAGAAGAGAGGGAAAGAAAGTTCTCAGTGGACTCCTCCACCATCTGGGCTTCTGCTTTTCATGTCCTTTCTCTGCTCTGATGGTTTCAAGTGTTTACCTGAGTCATTTCAAGTTTTCCAAACAACTCTCACAAAACATGACTTAGTTACCAAGTGCTGCTATAACAACAACAACAAAAATATTCCAACTGAGTAGCTTTAAGGACCAAAAACCTGGTGTCTCACAGCTCAAGAGGCCAAGAAGTTTGAATTCAAGCTAGAGTGACAAGGGGTCATTCTTCCTTTTCAATTTCAGCATCTCATGGAAAGAGATGCTGGGGGAGTTAGCTAACATCAGTCAGAACAAGACCAGACACAACAGTGGAACAGATCATCAACTGCTAACATGAAAGTTGCATTGGAGTTTAAAAAAAAAAAAAATCAAAGAAAGCACATAAGAGTCAAAGTAGGACTTTGAATTTAGAGACCATCTCAAGAATAGATTTGACACACTGAATACTAATGACTAAAAACCACACGGGTTGTGAGATGACATCAGTGAACATTGAGAAAACAAAATTTTTTAAAAAAGGAAAGAAATAAAAGAACAAATTGATGTCAAAAGAGACTCTAAACTTGTTCTCGAATATAGAAGAGCAGACGGAAATGGAAGAAATGACAAAGTGAAAGAGCCGATACTAAGGAAGTTTAGAAAAAAGAAACTAAAATATTAAAATGAAATGTACAAAGACTCAGAAGACCAAAGGACAAGAACATAATCAAAATGTTTCAAGCTGAAAGAACTGAAGAAAAATTTAAGCAAAGATATAATATTGAAAGACTGAGTGGACAAAATAGTAAATGACAGAGGAATCATCAGATGAAGACTGCAGGTTTATACAGACTATCTATACATCAAACAAACAAATTAACTTAAAAAATCCAAGCCAACCTCTCAATCCCCCCAAAAACTCCACAAAATTATCCATATTCTGTCATTTTAGGAAGTAGCATATGATCAATGGTACTGGAAAAAAAAAATTAGAAAGCACCAATGGTACTGAAGCAAAAAGTACAAGAGACATTAACAAAAACATAAGGCTCTGGAAAATGACAGAATACTACCACTTGTGATGCTTCCACAAACAGATATAAGTGTAAATGTTTGCTCATCTGCGACAAAGATTTTGGAAGATCTATTTGCAAGCAGGAGTGGTATCTACTTCCTTAAAAACATGCCTCCATAAACTGTATGAACTTGGATAAATGTTGATAATCATAGAAAGGCCTCAGGTTTTTTGTTCATAGAATCTCTATGAGTTGTGCTCGACTTGAAGGCAACCAACCACAAGAATTGGCAAACGAAGTAGATCTGGTTAAAAGTAGAGAATACTAGAAAGATGTTGAGCTGTGGATTACTGATGATGCAAAGGTATCTTTCTGTGTACTTCATAACAAAGTATGTATTATGTTGCAAAGAATGACACTCCCAAAACACTTCATTATGTTCAGGAACAATCTATTCAAGACCAGAGACAGCTGTTCAAACAAAACTTTACTTACCCAGAAAAGTATGAGTTGGGATTGCATGCCATTACCATACTTATTCAACCTGTGTGCTCAGAGTAAATGAGAAATTGGACTATATGGGGGGGAAAATTAAACTTCAGGAATTTTAGGAAGATTCCTTACTGACCTGCAATATGCTGATAACACAACCTTGCTTGCCTCAAGAGAAAAAAAGACTTGAGTTTCCTGATAAAGATAAAAAATTACAGCCTTCATTATGTATATCTCTACAAAAAGAAAACAAAAATCTTCACAAATGGTTAATAAGCAACATCATAATAAACACACAAAAGATTAAAGCAGTTGAGGATTTTGTTTTACCTGTGTCCGCAGCCAATTATCTCAAAGCAACAGTCAAGAAATCAAATCTTCTGCAAGAGTCTTAATGTTTTGAAGAGCACAGATGTCACTTTGAGGACTAATGATAATTTCTATCGCCTCATATACAGGTGATAACTGCACAGTACACGAAGAGGACATGAATGACTTCGAATTTGGTGTTGACAAGGCATGTTGAATACTCTGAACTGCCAGATAAACGAAGACATCGGTCTTACCCTCAGAATGTTCTTTCAAGTAAAGATGGTCAGTCTTCTCATGCACTTTGGGTGTATTATCAAGAAAGACGAATCTCTGGAGAAGATCATCACACTTGGCAAAGTTCTAAGAGTCCCAGTGAGAAGGATTAACATAGTGGCTGCAACACTGGGTCCAAGAATGAATGGAAAAGATTGTGAGCACAACACAGGGTCAAACGGTGTTTCGATCTATTGAACTTAGGTTTGCTGTGAATCAGAACCAAATTAGTGATTGTAACTACACCACCATCAACAACACCATGTACCTCTTAAGAGTTCTCCTCGGTGCTGTCACCCCACCAGCCAGGGCAGCATCAGAGTTAACCAAGTGACAGCCCCTAAGTTGTCTAGGGTGCTTATGATCAAATATATTTTATGTACAACAGAACTTATTTTACTTCTGAAAATAATAAACGAAAAAGCAAAACTTGGCTAAGTGGGTCATATGGTGGGGACTACAGTCCATGTGACAAAACAAAGCACATATGATCAGTTTAAAGGAAAAAGAATTTGTTTTATAAATCTTCACCGAAGGGGGAAATGTCACCAAAATCAGACGAAAGAGTGAGAGAATGATTTAAAGATAAATTTCAGAAAACAAATATTTGGAAATTTCTGATAATAGTAAAATCCATAGAAAGATTAGAAAAACATACCAAGTGTATATATGTTTGTGTCTATGTAAGTGTCTCTGTGTGTGTGTGTAAAATATAAAAGGTTCTTATACAAAATCCTAATTCTCTAGCAATCTTCCCCATTTGTTTGACAATTGCCTTTTAGGAGCTTTAACTGAAATTTCTATTAAGAAAATATAGCCTACAACAACAAATTCTTTTTTTTGAGGTTCAACTAATAATAGCTCATGCTTACTGCAGCAGCTTCCCCCATGAAGATCCCAAACCACTCAGCAGAATACATACATAGAATTAGCATCGTTCACCCAGCGGAGGGAGCCATGCAGAATTCAATAGCCATTCTTCACCTGCCATGCTACAAAGCCCAGCTCAGTAGGATTTAAGAGCTTGATCAAAGAGTAACTTTTCTAACCGAATCTCTGGAGGAATATAGGGTGACAGTATAATTACCCCAGTTAGAACTTAGCCAGCTGCAGAATTAATACCACTGCTACTCTGGCTGAAACAAAGAGGCAAGATAGGGCCCAAAGGTCTTTAATGGCCCAAGGAGGTCAAGCCCTCAGTTTTATATCTCACCCTAGGGACTCGTGAGATATTTCCCCCCTGACCAGGATGCCATCCAAAGCTGTCCCTTCTATTTTTTAACTGGACTGAAGAAAATAGTCATTATTTTTATAGTGCATTGCATTCATGCTGCCAAGCCATCAGGAGACCCCAAGGCCTAGGACCTACATAGGTAATCACAGTGCAAAAGACCTCGGGTCACAGGTTGGTCTCTTCTGCTACCATCATGGATAGAGAAATGATTCCGTCCACAGCAAGGCCTTCACCACTTTCAAGGAATGAAGACACACAGTATAAAAGAGAGCACTTTAGAGAGTGAAGATTCCCTGTTACCCAGAAATTCCATGAACTAAAAAAAAAACAACACTGGAATTAGAAGCCTTGCTATTTGTGAGGTGAAATGATATTCTAGATTTTCTGTATTATCACCCCAATAGAAGCAACCCAGGAGGCCAGACCAGGAATTTATACCTCCTCCTCACACACACACACACACACACACACACACACACACAATGTGATTATGTTTACCCACTGTGGACAGTGTTTGGCGGAGCTTCCTGATTAAAACAAGCCTGGAAGCATGAGTGGCTTCCACTTCTGAAATGGCTTGTCTCCAGAAACTATGAACAGTGCTCAGGTCTTTCGTTCATAGGGTCACTATAAGTCATCTACAACTCGCTGGCACTTAACAACAACAACAATGAAAACATAGACAGAGCTACGTTGGCCTAGTGGACAGAAAGTTATGCTACCAAGCCCAAGGTGGGTGATTTTAATCTGCAGCCCTCAGGCCTGGTTTTAATTGGCTTTTGTCAAACATTCTTCTTAATGGTATAGTGCTGGTCTGTGCATTGCCTTACAGAGGTAACTCGTGGTTGCTGTGGTGCTAAAAACACTGTGACACTGATGTGCCAAATGTGATGATGGTTACCCATGGTGGACAGTGTTTGGTGGAGCTCCTCGATTAAAACATGCTTGGAAGCAGGAGTGACATTCGCTTCTGAAATGGCTTGCCTCCAGAAACTCTATGAACAGTGCTCAGGTCTTTCATTTAAAGAGTTGCTATGAATCGTCTATGACTCAATCACACTTAACAACAACAACAACCTTACCCATCATGCTGAGAAAGTTGCAGGGTTAGCAAAAGAGAGGAAGACTGAGATGGGCTGGCATAACGACTGCAACAATAGACTTAAGGGTGGCAGAGACGGTGACCATGGCAGGGGACAAGGTAAGACTCCCATCTGCTGTGAAAGGGTCACTGTGAGCTGTAGTTTGATCCATGGCACCTAGCAACAAGCACCACCTTACTCACGTTCTAGCATGTGTGTTCACGTTGCAGGGTTCTGGTCCACCCAAATCATGGAGACCATCTGAAGGTTACAAGAGCTGTGGGATGACCAGAAGTTCCCCTGGAAAGGTCGTTTAGTTCACAGGGGAAGCGTTTTTGAGAACGCTTTTGTAGGTTGTGTTTGGAAAGTTGATCAAAAGTTTTCCATACCCTTAATTAGTAGCATCTAAGGTACTTCCACCACATGCAGGAGGCACCCATGCCCTGGAGACAGGCAGGCTAGATCTGGGCATTTTATACCGATAGAGGAGTAAGGTTTGAAGAATAATTTCACAATTAGATAGCATTAAGAATGATGAAAGCTAGAGAGCGGAAGGCAGCCAGAATTAATTACTTACTTGAGGGTCTGCTCAGGCCTCTTTGGCAGTGTTCATGCTGATTTTATTATGTCAAATTAACCCTTAGTATTCACTCGCCAGAGCCAGCTACAGCGGCAAATTCATACCCCACAGAACCAAGAGACCCGTTTCTTCTTTCCACCCTGGACAACTCACCCCTCCTCTCCAGTGCTGGTCTCCCCCAGAGCAACTTCAGCGCCTCTTCATTTTCTCTCTCGTATTAATTTAATTTGTTGGATCACTAAGTGGACATGATATTTCTAGAAAGAAAACTACATTTGGAGAACATTATAGTGAAAGCTTCTAATTCTGTCTCTCGCTCGCTCGCTCGTTCATTGTTCGGCTCCCTGAAGGCAGCTCACATATGGGTACCCTATAATAGATGGATGAATGTCTGAATAAATGAACAAATGATATACAAAAGTCAAAAATTACTGCTCTTCCTTTATCCAGCACTGACTTATTTAACAAGAGTGCACGGGGCACATTTTTTAGTGCTGGGAGGAATATAAAGATGTTTGAAACATGCCTCCTGACATCAAAGACCTTCTGTGCAAAGGGAGATAGGGATTCAAAAGGAACAGTTTTATGTGCTCTGTTTTAGAAAACTATGTCCTACTTTTATGAACTAGCATAAAATTATGTCCCATATTGAGAAATGCTGCTCTAAGTATAAATAATTATGCATATTCAAGGTAAAAAAAAAGGAATTCCTTAGAGAAACACAGCAAAAGAATTACATGAGCCCTCATGTTGTTCTATAAAGGCCAGTTTGGAATGTATCAATTGAAGAGGACCAAGACTATTGTAATCACAACAGGAGACCAGTGAGATTTCCAGGAGCCTAGCATACGTGGGGGAGTAGCATTGTCCACATTTAAACATGAATAAACTGATCAACATGGCATTTGTTTTCAAAATATATTTGAAGTTATTTATGTTAAAAGCAAATAGACAATAAAACCAATAAACATTTCGTGGGGTGGACGGAAACAGTAAAAAAAAAAAAGCAGAAGTGAAAAATTCATGTACCAACACAATTTACAAATTTCCATGAACAAAAATTAATTTTAGCATTGAACTTCCTCTGTCCAAAGTTAGATAGAAATGCAAAGAATTGCAATTATTATTTCAGGATGAAAAAGCTCATTCTATAATTCAGGAAAAGTATATTTTCCTTACGTAAGGAACACTGTCCTTCTATACTATTAAACATACAATGGGCATATTTTTATTGAGTGATTGCTTCCACTTTCCCTCACTTGTCATCTCGGTTAGCTTCCAAATGGATTCTGTGTAGAAGCCCTTTCTTAGCTTTATGTATTAGTGGTCTTCTACGGTACTTATCCTTTTGTGAATAACTTATGTCAGTCATCACAATTTGTTCTGGTTTCATACATGCTGTGTTTAACTCTAGATTGGTTTTAGTGATGTGTTTCAACAACAGTTTTATAAAATATGCAGCAAGAATTTTCATAGAGTTCTTCTCAGTGCCAATGAGCATTGAAAACAAGGAAATACACAGCGTGATGAAAATGGGCAACACTATGAACAAACATTTTATCAAAGGGTACGTGCAAATAGTTAATAAGCCTGTAAGAAGATACTCAGTATCATAAGACACCATGAAAATCATAATGAAATAGCGTTGTGACCCACTAAAATTATTAAATAAAAAATATTGGAATATCCAACATTGACCAAAATACAGAACAAATTGAACTTTCTTAGATTGCTCATAGAAACCCAAAATGGTAGAATAACTTTGGATACCAACTTGACAGTGTCTTATAAAGTTAAATGCGGGAGGGGTGGGCAGGGAAAAAATGCAACAATGAATGAATGGGAATCCAAAATCTCTGTAAATATTCACTAAAATTAATAAAATTAAATTTAAAAATAAAGTTAATGCCGTGACTATAAAACCTAGTAATTTAATTCCTAAGGAGTTTTCATATAGCTGTTCTTACTGAGGCATTGAGAACAAAGAGATAAACGCGATAGAAATGGGCAGTATTATCAAACACTTTTGTGTTTGTTGTATGTCATGGAGTCAGAACAGAGCCAAAGCTGAGTCTCCAGTGGGTTTTCAGAGGCAACCAATTGCCTGGGAGGAGATTTCCCATCCTTCCCCTGCAAAGGCAGATCTGAAGCACGTGCCTTTGGGACTGCAGCGCACCTTCTTACAGGTAGGTCATCAGAGTGGGTGAAGGATAGACCATCTCCTCCCAAGCAATTCACTGCCTCTGAAAACCCACTGGACTGTCAGCTATGAGTCAGTTCCAACTTGAAGGCACACAACACCACCATGACATACTAGAGAAATGAAATCATATGCCTGCATAAGGAGTTGCATGTGAATGTCCTTACCAGCACTGTAATAGAAGCCCAGACTAAAAAGAACCCCAAACCCACCAACTAGTGAGTGGATAAATGTAACTGTATTACTCATATTACTCACAAACAGTAAACAAAATAAATGTAAGCCATTCCTCTTCCCACGGAATTTATGTTTTCATGAGGGGTACAAACAAATGAACAAAGAAATATATATATCAAGAGAGGCAAGTTATACATAGTATTGCAAAGCAAAGGACAGAACGAAATGTAAATTACAATTGAGGAAGAGTTGGTGAACAAGAAGAGCTTGCTGGTTTGGAGGAGAATGGAGCAGATCATCTGGGAAGACCTCTCTGAGTAAGTGCAGTGCAACAAAAACATGAAAAAGGAAGGATGTTAAGTTGTGAAAAGATCTTGAGTAGAACTAGAAAGAAGAAATAGAAAGTGGGAAAGCCCCCAAAGAGGGAAGCCTCCTGGCTTGTTAGAAAAACCAACTAGATACAGTAACTACACCTCTGTGTCTCTGTGGACAGAGGAGGAAGCAGCCTAGACTTTGTAAGAACTTGTCAAACTCAAAACTCAGGGAGCTCTGGTGACATACTCTGGAGGGAGCTGAAATTCCAGCCCAAGTCAGTGCCTTTCTGGTGGTTCTAGTCCACAGGCGAAAGACAGACACTCTCTGCATGCAGTTTTCAGTCTCTGAGAATCCCCTGGAGGGTCAGCTGTGAGTCAGTTCCATGGTAAAAATTAAGATATCACATTGAGAAGCGTAAACGTATATTCTAGCTAGCAAATGGCAAACTTCATCTTACATTTCACATTTGCAGAGCTGAATCTATGAATGCCAAGGTGCACTTTGTTCTTGTTGTTGGTCTTTGCTATCAAGTTGGTCCCAGCTTACGGTGCAAAGTGGAAGGAAATGCTGCCAGGCCTGTGCCTTCCTTGTAGTAGGTGTAGATCATACCCTTGCGATCCACAGAATTGTCCCTGGTTTATTTTGTAAATTGTTTCAGAAGTGTTTGCTTCCTAGTCCATCTCAGACCAGTAGCTCTGCTAACACTTAATCCGCAACATAGCAGCAGTCAGTGTTGCACTGATAGATGACTAGTGACTGCCCACGAGGTATGATGGGTTTTCAGTCAAATCCACAGATTTCTACACAGAAGACAAGAGTGAAGAATGATGATGTTTTAGTCTCCTCCAAGGAGACCAAGTTCAAAAGCAGATTCAACGTAATATGTTTAATTTGCAACTACACAGAAGCAACTATTTAGGCAAACTTAGAAAGCAGCATACGTTTATGAAACTCCAGGAAAACTTTGAAATAAGTTGCCACATCTGCAGGGAATTGGAGACTATGTAAGATGTATGGTTGCTGTGGCAGCATTAACACCACTCCCTCTAGCCATTGCAAAAGCAAGGTGTCAACATAGCACGCCTTAGTGATTTTACCGTCTTCTGATGTTTGGAAGAATCTGAGAGATGTTATCTCAAGCAATTGTCATTTATTCTTGAGAAAACATCCTCGGAGGAATGGCAGCTTCTAAATCAGTCCTTCATTTTCTCTTAGCTAAGCTAAAGAACAGTGATTATAGAAAATCTTTTACTAAGCCTTTCTTCTTTCCTTTCTTCCATTATTCAACTCAGAGTTATGATTAACCACCTATTATGGGTCAAAAGAGCCCTGGAGATGTAGTGTGTAATGTACCGTCTACTAACTTAGAGGTTGGAAGTTTGAATCCACTCTCTGCTCCAAGAGAGATAGAAGGACAGTCTCGTCTCCTTCCATGAAGATTTACAAATTCAGAGACTTGCTGGAGGGTCATCTCGATTTTGAACCAACGTCACAGCTGTTGAGCTTGTTTAGTGTATAACTGTGGGTCAGCTGAGCAAATTATCCAGGGAGCTGGACTCTGGGAAGAGGAATGTGGCCTCAGGATTAGAGGGAGACTCTTCAATAATCTACGTTATACAGATGACACAACGTTGCTCGTTGAAAGTGAGGAGGACTAGAGGCACTTGTTGCAGAAGATCAAGGAATACAGCCTTCAGTATGGATTGTGTCTCAATAACAAGAAAACAAACGTTCTTACCACTGGACCAATAGGCAGTGTCATGATGGATGGAGAGGAAATTGAAACTGTCAGCAGCTTCATGTTGCTTGGATTCGCATTTAACACCCTTGGAACGAGTGGTGAGAAAATAAGGAGACACAGTGCACTGGGAAAATCTCCAGTTAGGGACCTTTCCAAATTATTGAGGAGTAGTGATGTCAGTTTGAGGACAAAGATACATCTGATTCGGGCCATAAGCTTTCCAATTACTAGCTTTACATCCAAGACTTGGAAAATGAAAAAAGATGACAGAACTGATGCCTTTGAGCTGTGATGTTGGAGAAGAGCACTGAACATCCCATGATGGCCAAGAGAATAAACAGGTATTCTTGAAGAGGATGCAGCCAGAGTGCTCTTTGGAGGCAAGGATGATGAGGCTTCACCTCACATACTTTGGACATGCTGCTAGAAGGTGCCATTCCTTGGAGAAGGACATGATGCTGGGAAGGGTGGAAGGTCAGTGAAGGAGAGGAAGACGTTCAACCAGGTGGATTGACACAGTGACTGCTGCAATGGGTTCTTGTGTGTCAGCAAGTGTGAGGATGGCACAGGACAGTAGTGGGTTTAGATCTTTTATTTACAGGGACACTATGAGTCTTATTCAACTTGACAGCACCTAAAAACAACAACAACGGGTCAGCAAAGAGTGCTTCTGATGCATTGCTTAGGTACGCAGCTGCTAACTAAACGGTGATAAGTCTGAACTAAGCAGCCATGCAAATGATAGAAAGATATCTTCATCTTCTTCTATGGAGACTGTGCCCTTAGGAACCCGATGGGGCATTTCCACTCTGTCTTCAGATATCTGAGTCGGAAACGGCCTTCATAGCTACAAACTGAAATGCCAGTTCTCTAAGCTTGGAAGATAGGCCTACTGGTGAGCTTCTGAGAGATCACGGCCCTTACATACCTACGGAGCACTTTCTACACTGGCAATCATGTAGGCCGCACTAGGCGAAGTAAACTAGATGGGAACCACATTTTGTTTGGTTTTTTTTCTTTGTCTTTTGGGTTTTGTTTTTTAGTTTGTCCAGCACAATTCTAGATTTGGAGAACAATAGGAGATTAAGTAGTAAAACCTCTTTTACCACTTTTACTTATATAAGGAAGAAGACAGATAATAAATTTGAATAAATAATATGACATGATTGTTGGTTGTTGTTGTTATTGTTGTTAAATGCCTTCGAGTCATAGGAAACCATAGCAACCCAATGAACGAAGGACCTGAACACTTAATATAACTTTCTTCGTTTCTCCAAGTTCATAGGGTTTCCAGAGGCAAACTGTTTCAGAAGTAAATGCCACTTCTGCTTCCAAGCAAAATAAAGTTGGCTATGGCTCATAATTACCCGATTAACAACAGACATGAGTCTTGCCTTATTCTGTGCTATCCTCACGACCTCTGTCATGTTCAAGCTCATTGTAACATTCACTATAACACACTATCTTATTGAAAGTCTTTCTCTCTAACTAATCTACATTTCCCAGCATAGTCTTCCTCTCTGACTGATCTACATTTCCCAGCATGGTGTTTCTCTACAAGGACTGGTTCCTCCTGGAAATATGCTCAACGTTTGTGAGATGAATTTTCATCAACCTGTCTCTAGGGAACACTGCTTCAAGAAAGATATATTTGTGCTTTTGGTTTCCCATGGGATGTTCAACATGCTTCTCCAACATCACAGTTTAAAAGCATCAATTCTAAAATGGGCACAGGATATGAACAGACACTTGACCAAAGAAAATACTCAGATTGCAAACAAACACATGAAGAAATGTCCCAAATCCCTAGCTTTAAGAGAGATGCAAATCAAAACAACTATGAGATGTCATCTCACCCCAGTAAAAATAGCAAAATTCAACAGAGCAGCAAACAGAAACTGCTGCCAAGGTTGTGGAGAAACTGGAACCCTTATTCACTGTTGGTGGGAGTGTAAAATAGTACAACCACTATGGTTAGAAATAGAAATACCATTTGACCCAGCAATTCCATCACTGGGAATATACCCTAAAGAAACCAGAACTGACACCCAAGCAGATATATGCACATCCATGTTTATTGCTGCTTTGTTCACAATAGCAAACAGTTGAAAACAACGCAAGTATCCATCAAAAGACAAACAGATAGTGAAGCTGTGGTATATTCACACAATGGAATACTATGAAGAACTAAAAAAAAAGGAACTCATGAAATATAAAAAATGGGTGACCCTGGAGGACATTATGCTGAGGGAAATATCTCAGTCAGAAAATGACAAATACTGCATAATGCCACTGTTATAAAATAGGACTGACATTGGGGTTGGGGGGAAACTAAGAGGGGCTAAATAATGTACATTGCATTGAGACAGATGAGGGAAAGAATTGTTTAAAAGGAATAGATGATTAGATACTATTATTTTTTTTTTAAAAAAAAAGCATCAATTCTTCTGTAATTTAAGCATGGTCCAACTTTCAGATATGTAGGAAGCGATTTGAGATAGTTTGGCCTGGATCAGACACACATTCGTCTTCCAACTCATCCTTGCTCTTTAACACTTTTGGAAAGGTCCTTGACAGCAGATTTCCCCAAAGCAACATGTCTTTGGATTTCTTGACTGCTTCTACCATGGATGTTAATTGTGCATCGAAATAAAAGGAAATAACTGACAACTTCAATCTTTTCTCCATATATCATGATGTTGCCTACTGGTCCAGTGGTGAGAATTCTTATTTTTTGTCATTGAGATCTGGTTCATCTTTAAGGCTGTAGTCTTTGATTTTCTGCAGCACGTGTTTCAAGCACTCTTCACTTTCAGCAAGTAAGGTTGTATCTGCATAATGAAGGTTGTTGATGAGTCTTCCTTGAATTCTGATACCATGTTCTTTTTTTGTTTAGAACAACTTTTTTAAATGATTTGCTAAGCTTACACATTGAGTAGATATGGAGAAAAGATAAAGTTCTAACACATACCTTTTCTCATTTTAAACCATGTGGTGTTTCCTCGGGTTTTGTTTTTTTGTATTTTGGTTTGTTTTGTTTCCTTCTTCTTCTGATAACTGCTTCTTAGTATATACGCTATTGTTGTTAGGTGCCATTGAGTCAAGTGACTCATAGAGTCATAGTGACTCTATGAACAAAAGATCTGAATCTAGTCCTGCCCTGGGCCATCCTCATGCTTTCTGACACACAAAATCCCATTGCAGCAGTCACTTTGTCAATACATGTGGTTGAGGGTCTTCCTCTCCTTTGCTGACCATCCAGTCTTCCCAACATCATGTTCCCCTCCAAGGAATAGCCCCTCCTGGCAACATGTCCAAAGTACGTGAAGCAAAGCCTCTAAAGGACACTCCTGCTGCACCCTCTCCAAGACATATCTGTTCATGTTCTTGGCTGTCCATGGGAATTTCAGTGCTTTTCTCCAACACCACAGCTCAAAGGCATCAGTTCTTTTTCTGTCATCCTTATTCATGAATAGCTAGTAATCAGAAAGACCATGACCTGAATCAGAAGCACCTTAGTCCTCAAACTGTCATCCCTACTCTTCAATAATTTGCAAAGGTCCCTAATTGCAGAATTTCCCAGTGCAATGCATCTCCTTATTTCCTGACTGCTTATACCAAGGGTGTTATTTGTGGATCCAAGCAATATATGAAACTGTTGACAGTTTCAATCTCCTCTCCATGCATCATGACACTGCCTATTTGTTTTCTTGATATCGAAATTCAGTCTATACTGAAGGCTGCACATTCCTTGATCTTCGGTAAGAATCTTTGTTTTCTTGATATCGAAATCCAATCTGTACTGAAGGCTGTATTCCTTGATCTTCTCCAACAAGAGCTTCAAATCCCCCTCACTTTCAGCAAGCAAGTTGTGTCCTCTGCATAACAGAGGTTGATACAGAGATGATAGATAGATAGATAGATAGATAGACACATACCAACCTTTATGTGTGTGTGTTGTATGAACACAATTGTTCTAAAAACCTCATTTTTTATCATACAGAGTCATCTTGTGTTATGACGCACACATAGTCAATGAAACACAAGCAAAGATCTTTCTAGTATTTTATGCTTTCAGCCAAGAGTCACTTGATTTCAGCAATGATATCTCTTGTGTCACTGCCTCTTCTGAATCCAGCTTTCTCCCTGAGAGCAGCTGTTAAGTTTTAATGCCTGTCTTTCAGTTGTTAGCATAACTCCTTATCCAATAGACCAGCAGATTTGTCTAGATTAAGATAAACTATCATTTTTCTGTGGTATAAGAAGTGAAGGTATTTGTAGTCCAGAATCACATTCTATCAGGGAAGCCACCAAAAGACACGGGCTTCTGTAAGTTTTCTGTCCCACTAGCAACCTTGACTATGAGATGGTGACGGTAGCTGCACCTTTAGACATGGCAGACAATGCTTCAAGCAGGAAGGATTCAAAGTGTTGGAACAACCAGTGCTTATATCAGGAAGGCAAAACTTTCAGAAGAAGCACGTGGCAAGCTTTTACTTAAAAGTCTATGGGATTTGTTCCTGCATTCTGCATAGTATTTTGTCATGTGAATGACCATAATTTCTCAATCCATTTGATTGTGGTTGGACAGTTGAGCTGTTTCCATGTTCTTGCAATGGACATTGGTGCTATGAACATTGGTGTCCAAGTCTCCGCTTGGGCCTCGTCGGTTCTCATTCTCTTGGGAGAATTCCAAGCAGTGGAATAGTTGGGTCACATGGAATTTTTATGTTCAGCTTTTTGAGGATGTGCCAAACTGCCTTCCAGAGTGGTTGTAGCATTTTATAATCCCACCAACAATGTGTAAAGGTTCCTATCTCACCACATCCTCTCCAATATTAATTACTTGCTGTCCTGTTAAACATTCCCACTGTTACTACAATGAGATAGTAGGACAAATAATATTGTATAAGACTGTTATTGTTGAACGTGTATGAAGATCCAAAAGGGGGAGGAAGAGTGAGTGCACAGGGGTGAGAGCGGGCTTGGGGGGCATTAATCACAGATTGCACAGTTGGATGGGTGGAGGGAGGGAGAGGGGAAGGAAGAAATGGGAAAGATCGTGTGTGAAAGAAAATGTATACAAACTTTGTAAATAAGCATAAACTTTTAAAGACGTCTATGGGATTGCATTGTCCTAAATTGAGCGATCCCACAAACCTAAGTAGTAAGATATTCTGACAGGGAATACTTTTAATTAGCCTCATTTCTACCAACACTAAAATTAGGCCTTAACTGGTAAGAAAGAAGTGAAGATCAGTATTTGGTAAGTAATTAGCAATGTTTATCATGTTTTTCTTTTTTAAAAAACTATACTGGTTTACATACACAATTTGTATACATTGTATTTCATTCATATACACTGTGTTCCACACATCCATCCATTCATTCATTCATACTGTGCTTCATATGATCATTCACATACATTGTTGGGAGGAGGGGTACAAAGTTTGTATATATTATGTTTCACACTATTCTTCATTCACATTGTGTCTCATACAATCATTCTCATGCACTATGTTTTATAAAATCAATCACCATTGGACCTCGCCTATCACTACCCTGTCTTTTCACCCCGATCCTCCTATTTGCTTCCCCACCTCCCTGCACTCACCAAACTGTGCAACCCGGTGGTTTCACCCCTACCTGTCGCCTGTCCTTACCCCTCTGCTCCCACTCCTCCTGAAAAACATTGTCTTTTATAAAATTCATCACCATTGATCTGTGTCCACTTTTACCCTTCCTTTTCAGTCCCCCGTTGGCTCTTTTCTAGTTCCTTCACCCTTCCCTCTGCCCAGCTAACTCTGTAACCTCATGATTTCCTCCCTTTCCCACTTCACCCTGCTCACTCCCCTTCCTCCTTTGGACTTTTATCCACATCTTACTAGTTTTCCTTCTATTTTTACAATAATGGTCTTATGCAGTGTTTATGCTTATGAGATTGAATTAGTTCACTCAGAATAATGCTCTCAAGCCTCTTCCAAGTGACATAGTATTTTTGGAGATCATTGCTTTTGAGTGCTGCATAGTTTTCCTTTGTGTGAATGTACCACAATTTCTCAGTCCGTTCCTTTGTTGATAGACATTTGGGTTGTTTCTATTTTCTTGCCATTGTGAATAGCGCTGCTATGAACATTGATATACAAATATCCATTTGTGTCTCAGTTCTATTTTCTTTGGGGCATCTTCATATTTGGAATAACTGGATCATACTACTAAGTCTCTATGTTCAACAGTTTGAATAATCTCCAAACTGTCTCCAAGAGAGGTTGTACCGTTTTACACTTCCACCAACAGTGTATGAGAGACCCCATCTCTCCACATCTTCTCCAGCATTTATTGCTGTCCTATTAAACTTTGCCACTGCTACTGGGGCAAGATGGTATCTCAGTGTGGTTTTGATTTGCATCTCTCTTATTACCAGTGACTTTGAGCATTTCTTCATGTGTCTGTTGGCCATCCGAATGTCTTCCAGAATATCAAGACATAAACAATGTTAACTATATTTTTTGCAATTGTTATTGTTAGGTATAGTCAAAACAAGTATGACTCGTAGCAATCCTATAAAAGACTTATCTAAACCTTGCCCACTATCCTTATGATTTCTACCATGCTCAAACCCGTTGTTGTACTCATTGGGTCAACCCATCACATGGAGAATCTTCTCTTTCCCAAATGCTCTACTTTCCCCACTAGCTTTTTCCCTTTTAAGGACTGACCATTTCTGATAACATACCCAACGTATATAAAACCAAATTTAGTCATCCTCACTTCCAAGGATTACTCTAGTTGCACTTTCTTTAAGGTATATTTGTTGCTCTCAGGCAGTCCTTGGGATAGCCAATACTGTCAGCCAACACCACAAATCCAAGTCATCAATTAGGTCCTTCTTCAGTCTTCTTTATTGTCATGTCAGAATGGCTGAACTTTCCAAGAGGTAAAGATGAGCTGGAAGAGAAAAAGGAACTTTCTCGGGAAAAGGAGTGATGGAAGATTAAAAAGAAGAAAGAGCTGTGTCACAGCGATGTCTTCCAGGTGGCAAGGGCAATAACTTCGTAGGGGTAATAACTATTAGATTAACTGAAACCAGCGGCTAAAGGCAGTCTGTGGGGCACTTTAAAGGCAATTGGACTTCATGCGGTAGGCAAACGAAATCCACAGCAAATTCAAGACAATGAAAGGAAAATCAATGGATTGCCTGCGTGATAACAATTCTGAACCCTGAGGGAACTAGTCAAGCCACACTGAGATAATTTGTGCAAAATGCTCAGCCCAGTTCCTGGCACACAGGAACGAATGCCATTGTTCCTCCACGCATAGAGCAGAGGAAGACCACAGGTAGGGAAGGCAATTAGGAGGCTTTTTCCGGAGCACAAAGAGAGGCAAAGAAGGTCGGGAGCAGGACTGGATGAAAAGAAGCTTTCATCATCTTACAGCAAGTGGGTAAAAGCCACGGGCAAAGGAGAGGGAAGAAATTGACTGCTGCTCAAATAGTAGAAGGTGGAGGGAGGAAAGAGTCTGTGATGCTGGTCTAGATTCATAGTACAGAAAATGTTTATGTCATTGTGCAAGACATTTCATTAATGATTCATTTCTTTTTTGTACTAACTTGTGCAAAAATAGGAGATATTTTCTCCATTCCCATATTTCATCTTCCTTGTTTTCTGAGCCTGGATCTCTGATCTGAGGAAGTAATTATTAACAGCTTTTATAAAAGGGTTAACGGCCAAGATTGAAAATGTCCGAAAACAATCTCTCACTTAAGCATTGCTTTGAAAACATTACGTTTCTTGAAAGAGGAGGCTGTGGGGACCCAGGGGCAGAATTCTCACTTTGCATGTGGGAGTCGCAAGTTCGATTCCTAGCTGCTGCACCTTCACCTCTCTGGGGAGGAGCGTGTGTTGCTGTGATGCTGAACAAGTTACTGGGGTATTTCTAGGCTAAGACAGACCAGAAAGACAGGCCTGGTGATCTACTTCCATAAATCTGCCAATGAAAACCTCGTGAACAACAACGCCATGCAGCATCTGATCATGGGGACACGTGATCACTCAGTGCTTCCTTTCCTTGTGCCTGAGGCAGCCAGGAGTCAGGAGACAGCTTGACAGTGACCAACAACATGACCATTTCTTGAGGAACACTGGAGCTGACAACAAAAGAGGATAAAGACCAAAAAGAGAAGAGAAAAATAAAGGGTTAATGTCTTCAAAATTAGCAAGGAGCAGCCAGTGGTAGTGGGTACGGGTGTGAGCGACACCAATGTCCTACTCTCAGACTCCAGAGCTAAAAGGTTTGCTCTGGAGATGAAAGAATGTTGGGCAAATAGATTTCTCATGTTGAAGGTGGATTGGAGCACAGAGACAGCATACTGCAGGTCATAGAGCCTTATCTACTATTAAATAGACACACGAGGGTCACACCGAGGATCCAGGACAAAGAAGCCTGAGATCTAAGAGCTCGGGGCAGGCTCTTCCGGCCCATGGCTACTAGAAGTGACTGGACTGAGAATCAAATCCATCCCCAGTGCTGCAGCTGTGACCCTGAACAGTGGTGCAGCTGTCCAGCCAAGCCCTGGAAGGGCTCCTGTCAGCCAATCAGTGCCCGGCTTCTCTCATCAATCCAAAGCTCGAGGAATCACCTTCTGCAATAGTTTCTGTATGCTTAGAAAGAAAACCATTCTGTCCCCCCATTTTCTGAAAACGTAGGAATCAAGCAAAATGAAATAATGGTTCTTTTGAAAGGTCCCGAGGTTTCTCACTTCCCGCTCAATTTTGAAACCAACCATCCTATCGGCTTTCGCCGTGACCCCTGCAGACATTCAAGGAGCCATTTGGCAAAAGTGGCTGGCTGCCTGTCTACAGTGGCTAGGAGGTCACGCCGGCTCAATCAATGAAAACAGACCCATGTTGGAGAGTCCAGATTTAAAATGTCATCTTAAGGCTTTATGGGCAGACCGTAAAACCAAACAGATTTATGAGATAAATAAACCCCAGCTCCTTTTCCCAGAGCCTGGGCACAAAAGCCCTGCTTTTCATCCTGACGTCTCCACTCTTTGGGGCCATGCCCTGTGTCTGAGAGGCCAGTGCGTCCACCCTGGATCCTATGGGGGATAAAGCTCTGCCTCCAGCTCGTCCGTTTCCATCAGGGTCACCTTAATTGGTCCCCAGCTGATCTGGAGAGCAAAAGGCTGGGGTCCCCACCTGAGAGCTGACTTCCACTGGGAATACAAACAGAGCAGGTGGTTTGGGGAAGGGCAAATGCCTTTCCCCCTGTGGGGCAGGACTATTCTTCCCCTGACTTCCCCAGAGCCAAGGACACACGCAGGAGCAGGACATTTCCTGCTGCAAATCAAAGTGCAGAGGCTGCCACCAGCAGCCCCTTCACTTTACTCGACAACGTTTTGGTTAACTAATTGAATTTCCCTTTGATAGTCTCCATGGCTGGTTGGCTGGCCGACAGCAGTGCACTGGCAGTCTCGTCCCACTACCGCCTTGGCTGCCAGACCTGCTGCCGTCAACTCCTCCTTGAACTCTCTGTGTATTAGTTCAGAGAGCACTGCTCTACCATCATCCCACCACGGCTCTTCCAAATGGTTGCGGATAATTGGGTTCAGAGGAGTTCAAAGCCATGCTCCAGCATCCTTGTATCAAAGCTCATTGAGCAACAGGGGATATGTGCCCTGAAATACAGCATGGGGCGAGGGGAGTTATTAGTGGAATGCATTCAAATCCGTCACGCTAGGTTCCTGGGTACACAACTGGTTTTTGGTTCAGCTTTTAAGAGTTCAGGTGTGGTCCCCAGGAGGTGGCTGCTATCATCCCTGCAAAAATATCTCATTTGTACTAATGCACTTTGCCTATTCCATAGCCAATTCTTGTGAGACTAATTTACATTTTTTTTTAAATGTCAAGCCTTTCTCCAGAGATTGTTCCTTCATTATATTTATTTTCTTGGACATGATTTTAACAAACCTTCCCCCCGAAGAGCTTGCAGCTATTAACTTTACAGAGCAGTTGCTCAAGAGAGAGTGAAAAACAAATGGTCTCAGGGAAAGGACGCGGCCAGAGCCCCTCAAGGGTATTTCTCTGCCCCTAAACTCATTTCATCAGTTCTTCATGCTCAGACCAGAAAGAAGAAAGAATAAGAAAGGGAAAAAAACCCCACCTCTTCACATTCAAGGAGACGACAGACTGTTGTGTTTATCATCAAGTGCCATCAAACTGGCTATGACTTTGCAGCCCGTGTGGAAAAGAGAGTGAGACTTAATGCTGTGTCATTCTCAGGACGCTTGCTGTGCTGGGAACCCATTCTGTGGCCACTGACAGAATGTGAGAGGACAACGTCCTCCTGTTCTGCCTTTTGAGCAGCATTCTGGACTGATTTCTACCAAGACTGAGCTTTTTAGTCTTCTAGAAGCCCATGGTATATCCAATATTTTTCTCCATCATCATAAATCAAAGGCTTCAATTACCCTTCCATCTTTCTTATCCATTTTCCAGCTTCCACAAGCATATGAAGCAAATGAAAAGGCCATAGCGTGGGTCAGGTGTGCTTTATTTCTGGAGGTGACATCTTTGCTCTTTAGCATCAAGGTCTTCGTAGCAATTTTGTCTAGTGTGATGATAGGTCTTTGATTACTTGACTGCTGTCTCCATTGTGGTGCGAAGTAAACCGAAATCCTTGACCACTTCAATCTTTCCTCTACTTATTGGTCTAATTGAAAAGATTGCTGTTTGCTTAACATAAAGGCATAATCCACACTGATCTTTATTTTAAAGAGCCAAGTCTCTGTCACTTTCAGCAAGCAAAGCTGTGTCATCTGCATAAAGCAAGTATCACAATAATGTGAATCCTGTGAGTTCTTTTCGGTTTTCTCATGCAAATGACACAATCTTGCTTGCTGAAACTGAAGAGAACTTGAGAACTTTGGTGCAAAAGGTCAAGAACAGTAGTCTTCAATATGGATTGAAGCTCGACATCAAGAAAACAAAGATTCTCACTAGGCCAATCTGCAGCCTCATGATGAATGGCGAAGTGACTGAAACTGTTGATAACTTCAGCTTGCTTGAATGCACAATCTACACTCTTGGCACCAGCACTCAGGAAATCAAAAGACAAATTGCACTGGAAAAGTCTGCTGTCAGGGACCTCTTTAGAGTACTGAAGAGGAATGATGTCAGTCTAGAGACTAAGGTGTACCTGATTCAGGCCATGATCTTCACAATTACTTGCTATACATCAGAGAACTTGACAATAATTAAGGATGATAGAAGAAGGATGGATGCCTTTGAGTTGTGGTTGTTGTTGTTGTTATTAAGTGCCGTCGAGTTGCAGGTGACTCATAGCGACCCTTTGAAGGAGAGTCCTCAACGCTTGGGTGTCTTTCATCCTCTCTCCAGGTTTATAGGGTTTCCAGAGGCAAGCTATTATGGAAGTGGATGTCACTCCTCCTTCCAGGCTTGTTTTAATCAGGGAGCTCCACCCCACTCTCTGTCTGCATTGGGTAGCCAACCATTAAACACATTTGACACATCAGTGTCACAGTGTTCAGCCTCACAGCAACCAAAAGTGACCGTGGTACAGCACCTTGTATGCCAGAGGAATGTTTGAACAAAAACAATGAAAGACAGGCCCAAGGGCAGCGCATTAAAAGTTACCCACCTTTGGCTTGGTAGCATCGCTTTTTCTGTTCATGGGTCAGCTGATCTCTCTCTATGTTGATGTTATTGTTGTTAAGTGCCGTTGAGTCACAGACAACTCATAGTGACCCTATAAAGGAGAGTCCTCGACGCTTGGGTGCCTTTCATCCTCTCTCCAGGTTCATAGGGTTTCCAGAGGCAAGTTATCATGGAAGTGGATGCCACTCCTCCTCCCAAGCTTGCTTTAATCGGGGAGCTCCACCCCACTTTGAGTTGTGGTGCTGGAGAAACATGTTGAACATACAGTAGACTTCCAGGATAACAAACAAGTCTTTCCTGGAGGGTTAAAACCAATTTGCTTCCTAGAGGTAAGGGTTTTGAAGTTCTGTAACATATTTTGGCACATGGCCAAGAGGGTCCAGTTCTTGGAGAGGACATCATGCTTGGAAGGGTGGAGGGACAGTGCAGGAGAGGAAGACCCAGGATTAAATGGATTAACTCAGTGACTGAAGAAATGGGATTAGGTCTGTTGGAGACACTAAAATAGAGCAACTTTCAGAGTTAATGTACATAGGGTTGCTATGAGTCTCAGGTGACTCGATGGCACATAACAAAAGTGCACATAAAAGTTATGCTTACACTATCTTGTTTGGTGCCATCAAGTTGGGTGAAACTCATAGCAACCCTATGAACAACTGATCTAAACACCCCCCTATCCTATGTCATCTTCGCAATCTCTGGCATACTCAAGTCCGTTGCTGCAGCCACCATGTCAACCTACTTGGTTGAAGGGTTTCCTCTCCTTCACCAGCTCTCCACCTTACCAAGCACAATATCCCTCTTCAAGGAATAACCTCTCCTAGTTATGTGTCCAAAACAATGTGAGATGAAGCCTTATCATCATCGCTTCCAAGGAGCACTGTGGCTGTACCTTCGCCAAGATATATCTATTTGTCCTTTTGGCAGTCTATGGGATCTTTAGCACTCTTCTCCAAAACCAGGTCCAAGGCCTCAGTTTTTCTGTCATCTTCATTCATTGTTCAACTCTCAGATGCATACGAAGTGATGGCCTGAATCGAATGTACCTAAGTGTTCAAATTGACATCATTACTCCTCAATAATTTAAAGAGGTCCCTAAACTACAGAATTTCCCAGTGTAATATGTTCCCTGATTTCCTGACTTCTGGTACCAAGGGTATTAATTTTGGAACCAAGTCAGATGAAGCTGTTGACAGTTTCACTCTTTTCTCCCTCTAGCATGATGTTGCATATGGTTCATGGGTAAGAGTCTTTTTTCCCCTTGACAATGAGATTCAATTCATGCTGAAGCCTGTACTCTTTGATCGTTTGCAACAAGTGTTTCAGATCTTCCTCAATTTCAGGAAGCAAAGTTGTGTCATCAGCACAACACAGGTTATTCATGAGTCTTCCTCTGATCCTGGTGCCACATTCCTTTTCACAGAGTCCAGTTTCTCTAATAAGTTGCTTAGCCTACAGACTGAATAGGTATGGAAAGAGAATACAACCATGACACACACCCTTCCTAATTTTAAACCACGTAGTGCTTCCTTTTGCTCTGGTCACACAGTAACCTCCTGGTCTATGTATAGGTTTTGCATGAGCACAATTAAGTGCTCTGAAATTCTCAATCTTCTCAATATTATCCATAACTTGTTCCAATTCACACAGTCTAGTGTCTTTGCATAGTCAATAAACACAAATAGAAATTCTCTACTTTCAACCAGGATCCATCTGACATATCCCTGGGGCTATGCCTCTTCTAAATCCAGCTTGAACTTCTGGCAGTTCCCTATCTATGTACTGTTCTAGCCATTTTTGAATGATCATCAGCAGTAATTTGTTTGCATATGATATTAATGATACTGTTAGATAGTTTCCACAATGTGTCGTATCATCTTTATTGGGAATGGGGACAAATATGGACCTCTTCCAATCCATTGGCCAGACAGCTGTCCTCCAAATGTCCTGGCGTAGAGGGGTGAGCACATACAGGGCTGCATCTGTTAGTTGAAACAAGTCAATTGATATCCTAATGACTCCTGGGAACTTGTTTTATTTCCAATGCCTTCA
>NW_006399774.1:8824929-8837674 GCF_000299155.1 Elephantulus edwardii
AACAACATCTATCACCAAGCCCATGTCTTCCAACCACTATTCCTTCTTCTCTTTTACCAACTTTTGCATTCCAGTCATCAATTATCATTGATTCAATGAAGACTGTTCCCTGTGTCCTCTGTTTAATAATAGAAATATTACCAAATCCTTCTTTCACTGAGATGATCCCTACTTTAAGGATAAGTATAGTAGCCATATATCTTTAACGTGATAGACAATTACTATGTTAATTGTTCCATTCACACCAAGGAGTCTCTGGTTAGTAAAAATAATGAAAGTGTTTGGGTACTTTGGAAGGAAGGCCCTGGTGACCTATATTTTTAAAAATCAGAGACTGAAATCCCCACAAAACACAATTTTAATATGGCACACATTGTTAATGAGAATCAAAATCAAACTTGATGAAAAGTGAGTTTTCCAATTAATGAGGGCAGAGACTGTTGAGAAGACACACTGTTATTGCCTGTTCAGTACTTAGGCATTTCACAAATGTTTATGGAGTGCTTACCATTTGCCAGAGCTTGGCTTCTTTGGTCTAAGGGCTAGCATGGTGACCCTGCCTCCTTTCCAGGATTTGGGAGAAGTGACATCTGTGCTAGTTGCCATAAACCAGAACAGAAACAACAAAAGAAAACTTTACTATCAAGTAAATTACAGTTCATGGTGACCTTCGGAAGGTTAGAGTGTATATCTTTTTTTAAAAAAATTGAAATAATTTTTTCAATTTTATACCGATTTTCTTACAAAGTCCATATACACTGATTTTTCACACCAGATCTTTCCCATTTCCTTTACTGACCTCCCCCCCATCAAATTGTGCAACCGTCCATTATGACTAACCATCACCTTCCGCCCATCCTCACCCCTCTGTTCCCACTCTACCCTCCTTGGTTCCTCATCTATGGTCTACGATAATGGTTTTATACAGTATTTGTCCTTATAGAACTGAGTTAGTTCACTTCTCATAATGTTTTCCAGTCCCTCTCAAGTTAGGTAATAACTTACAAAATCATTCTCTAGCATTCTGTGAAGTATTCCGTCATGTGAATGTATCATAATTTCTTAACCTATTCAATTGTGGTTGGACATTTGGGATGTTTCCATGTTCTTGTGATGGTGAATAACTTTGCTGTCAACATTGGTGTACAAGTCTCTGTAAGAGAAAGCCTCAGTTCTCATTTTCTTGGGGTTTATCCCAAGCAATGGAATAACTGGACAATATGGAATTTCTATGTTCATCTTCTGGAAAAAATGCCAAACTGCCTTCTAGCATGGTTGTACCATTTTACAATCCTACCAACAATGTATTAGAGTTCCTTTCTTGCCACATCCTCTCCAACATCTATTACTTGCTGTCATGGTGAATTTTGCCACTGCTACTTGAGTGAAATGGCATCTCATTGTGGTTTAGATTCACATCTCTTTTTGTCAGTGATCTAGGACATTTCTTCATGTGTCTGTTTGCTGTCCAAATATCTTCCTCTGTGAAAATTCTTTCCATGTCTTTTGCCCATTTTGAAATGTGTTATCAGTCTTTTTTCTTGTGGAAACCCTGTAGGATTCCATAAGCTTTTGAAATGAGACTGTTGCCTGAAATGGTATTGACAAATGTTTGCTTTTTTCCCAGTCTGTAGGTTTTCTTTTCACTCTGTTGGAAAAAGTTTCTGATGCACAGAGGGATTTATTTGATCTTTAAAGAGATTACACATCTTTCTCCCAAGAAGTAGTTGTTTGATTTGAACCACTGACCTTTTGCTGACTAGCCCAACATGTAAGTCATTGTTCCACCAAGGGTTTACTTCCTTATTTTTTTCTGTCTAGATAAAAAAATATCTCTGGTGGTAAAATGTACAATATATCAGGCTTATAACAAAACCTGTGAAAAAAAGACAAAAAGCCCCTTCCCATGGAGATTGACAACCTTGAAATAACCCCACAAGTTTGTTTTGCATCCGAACTGATGCAACAGCAATGACTGCTACCAGATAAAGGCTTCATGTCCTTGAGTCCTTTGTAAAGTGGTGGCCCACCTAACTTCATGTGGTTTATCCCTTCTCACCTCTGCACTGATGTGTGTTCCTCAAAATTGGCACATCTTCACATTTTGTCCCATCACTGGTTATTCTAGCACTTCTGTCTAAATACAGTTTTTGTATTTCTAGATATTCGCTGTTCTGTCTACATCCAGCTTGTTGTTGCTAAGTGGTGTTGAGTATCACTCATAGTGACCCAATGAACAAAAGATCTGAATCCTGTTTTCTATCCTGTGCCATCCCCCCACTTCCTGATACAGAAGAACCTGTTAAAACAGTCACTGTGTCAATCTACTTGCTTGACGATCTTCCTCTCCTTTTCCGACCCTCCACTCTTCCCAGCATCATGTCCTTCTCCAAGGAACAGTCCCTCCTAGCAACAAGGCCAAAGGATGTGAGGCAAAGTCTCGTCATTCTTCCCTTCAAAGAACACTCTGACTGCACCCTGTCGAAGAAGACATACCTTTTCTTCTTCTGGCCATCCATGGGATGTTCAGTGCTCTTCTCCAACACCACAGCTGAAAGGTATCAATTATTCTTCCATCATCCTTATTAATTTTCCAGCTCTCAGATGCATAGCAAGTGATTGGAAAGATGAATAGCCTGAATCAGATGCATCTTACTCCTCAAACTGACATCATTACTCCTCAATAATTTGGAGAGGTCCCTAACTACAGAGTTCTCCGGTATGATGTGTGTCCTTATATCCTCACTGCTACTACCTAGAGAGTCAATTGTATCTACCTTGAATGCTGGAAATCTGGAAATTGTTAGAAGTGAAATAGAACACATGAATATTGACATACTAGGCTTTAGTGAGATGAGATGATTCATCTTTGGCCACTTTGAATCAGATAATCATATGGTATACTATGCAGGGAATGAGAAACAGAAGAAGAATGATGTTGGATTCACAGCCAAAAAGGCAATTTCAAGTTCTATTTTGAAATACAGTGTTGTGAGTGATAGGATAATACCCACATGCATACAAGGAAGACCCATTAATATGACTATTATTCAAATATATGCTCCTACATCTAGGGTCAAAGAGGAAGAAATTGATAATTTTTGCCAAATTTTGCAGTCTAAAATGGACTGAACATGCAATCAAGATGTGTTAATAATAATTGACATGCAGCTTAGGTTTGACTAAACTCATTCTATCTTGTTCTGAAAAGTTCACGTTGCATGCCTGGGATGGAGAGCTGTTTAAAGTTAACTACAGAATCAGTTCTTTGTAAACATAGGAAGTGTAAATCCAGGTCCAGAGCAGTCATGGTGAGAGAGAGATTCAGAACAGTGCTCTCAGAGCACATGCTTGATGCTCAGCTCTCATAAAAATCGTGGCAGGTGTGCTTTCTCTTTGTGCCTCATCTTCCTTAATACTTAATCGCCCTTGAAGCATTTGTTTGGATGATGTCAAAGCTGGCTTCGCAAGAGATAAGTTCATGTATCAGCTGGAGCAATGCTGGTGACTCTGCCTTTCACTCTCCTCCTGAGCCCACTTCTCACCGAGTGAAATGGCCAAAGTTACACAAGGGTTTCTCCTCATCCTTGACCTTGCTCAGCTGTCACCTCAGAGTAGACTGGCAGACTCATGCACCATATAGTGCTATCTCTTGACTTTGCTTTTGTTTCCCCCAGCATTTCTATTGTTACCATGTGTTGCCACCTGGTTCATCATCCCATCACCTTTGAGCGAGAACCAACTTTTAGCTGATTCTGTATTGGGTGTTTGAAGTTGTAAGCCACATGAGAAGAGATTGTGCATCTTTCTTCCACGGAGAAATGCTGGTGCATCCAAACCACTGGATGAACACGATCTTGGGGTTGAATGAAGCCACTAGAGCTCCAGCTGACTGCTCTTTCTTAGCCCCACTTTGGGGTTTTGCATTGCCACCCAGCAGCCCCGTGTATAACAGAACATACTGGTGGCCTATCCTCGCCTGTCATCACGAGGTTTGTTATGGTCATTGTTGTTATGGTCATTGCATCAATTCACCTCGCTAAGAGCCTCCCCCATCTTTTCCAATCACCCATTTTATTAAACTTGTCATCCTCTTCCAGCCTTTGGTCCTTCCTGATGATGTAGTCAATGTACAAGGTCCATTCTTGCTGTCTTTGCCCCAGAGAAACATTAGTTACATTTATGCTGAATGGATTTACTTGTTCTTCTGGCAGAGCGTCATATTTTCAAGGTGCTTTGCTAATAACACTGAAATGTTAGTTGTAAGTAACTAAATTTATACCATTTTATCTGTTTACTTTCTTATTTAAAGAATGGAGGCCAGCAATCACATTTTATTTACCCCAGAATCATCAATATCTGAAATAATATGAGGGATCACATGAATATTGGTCATATGAGTGGATACGCTTGTCAAGTTGGGGGAATTAGAGTTACCCTAACTCAACTCAGGACACAGGAGTCTCAGCCAGATGAAGTCTACCCATCCTGCCCTGTTTTATAATCTCTGTGTAAGTAAATTATGAATTTGTAACTATTGGACCCCTCAAAAGGAGTCCTGGTGACACAGTGGTTAAAATGCTCGGTTTTTAAGGTAAAAGTTGATAGTTTAAACCTGTCAGCTGCTCTGGAGGAGAAAGATTTATCTTCTATAAAGATTCAAACCCTCAGATGCTGCATTTATAATTCCTTCTGTGAGGATTAGTGACAGACTAGTTACAAAACAGAGAAATAAACCATGTCCCAAATACCTGATATGCTTTATCATTCCATGATTTCTGTCATCAATTGACTCCCTTTCTTCATTCAGTTCCCCTACTCCTCGACGTCCCTCTGGTGTGTGGTCCACTGGAAGATCTCAAAGAGACTCAAACCCATCAGGGAAATGACTTGCGTGATTGTGGGTGATGCAGGCTGGTGCTGCAGAGACTGATGAGAAATAGGCCAGGATCCTGTAGACTGTTAGCTGTAGCTTAGCTGGATGCTACATCCCAGGAGAGCTAGTGCCTCAAAAGAGGACAGGCATTGAGTTTCCATGAGCTTCCACAGGCCTTGTAGCCCATCCTAATTCTGTCTCCTTAATGCCATAAATATTTCATCACAAATAAAAAAAAATTAATAAATGGCTAAGAAAGGTGTTTGAGCAATTAACCTTTAACACCACAGAAGCTATGGGAGTGCACTTGACCACAGTGGGATTTGACCCTGAAATATCAGGAACCATTTCATTGCTCTTTACTTTACACTTAGATAAAAGGCCCTGCCCACAACAACATCTCACCTACTCTTGGAACTCCCCACGACTGCTTCCAGTTCCACATTCCTCCTTCTAAGCCCTCATGATCCATGGTTATCCTGCAGTCAGTCTCCTGAACTGCATGTGCTCAGCCCTGGAATTCGATTCTTTCTCCTAAAATCCACAGAACGTGGCTCTCTCCTGGTATGAAGGGAGATTCAATTAGACAACAGGACCATCTCAAATAGATCATGTTCAAATAGAACAAACTCCAGGATTCTTAAAACTGCTTTAAGTCTCTTGCATGTGGCTTATCTTTCTCTGTTGGCCTCCTCTCCACCGCTTTCTCATTTTACAGCTATTTCTTACCTTTAAAGGACAAACAAATGAATCCTGTTTTACAATGAAGAGCTATTAGGAAGTTTATACTGTCTTCCTCCAAACTTAGTTTTATCATTTTTCATTAAAACTCTAGTTTGTTCATTTAAGCCCTAGTCCAAAGGTTGAACCATCAATATCATCATCATCATCATAATATACACACAAGGAAGAACTGTAGACACTAATATTATCCAAACACATATCAACTACTATAGTCAAAGGTGAAGAAATAGAGGATTTCTGCAGTCTGTAATCGATTGATCATGCAGTCAAGATACATTTACAATAAGTAGTGATTAGAAAAGAAAAACATCAAACAAAGAATTAGTATTTGGGAAATATGACCTCGGCGGCAGGCGTGAAAGCCTGAGAAGACTGGATAGACTTGGTATTCTTCAACAAGGCTAGTGGGCAACTATAAAACAGATCACCAAATGAGAATAATAAAGTTCCAACTGAAACTGAAGAAAGTGAAAGCAAGTTCATGACAGGCAAATGCACTTAGTTACACCAGTTAAATTTAGAGGTTATCTTAAGAATAGACTACATGCATTGAACACTAATGACTCAATACTAGAATTGTAGAATGACATCAAAGAGATCATAGATAAAGAGAGGGGAAAGGTCATTAAGAAGACAGAAAGAAAAGGCCAAAATCGATGTCAGATAAGATTCTAAAATATGTACTTAACTGTGGAGAAAATAAAGTTAAATGTGAAAAAAGTAAGAAGAACTAAAGATGTCAAAGGAAAGGTTGAAAAGAACAAGAAAAGTGTCATACAAAATATGTAAGGACCCAGGATTAGAAAACCAAAAGGGAAGAACGTTTTTTACTTTTCTCAAGCTGATAAATGGAAAAAGAGTCAAGCCCAGAGTTACAATATTTAAGAATTCTATGGGCAAAATCTTTAATCATGTAGAGAGCATCAATAGAAAATTAGAGAAACATACAGATTCCCTGTACCAAAAAGAATTGGTAAACACTGAAACATTTCATGAACAAAAACCAATGATAGTGAATGAAAAAGTAAAGATGTAGTGAAAGTTCCTAAACAAGATCTAGCAATTCAAGCGCTATCAATTTGAGGTGTTTCAATAATCAGATGCAGTTCTGTACTAGTGCTCAGTTGTGGTTGTTGTGTGCCATAGAGTCAGAACCAATCCATAGCTGACCCTCTGACGAGTTTTCAGGGACAGTTAATCACCATGAGAGGAGATTACCCATCCTTCTCCTGTGGAGCAGTTGGTGTCCTCGAACCGCTTGCCTTAGGGGTTGCAGTGTAGCTTCTTGCCATTAGGCCTGAAGAGCTCCCTAGTGCTCAGTAGTCTATGCTAAAAATTTTGGAAAATAATTATTTGGCCAACTAACTGGAAAAGATCAATATTTTAGTCCGTTCAAAGGCGGGCGGTGGGGCAGGGGAGAAGTTCCAGAAGAATGTGAACATTATTGAACAATATCATTAATATCACACAAGTAAAATCTTGTTGAAGATTATTACAAAAATGCCTGGGGCAATACATTGACAAGGAACTTTCAGAAATTTGAGCTGGATTCAGAAGAGGCTGTGGAATCAAAGATATCATTGCTAATGTCAGATGGATATTGGCTGAAAGCAGAGAATATAAAAAAGATGTATATTCGTGTTTTAGTGACTATGAAAAATCATTGAACTGTGCGAATCATGATTAATTATGGATAACTTTGAAAAGAACATGTATTGCAAAACAGTTATGCTCACGAGGAATCAGTACATAGAAAACCAATCATTTTAATAGATTAAAGGGATACTGCATTGTTTGAATTTAGGAGAGGTGTACATCAAGATTATGTTCTTGCACTATACCTATTTACAATCTGTATGCTGAGCAAATAATCTGAGACTCTGAACTCTTATCAAAAAAAATGTAGCATCAGGTTTGGAGATAGATTCGTCAACAATGGATAAAATGCAGATGACCCAAAGTAGCTTTGTAAAAGTGAAAGAGTGCTTTAAGTGCTTCCCAGTGAAGATCAAGGAGAACAAGCTTCTCTGGACAGGATCTCCAAACCAAGGGGCAGGGGTGCGGGGAATTCCTACAACAGATGCTCCCCTGAATGTGCTCACCAAGTTGTGCCAAGAAAGCTGGAGGACAACCACCTGGCCAATTGACTGGAAGAGATCTTTATTTGTTCTCATTCCAAAGAGAGGTGATCCAACAGAGTGCAGAAATTTATCACATGTAAGCAAGATTCTGTGGAAGATTATGCAAAAAAATACACAGAGAACCGCCAGAGTGCAGGCTGGGTTTAGAAGAGGCCATAGTACTAGAGATATTGTAGCTAATGTTAGACGCATCTTGGCTGAAAGCAGAGAGTACCAGAAAATGTCTATCTGTGTTTCATTGACTATGCAAGGCATTTGACTGTGTGGACCCAATAAACTGTGGCTGACTCTGAGAAGAATGGGAATCCCAGAACACTTGATCATGGTTATATGAAACCTATACTTGGACCAGGAGGCAATCCTTAGAACAGAGCAAGGAAACACTTCATGGCTCAAAATTGGGAAGGGTGTAAGCTGGGGATGTGTCCTATCTCCATACTTTTTCAATCTATATGCAAAACAGATTATCTGGGAGGCTGGGCTCTATGAGGAGAAGTATGGTATCAGGATTGGTGGAAGATCTATCAACAATATGCATTATGCAACTGACACAACCCTACTTGGTGAAACTGAGGAGAAGCTGAAGCACTTGCTACAGAGGGTCAAGGACTGCAACCTTCAATATGAATTGAGGCTCAATGTCAAGAAGACAAAGATTCTCACCACTGGGCCTATTGGCAGCATCATGATAGATGGTGAAAAGACTGAGATTGTTAACAACTTTAGTTTGCTTGGCTCTACAATCAACACTCTTGGCACCAGCAACCAGGAAATTAAAAGATGTATTGCATTGTTGAGAGTCTGTTGTCAGAGACCTTTCCAATGTATTGAAGAGCAACAATGTCAGTCTGGAGACTAAGGGGCACCTGATACAGGCCATAGTCTTTACAATCACTTGCTATGCATCAGAGATTTGGACAATGACTAGGGATAATAGAAGGAGAATTGATGCCTTCGAGCTGTGGTGCTGGAGAAGAGTATTGAATATACCATGGACTGCCAGGAGAACAAACAGATTCATTCTAAACAGGTTCATTCTAAAGGACCAGACTGCTCCTTGGAGTAAAGGATTCTGAAGCTTCGTCTGACATACTTTGGATATGTTGCAAGGTGGAACCAATTCTTGGAGAGAGACATCATGCCTGGGAGGGTGGAGGGAGAGCACAAGAGAGGAAGACCCTCAATGAGATAGATTTATTCAGCGACAGGAATAATAAGGGTAGGTGTGTGGGAGACAGTGAGATTGGCACAGAATAGATCAAGGTTTAGGGCTGCTGTACATTGGGTTACTATGAGTCACAGGTGACTTGATGGCACATAACAACAACAACTTGACCAATGGGCAGCATCATGAATGATGGCAAAAAGATAGATGTTGATAATGAATTAATTTTACTTGGATCCATAATCAACACCCATGCAAATAATACTCAAGAAATCAAATGACTCACTGCACTGGGCAAGGACCTCTTTAAAGTTATAGATAATAGAGACGTTACTTTGAAAACTAGGGCAAGTTTTCAGTTGTTAAATACGTATGCCAATAATGAAGTCCAAAGCACTGGTGCCTTTGAACTATGAGGTTGCTTAAATACATTAACTGTTGCACAGACTGCTGAAAGAATGAATAAATCCTTGAAAGAAGTGAAGTGAGAATGTTCCTTAGAAGCAAAGACGGCAAAACTTATGTATTTTGTGCATACTATTAGGATATGCAGAGCACTTAATTGTCCTCATGTAGAATCTATATCTGGACCAGGAGGCTGTTGTATGAACAGGGCAAGTCAAACGTGCATGTTTTAAAATTGAGAAGGGAGTGTTTCTGGGTCTTATTGGATACACAATTAAAATCCTTGATACCAGCAGTCAGAAAACAAAAAGATGCATTGCACTGGGAAAATCATAGGAAAAAATCATCTGCGGGAAAAAAATCACTTGGAAAATCATGAGTAATGATGTCAGTTTGAGGACTAAAGTGCATCTGATTATGGCCATAGTCTTTCTGATTACTTGCTATACATCTGAGAAATGGACAATGAATAAGAATGACAGAAGAAGAATTCATGCCTTTGAGTTGTGGTGTTGGAGAAAAGAACTGAGCATCCCTTGGACGGCCAAGAAAACAAACAAGCATGTCCTGGAGACAGTGCAGCTGGAGTGCTCTTTGAAGGCAAAAAATGTCCACTTATTTAGGACATGTTACTAGGAGGAGCTATTCCTTGGGGAGTAGAAGGTGGAGAATCAGCGAAGGAGCGGAAGATCTTCAACTAGGTGGATTGACATGGTGACTGCTACAATGGGGTGTTGTGTGTCAGGAAGTGTAAGGACGGCACAGGATAGAACAGGGTTCAGATCTTCTGTTCATAGGGTTATTATGAGTTGTATTCAATTTGATGGCACATACACTAACAACAAAGTAGGAGATGCCACTCTGGAGAAGGACATAATCCTTGGAAAAGTGAAAAGTCATAGAGTAAGAGGCAAATCTCACATGAGACCAACTGGAGTAATGACGGCAACAATGAACTTGAGCACAGCCAGTCCTTGGAGAAATGCACAATGATGGGAAAGGTAAATATCAGTGAATGAGAGAGACATTCAGTGAAATGGGTTGACATTGTAACTGTCACAATTGGCTTGAGCATGAGAGATCATGAGGTAAGGAGAGGGTAGGGCATGGTTCAGACCTGTTGTTGGTAAGTTTGCTGTGAATTGTAGTTAACTTGATAGCACCTAATAACAACAGTCTAGATATGATTGTGAAGGGCATTCACAGGTGTAATCAATGCAGAAACAAGCCAAGTTATAAATATTATATCAACAATATATAAACGTTGTTGTTGTTGTTGTTATGTGCCATCAAAGTCGCCTGTGACCCATAGCGACCCTATGTACAACAGCCCTAAACTCTGCTCTGTCCTGTGCCAATCGCACTGTCTCTAACACACCCACCACCACTACTCCAGTCACTGAATCAATCCACATCATAGAGCGTCTTCTTCTCCTGCACTGTCTCTCCACCCACCCAAGCATGACGTCCCTCTCCAGGGACTGGTCCTTCCTTGCAACATGACCAAAGTATGTCAGACAAAGCTTCAAAATCCCATTCTATCCTGTGCCAATCTCACTGTCTCTGACACACCTACCCGCATTATCCCAATCACTGAATCAATCCAGCTCATTGAAGGTCTTCCTCTCCTGCGCTATCTCTCTAGCCTCCCAAGCATGATATCCATCTCCAAGGACTGGTCACTCTTTGCAACATGACCAAAGTATGTCAGATGATATTTATCTAAACATCTCAGACTCAGTGAATTGGACCTTTTAAGAGCAGAAAGTACTCCCTAGCTGGAGGCAAAAGAATTTAAGAGATTCTAAGCAACAGGGGCTGGAGAGGGCTAAACCAGGCTACTCCTTGGAGGCAAGAATTCTGGGGCTCCGTCTAACATACTTTGGACATGTTGTAAGGAGGGACAGGTCCTTGGAGAGGGACATCATGCTTGGGAGGTTGGAGGGACAGCACAGGAGGGGAAGGCCCTCAATGAGGTGGATTGATTCAGTGACTGGGGTAATCGGAATGGGTGTGTCAGAGGCAGTGCGATTGGCACAGGACAGAGCAGGGTTTAGGGCTGTTGTACACAGGGTCACTATGAGTTGCAAGCGACCCAACGGCACATACAACAACAAGCAACAGGGGCATTTACCACACCCTTGTTGGCTGGGTGATATAGGAAACATCTGAAGGAACGTGAAGGGACTTGAGTGGTCCAGGGCTGAGGGAGTGTTTCTAACCACACTCCTTACTCCTGCTCACAATCAGCAGGAAAATGGGGATGTCAGTCTTAATCCCACGGTCTAAAGTAGCTTGGAAGCAGATTCCTCCCTAAAACCTCTATGCACAGCCAAGTCATCACCTGGATTTCATCCACGGGAGAGTGTAGATGGAAACTCCACTTGTGTCACGTAGGACTTCTGACTTAGAGAACTTTGAACTAAATAACTTGTTTTGATAAAAGCTGCTGGATTTCAGATCTTATGTTACACAGCAACAGAACACAAAATTATCCTCATTTTAATCTATTGCTATGTTGCAACACCTCCTTTCTTATTGACAACTTTATACAATTTTCCCTTCTAATTCAACTTGCTACTTGATGGAGGCTCTGGTGTGGAGTGCAAAGGAAGCTGTGTTGCTAACCCAAACAGCACAGCTCTCTGGCTGGTCAAAGCCACTGTGCCTCTGCAGGAGAGGATGAGGAATCTGTGTGAGCAATCGCTTCCTGCTTCAGAAACCCAGTGGAAGGGCAGCTACATGTTGGTTTAAAATCTCAATTAGAGTTTGTTACTACTATTCAGTTATATGACACTCAACACAATGGATTGAGAGTGGCTTTAACAATGGGATCAAGAAATTCAGAGCATAGAAACTCTACGAATAATTGATGAGAACCATGTCCCGTCCTGTGCCATCTGACCGTCTCTGACATACTGTAGCCTAATGGTACAGTCACTGTGTCAGTCCAGCTAATCGATGGCCTTCCCGTCGTTTGCTCACCATCCACCTTTCCAAGCATGTTGTCCTTTTCTAAGGACTGTCCCTGCCTCACAAGATGCCCAAAGTATGTGAGCTGAAGTTCTAACCATTCTTGCCTCCAAGGAGAGCCCTGGCTATCTCTTTGAAAGATATAATCATTTGTAGTTTGGCAGTTCATGGGATTAAAAATGGCAGAACCAGTACTGGAACCCAAGCAATGCGATTTACGAGTCTGTGATCATCACATATATGGCTTTCTGCTTCCTTAAATTACTATGTGCCATGTTCCACTCAATTATTTTTATTCAAGTTCTTCCTCCTCCTCAGATTCTAAATGGGTATATTCTTTCTCCTTCCCAAGTATCTAATTGGAACATGGTCTTTTTCAAAACATATCTGGCCTACTTCCTCATCTCCCAAAAGCTTTTCTCACATGTCCTAAAAAAAAAA
>NW_006399774.1:8838319-8840490 GCF_000299155.1 Elephantulus edwardii
TGTGTGTGTGTGTGTCCATGATGAGGGCACATGTGAACAAGTGTTACTGTTTTTTACAAGTTTTCTGCATTCTGATTTCTTTAGGCACAAAGACCCTGCACATACTTCTCAGTTCTACCTTCTCTCAGGTACTTCCTAGTCTATTTACTTTGGTGAACATAACCGGCTTCACCCCTACGTGGTCATGCCTTTCTTGCAACCTAAAGGAAAACATGACAGCTCTCTACAAAGGGGCCAAGTGACTTCCCCTTCTTCCTTTATTCACCTCAGACCCCCTCAGAGAACTTTGTTTTCTGCATGTATAACTATTTCTATTTTTTTAATAAGAGTGAAATCACCTAATGGTTTTTATAATTTTGTTTTATATTATTTTATACTGTTTGCGTTTTTATGACTGACTTTTCCCACCCAGCTTGTCTTTCAGGCTGGTCTGTGGATTCCACCTTACTGTTTATGGTCACATTATCATCCTCTGTATGTGTCCAGCACCGTTTATTTATTCATTCATCCACTGGCCGACACTTGGGTTGTCTCTTTTCTATTGTGAATAATTCTACAGTGAATACAGTTAATATTCCTGTCATTGCTTTTATGTCTCTGGGATATACATCTAGACATGTGGTTGCTCAGTATCAAGAAAACAAAGATTCTTACCACTGGACCAATAGGCAGGGTCATAAGGGATGGAGGGAAGATTGAAACTGTCAACAGTTTCATCTTGCTTAGACCAACAATTGACACTTTGGTACTAGCAGTCAGAAATTAAGGAGATGCATTAAACTTGGAAAATCTGTAGTTTGGGATCTCTTCAAATTATGGAGGAGTAATGATGTCAGTTTGAGGACTAACATGCGTCTGACTCAGGCCATGTGTTTTTTGATTACTTGCTATGCATCCGAGAGCTGGACAATGAATAAGGATGACAGAAAAAGAACTGACGCCTTTGAGCTGTGGTGTTGGAGATGAGCACTGAACATTCCCTCAACGGCCATGAGAACAAATAGATAGGTCTTGGAGAGGGTGCGGCAGGAAAGCTCTTTGGAGGCAAGAATGAAGAGGCTTTGCGTCACCTACTTTGAACATCTTACTGTTGTTGTTGTTGTTATGTGCTGTCGAATCTCTTGCGACTCATAGCTCGCGACTCATAGCGACCCTATGTGCAGCAGCCCTAAACTCTGCTCTGTCCTGTGCCAATCGAACATCTTACTAGGAGGGGCTATTCCTTGGAGAGAGACATGAAGCTGGGAAGAGTGGAGGGTCGGTGAAGGAGAAGAAGACCCTCAATCAGGTGGATTGACACAGTGACTGCTGCCATTGGCTCTTGTGTGTCAGGTAGTGTGAGGATGGCGCAGGACGGAACAGGGTTCAGATCTTTTGTTCATAGGGTGATTATGAGTTGTACTCTACTTGACAGCATCTAACAACAACAACAACAACAATATAATTGCTGAGTCATAAGTTGTTTCTAGTTTTTTTTAAAAAGTGTCATACTATCTTTAATTGTGGCTGTGTTGTTTTTATAATCCCAATGTACAAGAGTCTAAATGCCTCCACAACTTCATCAGTGTGTGTTGTTTTCTGCTGTCTCCTGTTGTCAGTTCTGCAGGGATGGGATCTCATTCACAGCTCTCTAATGGCTAACGAGGGGGCTCTTCTGGCTTGTTGTTATTGTACCATTGCGTCAGAACTGACGCATAACTGACCTTCTGGTGGATTTCCAGAGGTGGCTCTTGTACATAGGGTCTCTATGAGTCGCAAGAGACTCAATGGCACATAACAACAACAACAGTAACACACTAAATCATGCAGGAGGAGATTGCCCATCCTTCTGCCATGGAGGAGAAGATAGCAGATTCAAACCATGTGCTTTGGAGATTGTAGAGCAGTTTCTTACCACTAGGCCAATATTTAATTTAATATTTAATGTCATTTTCAAGAATTATTTTTGTTCCTTGATTTGATGAAATTGATGACATAGGTCCTGTGAAACTATATTTGCTGCCACATCCAAGGTCGCTACTGGGTCTTTTATAAGAAGCTTGGGTGGCTTACTGGTAAGGAATTTTGCTGACAATGCAAAGATAAGAAGTTCAAATCCATTAGTGGCTCCATGGGAGAAAAAAAGCAGTCTCCTCCCATGTGATTTACTGCCTCTGAAAACCCACTAGAGG
>NW_006399774.1:8840784-8843749 GCF_000299155.1 Elephantulus edwardii
TCATAGAGGGTCTTCCCCTCCTGCGCTGTCCCTCCACTCTACCCAGCATGATGTCCCTCTCCAAGGACCTGTCCCTCCTTACAACATGACCAAAGTATGTCAGACAAAGCCCCAGAATCCTTGCCTCCAAGGAGCAGCCTGGTTTAATCATTGCTAAAGATTAATTTTTCCCAGATCTATAGTGTCTCTTTGAAAAGTTTTTTTTAATAAGCATGTTATTGCTGTTAGTTGTTGTTGAGTTGAATATGACTCATTAGGACCCTTTGAACAACAGATCTGAGTCCTGCTCTATTCTGTGCTGTTTTCTTCATCTCTGACACACTTAAGCCCACTGCTACAGTCATCATGTTAATCTATCTCAATGGAGGTCTTCCTCTCTTTCACTGACCCTTAGTTTTGAAGAAGTCTCAGTTATCTAATTAATCTTCTGTCATTCATGCACTTTTAGTTTTGTTTAACAGGCTATTTATGCCCAAGCCTAGGTCCGCAAATTTTGACCTTATATTTCATGTTATAGTTTGATGTCTTAATCTGAACAAATCTGAAAGGCCAAGCCCAAAGAGGAAGGAATTTACGAAGTACATGAAGCTTTGTCCCCTGGGAACAAGTCCTCTGGGTTGTGTTTGTTTGTTTGTTTGTTTACGAGAATGAGAAACCTAGATATGTAGATAATTCATGGAAGATATGCAAGCTATTAAAATAACAGCAGCATTTTTTTCATGCTTAATAGTAAAAATGAAATGTTCTTGTGATGTTCTTTAAAGTTTTTCCTTAATCTGTGCAAAATCAACAAATTACAGTGCAACTTAGAAGCAGAGTAAGCCTCTCCGAGTAGAAGCAGAATACAGAAATGGATTTGAGGTCTGAAAAGAACCTGGCCAATAGAACTCTATCCCATCCCTATCATTATCCTGCTCCTCCTCAGGAAAGATGGGGGTCAACTTATTTCAGAAGTCATGTTTACAGAACAGAGAAAAATATTTTCCTTTGGACTTTGGATTCTCAATAGAATACTTAGGAACATTCCAGGCCAAAGTATGTTGTCTCTGCAGGCTCACTGCTCCAAATTTAGAGATGATTGTCAAGAATTGTATAAACCCCGGCACTCAAGGGAAATCCCTTTTTTGGAACGATGTTTATTTCAGTTACCTGGGACAGAACATAATCTGCCAGTTACGAAGACAGTGGTTAATGCTGTCAAAGGTGGAGCTAGTGATGAGGAAAAAGATGCTAGGGGAAAGCTGTGGAGGAAAAATCAACAGCAGGGAATCATCAGACAAATATTCTAAAACCAAAGGTTTCATTACACATCTGGGATTTCTAAGCCTCGGCTGATACCATTACAACTCCAAATTCTAACTCTTATAAACAACATGAATGATGTTGCTGCTGTTATTATGTGCCATTGAGTTAGAATTAACTCAGAGCTGACCCTACAGCATTTCTTTTGAGGCAGTAAATCTCACAGGAGAAGATTGCCCATCTGTTTCCTGGGGAGCAGCCAGTGTATTTGAACTGTCTGCCTTTGCAATAGGCTTTCAAAGGCCTGTTATTTAGGAAGTAGATGGCCCATCCTGCTTCCTAGTCTGTCCTAATCAGCGAGCCCCACCAGAACCTGTAGGATATAGGTAACCCTCATGGCATTTGACAGACCAGTGGCACAGACAAAGCAATCCAAGTTTACTCAGTACAGCAAACTGACAGACAAGTTCTGTATCACTTAGAACAAAGTTCTCTGCATACACAATTGACACTCTTGAGCTGTGGTGTTGGAGAAGAGCATTGAACATCCCACGGACAGCCAAGGGAACAAATAGATATGTCTTGGAGAGGGTGCCACCAGAGTGCCCTTTGGAGGCAAAAAGGATGAGGCTTCACTTTACTTCCTTTGGAAATGTTGTTTGGAGGGGCTGTTCCTTGGACAGGGACATGATGCAGGGAAGGGTGGAGGATTGGTGAAGGAGGGGAAAACTCTCAACCAGGTGGATAGATATGGTGACTAGTGCCAATAGGCTCTTGTGTGTAAGGAAGTGTGAGGATGGTGTAGGGAAGAACAGGGCTCAGATCTTTTGTTCTTAGGGTCATTATGAATTCTGCTCAACTTGATAGCACCTAACCATAAGAATGGCCTTTGGGATTGCAGTACAATATCTATTGCAGTACCACTAGGCCACCAGAGCTCCCTATATAGCATGAAAGACCAGTTAAAATTTAAACCCTTTAGAGTCTTATTTCTCTAACATGGAGAGGAGTGTCTCATAAAGTTAAAAGCAGTGTCATATTATCACTCAGAGACGATGAGGATGTTACAGGATAGGACAGGTTTTAGGTTGGTTATTCTTAGGGTCACTATGAGTCATATTTGAATGATACCAATGGCACCTAACATGAACAACATTGTCAGTCAGAGTTGGTTTCAAATTTTGGCTTCAGCATTTATTATTATATAAATTTGAATAGGTAAGTTTTATGCACCAACTTTTTCTCTTTATAGATCGTGAGAATAAGAGTAATAAGATAATTAAATAAAAAAGTATACATAGTTCACTGCTTTGCATGGTCGTTGGACTCAAAGGAAACTGAGATGTAACACGTAGTATTATTACTATTAAATAAAAAGGTAATAAATGCTGACAGCAAGATAAATAAGTCAATTCATTCTGATCAAGTTCACCTGATGAAGTTCAGGTTCTAGACTTCATTGTGCATTACATCTTACTATACAGAAAACAAAATCCTCACAATGGAATTAAGAAATAACATCAGGCTAAACAGAAAAGATTAAAGTTGTAAAAAATTTCATTTTACTTGGATCAAAAATCAACACCCATGGGATCAGTAGTCAAGAGATCAAAAGATTTGTTGTATTGAGAACATCTATTTTAAAGGACTTCTCCAAAGTACTAAAGAGAAAGAATGTCAGTTTAAAGACTAAGGTGTGCCTGACCCATATTCACAGCTTTAG
>NW_006399774.1:8844304-8845834 GCF_000299155.1 Elephantulus edwardii
CAACAGGTACCTGAAAGTTGAACAATGAATACGGATGACAGAAGAATCCATATCTTTCTGTTGAAGTATTGGAGACGAGGATTGACTATTCCATGGACTCCTCCAAAACAAACATCGGATTTGGAGTAAGGGCAACCAATTTGTTCCTTAGAGGAAAGGATAGTGAAACTTCATCTCATGTATTTTGGGTACATTGTCAAGAAGGAACAGTCTTTGGAATATGACAGCATGTCAGGAAAGGTAGCAGATCAGAGAAGAGAAAGATCTTCAATGAGATGGATTGATGCAGTGACTGTAACAGCAGACTCAAGCACATAAGAGATTGCGAGGTGCAGAGAGGGTGACGTTCAGATCTGTGGTTCATCAGGTTCCTATGACGCATTGCTGACTCAATGGCACCAAGCCACGAATGCTGTCAACTCTTAAACAGAGTGTTATAATAAGTTAAGATCTATAAAAAAAATCGATGAGAAAACATGTGGTCTACTCTAGAACATTAAGAAAAAAAGCCTCCTTTCAAATATGAAGAAAATGTTTCTCAAAAAGTGAAAAGTGGGTAGCTTACTTGGATCCACGAACAACATCCATGGGAACAAAAGCCAGAAATCAAAAGATGCATTTCACAGGTAAAATCTGTTTTAAGAACCATAAAAGAACAAGAATGCTCATTTAAAGACTAAGGTGTGCCTTATCCAAACCAAGGTATTTTCAATTGTTTCCTGTGCATCCAAAAGTTGGATAATGAAAGAAAAATGACTGAAGAAGAATTGACGCCTTTGAGCTGTGACGTTGACGAAGAATATTGAATATTCTGTGGACTACCAAAGAGCACACATGTCTGTCTTGGCAGAAGTGCAACCAGAACGTTCCTTAGAGAAAATGACAAAGAAATACCATCTCATATAATTTGGGCATATTGTCCACAGTGGCCAGTCCTTGGAAAAAGGCATTTTGCTGCAAGAATTGCAGGGTCAGAGAAAAAGGAGGCCCTCAGGGGGGCAGAATGACAGTGGCTGCCATGATGAATTCAAACCGCAGTGGTTGTGGGGAGGAAGCAGGGCGTGGAGTCAGAACATATCTGACAGCACCTACTGAAACATCCAGAATTCTATTCTCAACCAATGAAGCTCATGCACAGTTATTGCCTGTCAGCCATTGGTGGTTTGCGTGTTGCTAGGGAGAATGATGGCCTAGTCCTTAGGGAGTTACACTAACTCAAAGGCTGCATCTCTAAGGTGACTGTCAGTAGCTCAGATGGAGAAAGCCAGGTAATCTGCTCCAGTGCAATTTACAGTCCCAGCAAACAGGCTGGAGGGTCCAGTTGGAGTTGATTCAGACTCTTAACAGCAATGAGTGATATGATGCTGAACAAGTTTCAACAAAGCGTCCAGGTGAAAGCTGACTACAAACATTCTTCTAGGACGTATAGCCCTGGTGTGTCCACTTGCCATACAGAGGTAACTCGTGGTTGATGTGGTGCTGAACACTGTGACACTGATGTGCCAAATGCGAGAATGGTTACCCATGGTG
>NW_006399774.1:8847144-8872596 GCF_000299155.1 Elephantulus edwardii
AAAGGAGATTAATCAGAACTGGCTTTGACAAGCACTGTGGCAATGGGACAATTAAAACAGACTTTCAAGGGGGGGGAAAGAAGAACGAATTGGGGAGGAGGGTAGAGAAAATAGTGCAACAATGAATGAATGAAAACCCCAAATCTCTGTAAATGTTCATTAAAATTAATAAAATTTAATTTAAAAAAACCCAAAATTTCAGATATCACAAAAAAAAAGAACTGCGCTGTTTGAGTGTGAATGCATGTGTACTGAGTACCATTGGATGCATGTGCTCATGTGAGCACCCTTTCAATGTCATGCGGTGTGGGCGTGCACCATGCCAAGGTCATGTTCCACGTGTGCATGTGTGTGTGTGCTGTTTCAGTTCCGTGCTGCATGTATACACTGTTTCCATGCCATTCTGTGTTTGTACATGTGTGCACCATTTCAATGCTATGCTGAGTGAGTACACGTGTGTGTGCACCCTTATAACAGCATGCCATGTGAGTGTGCATGTGTGTATGCTACGGTAGGGTCATGGTGTCTATACATGTGTGTATGCTATTGCTGTGCTTTGATGTGTGAGTGTGTATATGTGTACGCTGGTGTAATGCCATGGTGTATGAGTGTGCCTGTGTGTACACTGTTTCAGTGTCATACTGTGAGTGCATCATGTCAGCACCGGTGTGTCTGAGTGTGCACCGTTTCAATTCCATGGTGTATGTGTGCACCTGTGTGTACTGTTTCCATTCCACGCTGTCTTTATGCATATGTGTGTATCATTTAAATGCCATTGTGTGTGATCGTGCATGTGTGTGTGCTTGAATGTGTCATGTTGCGCACAAGTGCACCAGTTGAGTATCACATTGTCCGTACACACACACACACACACACACACACACACACACACCCCTTCCAGCCCTGCACTTGTCAAGACACTTTAATGACCACCATCAGTGGTGCTGTTGAAACACAATAGGCTTTCACCTTGAGAAATATTTGCTCTGAAGGATTATTAAGTTTCAAAAGCACTCTTTTATGATCCGATTTCCATGTTTGAGTGAATGCTGACAGTACTTTCTTTTTAAAGCTCATGAGACTTCATTACCAACAGAAGGTGCTCTTGACTCACAGAGAGAAATCTTAAACTGATGAGTGAAAGACGCCACTCCACTCAGACGCCGTACAAGTAGTAGCCGCAGAAATCAAACCATACCCAGTTCCAAGTCACCTGCATTTGGAACCTCTCAAAGCACGTAATTAGCAGTTCTCTATCCCACTACACCTCTATGAAATTTAAAAGCAGACACTTTTATCCCCCTTTTTATAGACAGAAAATTTGGAGTACCAAAATCAACATGTTTTTCTTAGATTGTAAAGGCAAGTTGGATACAAAGTGACATCCTTTTTTATTGTTTACTCCACCAGTTATGACTTCTTTTTTCATTTCCATTGACCTCCTGCTTGTATGAAGCACATCACCCCCATCTCCTGCCTGCCCCACCTTACATCTCAAGACAAGGATGGCAGGGGTTTTGGATTTTTTATTAAAAGCTTATTAAAAGACTTCAGAGTGCACTTAGATAAAAAACATACTCTAGCATCTGCTGAGTGTTCAAAACCTTCAAGGGCCAGGTGTAAGCACAAACCTAGGCAGACTGAAGAAGAACTGGTGCCTTGACATTGAGGTGTCCATGAAGGTGATTTAATACATCATGATAATTGAGAAGAAAAACAAACCCATTCTTAGAAGAAAAGAAAACAAAATACACCTTAAAAGGAGGTTGGTGGGACATTGACTTACTTGCTTTGAACACATCATCAGGAAAAAAAAAAAATCAGTCATCAGGAAAGAACATCAGGCTTGGTAGAGGGGTAACAACAACAACAACAAAGGAAACACCTATCAGTTGGACTGACACAACAGCTACAATACTGGGCTGAAATAGATCACTGATTATGAAGGCAGTGCAGGATAACAAAACATTTTGCATCGTTGTACATAAATTATCACGAGACAGAGACAATTAAATGGCAATTAGCAACATGATTCAACAAATCTCTACAAAAACCTTGTAGAAGAAACTGAAGGTAGAATTTTACCTTTAGAGAAAAAGAAAGAAATGAAGGAAGGAAAAAAGAAAAAAAGAAATAGGGACAAAGGAAGGTGGGTTATGAGCTTGAGAGAAAGTCACTGCAAGAGACATGGGATAGGGCTATGGAGACCCCCTGTGTCCTCCAACGCAGGCCCAGAGCTCCTACCACTGACATGAAGCCCTGCGAGTAGGCTCCAGAGAGAGTCTGCAGGCGGCGAATCTTCCCGAGTTGTTGTGCTCTACAGAGAGGATGCATTTTTCTCAAGGGAGCATGTGTTGCCCCCAAAGTGTTGCAAGGACCCAGGTCTCTCTTAGGTCAAATTCCAAACTTCAAGTCCGGCAGCTACGGGTGAAAAAACAGCAAAAGTGCAAGGGCCAAAGCTGAATGGGGACATGAAAAACATCACATCAGGGACAAACTTAGATTGTGATAAACTTAGATTATTGTAACTTCCTCAGGTTTTATCTAAGATCTAAGAAGTGTTTTTTAAACTCATAGGAATCTCTCTCTCTTTCTCTCTCTCTCTCTCTCTCTCTCTCTCTCTATATATATACACACACACACACACACACACACACACACACACACACACTCCCTTGTAATGAACACACAGAAGCACACTGTTCCCAGAATCTTTGGCTAAAATATGATGATATTCTTAGTTCCTAGTGTGGGGGAGAGTGCCTCAGAACACTCTAGGCTTTTTATAGCTCGGGCTCATGGGCAGCATTTGCTGCAGTAGCAGCCCTGAATAGCAAAGGAGCCAAATAATGCTAATGGGGCAAACAGAATGTAATTGCTTATGTGTGCTGGTTATATCCTGAAACAAATTGTTTCTTAATGCTGAGGTCAGACAGGGTTTAATTAGGAGAAATACAATTGGTGTAAAATTTTGCAGCAGGCTGCTTGTTTGGTGTCATGCCAAGTCAACATCTAGTCTCTCCAAATGGAAATTTTCATTAGAGGCCACTGGCAGCCCTAGTTAGGCTGAGTTTCAACTTTCCCAAGTCTCCTGGTAATGTAAACCCGAAACTCAGCATATCCATTGCCTAATAAAAGGCTGTCCCTCTTGCGTTTACAAACACTGGGGCATGTGCCGCTGTCTCTCCTCTTTCACAAACCCAGCTGCCCCAGTTTCTCCATGAGCAAAACACACACTTCCTGCAGGAATGGGATGAACTGAAGCATCCTCCTCTTTTCTTGACAATTTTCCCACCTTCTCCAATCCCAGGTTAATAGCATTTAATCTTGGATCAGCAGATTATTACTCAAAATTATTTTCACAGCCATCAATTCACTGTAATTTTTACAGTACACCTGAGAGGTAAGTGATTTAATGAACAGATATACAAACATACACACACGCATAAGAGCTCCAGCGGCAGAGTGGTTAAGGAGTTGTGCTACCAGTCCAAAGGCAAGTGGTTCAAATGCACCAGATGCTTTGAGATAGAAAGGTGGACAATCTCCTCCTGAGCAGCTTAGAGCCTTTAAAAACCCATTGGAAGGTCAGTTATAAGTTGCTACCAACTTTAGAGCACCTGTGTTGAGATAGACAGAGATAGATAGAGATAGAGAGAGGCTGTTGTTGTGGTTGTTATGTGCCATTGAGTCGCTTGCGACTCAGTACAACAGCCCTAAACTCTGTTCTGTCCTGTGCCAATCCACTGTCTCTGATACACCCATCCCAATTACCCGTCACTGAATCAATCCACCTCACAGGGGGTTTCCCCTTCTGTGCTGTCCCTCCACCCTCCCAAGCATGATGTCCCTCTCCAAGGACCCGTCCCTCCTTAGAACATGTCCAAAGTATGTCAGACGGAGCCTCAGGATCCTTGCCTCCAGGGAGCTGCCCAGTAGGTCACCAGATGGATAGATAGATACTCACACACATACACACACACTCTGGTAGCCTGAAACAAGAAGCTGTTCTGCAATACATGCGGTTCCAGGCCATGAGTTGCTCCACAGCAGAAGGATAGGCAATCCAATCCCTTCCAATTAATGATTAGCTGCCTCTGAAAACCCACCAAAGGGTCAGCTATCAGCTATGGGTCAGTTCTGATTCGATGTGATCAACAACATATATATACAGCGCTGGTAGCAGAGTATGCTTTATTTTGAACTAATAGCAAAAAGAGCAATGGTTCAAACTCACTAGGTATTCCCCAAGAGAAAGGTAGGTCATTTATTCACTCCTCAGAAATCCAAGAGAGGGTTATCATATGTCCGAATAAAATTAACGACAGTGACTTAATGAGCGTCTGAATACGAGTGTATGCACACTAACACACGTATGTACACACCCACAGCGGGCTCTCTTCAGCCACTAGTTCTGACTCTGAAGATTCAATCAACTGAGAATACAGGAAACGAAGTTGTTGTCTTGGATGAAATTATGTCCCCAAAAATACATGTAAGCCATACACAGTGACTCTCATGATCTGTTAAACCAGGTAATCATAAAGGGTTGAAGGGCAGAATGTAATAGCCCTTAATCCTATCACAACCCTGGTCGAATGTGAGCTTCTCCCCAGGATGTAGCCTGGAAAACTTTTATCTTTCTAGAGATCATAGAAGAGGAACTTAGCGTACCAAGAAAGACTGTCAGGATGGGAATGTTTCTGTCTGGACTCCTGCTCCTGAACTTGGAAGATCTTTGACCCAGTAACAAGCCAAGATACATGGAGATTGCCAGTAAATGCTGGGTCTCCAGATGCTGAAGGAGACATGGATCTTCCACCAGAACTGACAGAGAGAAAACCTCCGTCTAGAACCAGCATTCTGAATTTGGACTTCTGGCCTCCTAAATAGTCCTTGTCGCTGTTAGGTGCCATCGAATAAAGTATGGCTCATAGTGACCCTAAGAACAATAGATGTGAGCTCTGTCCTATCCTGTGTCATCCTCATTATCTCTGACATACTTTAACCCATTGCTACAGTCATATCTGTCACTCTATCTGGTTTAGGGTCTTTTGTACTTTCTCCAACCTTCCACCTTTCTAAGTATGATGTCCTTCTCCAACGAATAGCTTCTCCTAGCAACATGCCCAAAGTTTGTGAAATGAAGCTTTGTCATCAAAGGAGCATTCTGGCCAATTTCTGGAAGACATGTAAGTTTGTTCTTTTGGCAGTCCACAGGATATTCGGCATTTTTTTTTCTAATAGCACAGCTTAAAGACATCAATTCTTCTGTCATCCTTACTTCCTGTGCAGCTCTTCGGTGCATTGCGAGTGTTTGCAAATCCCATGACCTGAATCAGGTGTGCCTTAGTCTGCAGACTGACGCTCCTTAGTTATTTAGAGAGGTCTTTTTGGAAGCAGGCGTGGCACCTACTTCCTAAACAACATGCCTCTGGAAACTATGAACTTTGAAAAATGACAATAATTATAGTAAGGCTTTAGGCCTTTTGTTCATAGGGTCACTATAAGTTGTGCTCGACTCCATGGCAATCAACAACACAACAACATGACTGTAGACGGTCCCAATGTAATATGGCTCCTGATCTCCTAAATGCTTGTACCAAGGATGTGGATCCCAGTAAGGTGAAATCACTGACAAGTTCAATCTTTTCTCTATCTATCGTGACATCTTTGCTGATGTCCCATGGATCCTGGCTGAAAGCAGAGAATATCAGAATAATGTCTATTTGTGCTTTATTGACAGTACAATGACATTTGACTAAGTGGACCATAACAAAATGTGGCTAACATTGAGAAGAATGGGAATTCCAAAACACTTAATTGAACTCATGTGAATAGAGAGCAAGGGGATACCACATGGCTTAAAAGTAGGAAAGGTGTGAGTCAGAGTTGTAATATCTTTCCACACCTATTCTATATGTTTGCTGAGAAAATTATTCAAGAAATTGGATTAGCACACTCTTCTTACTAGATTGGTGGAAAACTTGTCAACAACCCATGTCATACAGATTACATAAGCCTGCTTACTGAAGTTGAGGAGAACTTAAAGTGTCTGCTGCAGAAGATCAAAGACTACAACCTTCAAGACAGATGACACCTTAACATTGAGGAAACAGAAATTTTCACATAAAATGTAGATTAATAAATTTGTTTAAGCCATTCATGTTATCTGTATAACAGCAGCACTAGATAACTGAGACAGACGTCAAAGCAAACTCTCCAAGGCTAAGAGCAGCCGATATAAGGAGAACATGCATGGGTTATATGCTAGAACTGTACCAGTTCCTGCAGGAATTTGAGCACCTGAAGATTTTAGCATCCACAGAAGTCCTGGATCCAATTCCCTGCACATGAATCTTCCACCAGAACTGACAGAGAGAAAACCTCCATCTAGAGGGGCAACTGTGCACAACTTGGTGTGTGTCTTTTTGAAGGCCAGGGTTATTTTCTGATTGATCGTCTAAGCACAGATATAGTTGGTGTTGACAGCGGGGAGTTGGTTCCAAGTCAAGAGTGAACACAGAATGAAGCCATACGGTCCTGTGCCTTCGTCATCCTCGCTGCATTTGAGCCCATTGTTCTAACCACAGTGTCACTTCATCTCACTGAAGGTTTACCAAACTTAGTGTCCTTTTCCAGAGACTGATCTGTCCCAGTAACACAATGATGTCTGACCTCCTAAGTATTGGTCTTGTGCTTGGTCTAGCCTCCCCTCTTACACACATACACATAGATACACATAGAGATGCTGAAAGACGCACACGTGTGCCTGAAATTGAAGCACATGGAAATTGTTTCTGTTCTTTTCCTACGCTGCTTTATCTTCTATCACTTCCATGGAGAAGTAAGAACGAAAGGTGTTAGTATTCAAAGCAGCACAAATTCTCCCCATTTTGCAAACACTCTTTCCTGCATGTGACCCTTTCTTTTGTTGTCTCTCTTTTCTTCACGTCTCTGTCACACTCCCAGAGACCCCCATTGACACCTGCAGCTGTAATACTGCTATTTACATTCATTTTAAGAGCCTAGATCTTCACACCTTCAAGAATAAGGGTTTATCAGTGTTTCTAATAGAAATTCTGGTTCTCCAAAGTGTTTCATTTATTTGGAAAATTCTGCTTCTAGGCTGCTGTTGTTTCTCTCTCTCATTCTCTCTTTCTCTTTTCCCCTCTTTCAGCTGAAGGCAGTTTTCATTAAAGTGATAAAGACCCCACTATGTTAAAGAAAATTGCATGGAGAGACCCCCAAAATCCATCTACCTAGCCAAATCCTAAGTCATTTTCCCCTGCAGTATCATATCAGCAGTAACCGTCATGGGTTTAAAGACATATGAGACCAAGATTTCATTTTTATATGTGGCTCTTATTTTCTGAGACCCAGGCACCTTCAGAGTCCAGCTACATTTCATTTAGGTGCTGGGCCTCTGGGCTGTGCTAATGTGGACGGTTAGGGTCAAGGCAAAATTCTGCACGGGGCAAGCAATTACTAAGCCAGCGCGCCTCATTCCTGGGTCGGCTGAGGCCGGAAGGCTGGAGGAGCCTCACCGGAGGGGAGGTTTCTCAGCTCTGCGAATCTGTTCCAGAGCACGTCATAGAGAGGGCTTGACTGAAAGCTCTCGGACCGCGCCATGTCTACTCCCTATCACACCTAATCTTCACTTTTAAAGACTGCAGCCCATTTATGTCACCTTTGCCTTTGGACTACATGTACCACTCTATTACGTTAAGTTTATTTTTATTTATTTTTTTAGTTTCGTTTTATGGTGATTTGAATAAAAGTGTACAAAGCTAATTGGTTTTCCATTCAACCATCCACACATGTTTTATGTTCTGACAATACCCATAAGATAACAGCCCTTTTCTCATTTTCTTGCTTGATTCTTATTAATCCTTCTGTTCTACCACTTCCTGTCTCCCGAGCTTTATCCCTGCGCAAATACTGTCCATTTGCAACTGTATTATTCTGAAAAGGTCTATAACAAGGTGCTCCAGTGACCAAGTGGGTAAGGAGTTACACTGAGAACCCAAAAGCAGGTAGTTCAAATACACTAGCTACCCCAAGGGTCATAGATGGACAATCTGTAATTGACAGCCTCAAGAATCCATTTCGACTCAATGACAATGAGCTAGGGACTGTAGATAAAGAGACTCTTAAATTTACTTTCAACATGATTACAATTTCTCAGTTTTATGGCTATGTTCTGCTTTTTCTACTTTTTTCCATTTTAATGGAAGTATAGACAACCTTAGAACTATCATTTCTATGATTTCATCACATACAATTCAGTCTTTGAGCTATGCTCTTTCTCTCTACTCTTTCCATATGACCTCATTACCATAATTTTAAACTAACTACCTCCTAGGCTCTGCATCCAATCTTCTGGTTGCTATTGTGAATTTATCTCATGCAGATGATTTTTCAAAAGAGAACAGTAGTCAAAGCAGATATGCATTATTAAGTAAAATGTGGAATTTTGGAGACTCGAGATCCTCAAACCAAAATGAATCTTCTGAAGTATTCCTTGAACCAATTCATTTATCTTCTTTCATATGTATGTATAGAGGGTGAAACCAGGCTGCTCCTTGGAGGCAAGAATTCTGAAGCTCTGTCTGACCTACTTTGGGAATGTTGCAAAGAGGGACCAGTTTTTGGAGAGTCATACTTTGGGATGGTGGAGGGACATCACAATAGAGGAAGATCCTGAATGATATGGATTGACTCAGTGACTGCAATAATGAGTGTAGAGGTGTCAGAGACAATAAGATTGGCTGAGGATAGAGAAGGGTTCAGAGCTGTTGTACATAGTCTCAAGTAGCTCAATGGCACATAACAACAACAGTAACAACATATCTAGCTAGGAAGCTAAATATTGAGGCAGACGCTCCCAACATTACTATTAGCAAACAGTGATGGCATATCACTTGTTTTGCAATGTGCATGTACGCCAGTGTGCTTGGTGCAGTGTGCAGGAGAAAACAATTTGAGCATAAAGTGAAATTTTCATTTGCTGATACTCAGTGCTGTCTCAGGTGAATGCATTCAAATACAATCAGCTGAAGCGAGCTACTTCTGAGCCCGCAGAGCACACGTGTGCACACCTCTCGCTTCTAGCGGCCATCCTCGTCATGTTCACCACCCACACATCATCGAAAAGTTGTGTTCTTTCACTCTGTCACATTTGGGAGTGCTTCTATTAAACAAATAACCACAAACAAAGCACTCATTCATCACCCCAGATGAGTCTATGGTTGAAAATGCCAAGTAGTGCAAAAGGAAAACACCATCTATAGCAGAAGATCTTGACCAGAAATCATCATCACCTGAAGGGGTGGAGGGGTTTTGGTTTTGTTTTTCATTTTGTTTTGGTCGTTTTTTGGTGCAAATTGTGTCTGGTTCTGTGTTTTGGGAAGATCAGAGGTTTGGACACCCCAGTCAAGCTGTGAAACAAAAGATAAGACAGTCTTTTTTTTTCTGTAAAAAACTTAAGAGTCTTCAAAGTTGTCTACAACAGTTCTATTCTGTCCTATAAGGTCACTGTGAGTCAGAATCAGTGACAGCAAATTTGTTTCAGTAAACACTGTGGCCATTTCCGAAGTCAGCTATTATGTGAAACTGGAAGTGCAAAAGAAAAGACCATAAACGAATTCCCCAAAATTATACAAAGTTAATTAAAGAAGGCATGTTGCTGTTGTTGGCAGTCATTCTGGATTGTGACTCTATAGAACAGAGTAGAATTTCCCCACAGGGTTTCCTAGGCAGGAATGCTTATGGTAACAGATCAGTAGAACTTTTCTTGCCTTTCCATAGTCAATGAAGCACAGATAGACACTCATCTGGTATTCTCTGCTTTCTGCCAAGATCCAGCTAACATTAGCTATAATATCCCTAATCCAATGACCTCTTCTAAATCCAGCCTGCACATCTGGCAGTTCTCTGTTGACATATTGTGCTTCATTGACTATTCAAAGGCTTTTGACTGTGTGGATCACAACAAGCTGTGGCTTACTCTGAGAAGAATGGGAATTCCAGAACATTTGATTGTGCTAATGTGAAACCTATACTTGGACCAAGAGGCAGTAGTCAGAACAGAGTAGGAAGACACTGGATAGTTCAAAATCAAGAAAGGGGTCCGTCAGGGATGTATTTTGTCTTCATACCTTTTCAGTCTGCATGCAGAACAGATCATCCGAGATGCTGGGCTGTAGGAGGAGGAATGTGGCATCAGGATTGGTGGAAGAGTCATCAACAACCTGTGTTATGCAGATGACACAACCCTGCTTGCTGAAACTGAGGGAGAACTGAAGTGCTTGATTCAGAAGGTCAAAGACTGCAGTCTTCAGTATGGATTGAAGCTCAGCATCAAGAAGAAAAATATTCTCACCACTGGACCAACTGGCAGCATCAGTATGGATGGTGAAGAGATTGAGATAGTTAACAGTTTTAGTTTATTTGGTTCCACACCAACAGCTTGGTAACAGCAGCCAGGAAATGAGGAGGCAAATTGCATTGGGAAAGTCAGCTGTGAGGGACCTCTCAAGAGCAGTGAAGAGCAACAATGTGAGGCTGGAGACTAAGGTGCGCCTGATCCAGGCTATAGTCTTTGCAATGACGTGCTATGCATCAGAGACTTGGGTGATGAATATGGATAATAGAAATAAAATTGATTATTTTGAGCTGTGGTGCTGGAGAAAAATGTTGAATATACCATGGACTGCTAGGAGAACAAACAGGTTTGTCTTGGTGAGGGTGAAACCGAAATGCTTCTTGGAGTCAAGGATTCTGAAGCTTCGTCTGGCATACTTTGTGTATGTTGCAAGGAGGGACTGGTTCTTGGAGAGGGACATCATGTTTGGGAGAGTGGAGGGATGATGCAGGAGAGGAAGACCTTCGATGAGATGGATCGATTCTGTGAGTAGAGTGGTGGGAATGAGTGTGTTTGAGACAGCAAGGTTGGAAAGGATAGAACGGTGTTTAGGGCTCTTGTGCATAGGGTCGCTATGAGTCGCAAGCGACTCATGGCACATAACAACAACAACAACTTTTCTACAGAGAAGTGTCTGATAGAGTTGAAACTCCATCCTTTTAGTTAACAATAAATTACTTAAGGATTGTGTCAAAGGGCTCCTTGTACAAAGGTATACATTGTATCAAAACTTTTTAATGGAACCGGTATCTATTGTAAGGCATTTCTGGCTGAATCTAATCTACATCTCAATGACAGAAAAACATATTCTGGGATTTAAATTTACAAAACCTCACTTAACTGGATGTGCAGTGCCATTAACAAAAGGGAACATGAACCCTTCATATCTGGTGTTACAACTTCTCACCTGATTTCAGATAACACACCTTCTATCAATTCACAATTACACTCTGCAACCCTTCTACAAGTCCCATGCATGTACAGACACCAATGCTTTCCAAGAGTAAGTCTTAGTTTTTATCATGGCTTTTGAGCGTTTCTTAAACATTTTACTGTTGTAGTGCTGTGTTCTTATTATAACAAGTTATTGGGACCGTGTGATGCTTAGTCCTACTTTACCCATGCTTTCTGTGGTCTCTGTTGTGTGATTTTACATGAAACAGTGGCTTTACAAAACACACATGTCCAGTAAACCACAACTGACTGTCTTTGATTACTATTTGGGAATGGCAATTTTCTTCGAAAATTAGAAAGAACAAGGTTATTTCATGAAAGAACTCAGCAGTACACAATCAATACAGTATACAATTATGTTTTTTGTTGTTAGGTACTGTCAAGTTGAGTGTGACTCACAGAAAATCTATAAATAAAGATCTGAACCCTGTCCTATCCTGTCCTATGATCACACTTCCTAACACACTTTAGCCCATTGTGGCAGTCACTGTGTCAATTCATCTGGTCGAGGGTCTTACTTCCCCTCGCTGGTCCTCCACCCTTCCCAGTACAATGTCCTTCTCCAAGAAATAGCACCTCCTAGAAACATGCCCTAAGTATGTGAGGTGAAGATTCGTCACTCTTGCCTCCAAAGAGCACTCCAGCTACACCTTCTCCAAGACATATTTGTTTGTTCTTTTGGCCGTCCATGGGATGGTCAGTGCTCTTCTCCAACACTACAACTCAAAGACATAATTTTCTCTAATTTTTATTCACTGTGCACTCTCAGATGCATAATAAACGATTGGAAAGACCATGGGCCTGAATCAGATGCACCTTAGTCCTCAAATTGATATCATTACTCCTCAATAATTTGGAGAGATCCCTAACTGCACCCTTTCCCAGTATTTGTTCCAGAAATGCTTTTCCAGCAATACATCTCCTTATTTTCTGACTGCTGATACTCAAGGTGTTAATTGTGGAGCTAAGTAAGATGAAATTGTTGACAGTTTCAATCTCTTCTCCATCCATTATGACACTGACTATGGGTCGAGTGATACAATCCATACAAAAGGATACATTCCTTGATTTTCTGCAACAAGTGCTTGAAGTCCTCTTCATTTTCAGCAAGCAAGGCTGTGCCATCTGCATAACATAAATTATTGTGTTTTCCCCAACCTGATGCCACATTCCTTTTCATATAGTCCAGCTTCTTGAATAATTAGCATATAGATTAAAAAAGCATGGAAAGATAGTACAACCCTGACACACTCCCTTCTTGATTTTAAACCATGCAGTGCTCCCCTACTCTGTTTGTAGAACAGCCTCATGGTCCAGGTATAGGTTCCTCATGAGCACAATAAAGTGCCCTTGGACTCTTGTTCTTCTCAATGTCAGCCACAAATTGTTAGGATCCACACAGTCATATGCCTTGTATAGTCAATAAAACACAAATAGACATTCTTCTGGTATTCTTTACTCTCAGCTAAGATCCCTCTGACATCAGTAATGATATTCCTGGTGTCACAGCCTCTTCTAAATCTTGCTTGAACGTCTGGCAGTTCCCTATCTTTGTTCTGTTCTAGCCATTTTTGAATGATCTTCAGCAGTCTTTTGCTTCCATGTGATATTAATTTATTGTTCTGTAATTTCCACATTTAGTTTTCAAATGAAGAAAGCAAAATGTCATTACAAAAACAGAAGATAAATAAATTTTAAAAAAGGATGCCAAAAGAGACTCTAAAAATTGCACTGGAGCATTGAGAAGACAAAACAAAGGGAAAACAAGTCAAAGTAAGAGAGCTGAACAGAAGATTTCAAAGGGCAGCTCAAGAGGAGAAAGAAAAAAAATACTATAATGGAAAGTGCAGAGAGCTGGAATTGGAAAATAACAAGGGAAGAACTCATTCTGCATTTCTCAAGCAGAGAGATCTGAAAAACAAATTTAAACCTAGAGTCATAATACTGAAACATGCTATGGGCAATATATTGAATGACCCAGAAAGCTTCAAAGTAAGATGGAGGGAATACATAGAATCACTGTACCGAAAAGAGTTGACTGACACTGAAAATATTCAGGAAATACCAGATGAACTCAGGAGCCCTGGGCAATGAAGAAGGAAGTGGAAGAAACTGCACTGAGGCACTGATAAAAAATAAGGCCCCAGGAATCAATGGGATACCAAGACTTGTTCCAATTATCAGATGCAGACTTGGATGCACTCACCATTCTATGCCAGGAAAATTGGAGGACAGTTGTCTGGCCAGTGGATTGACAGAGGTGCGTATTTGTTTCCATTCCCAAGAAAGGCGATCCAGTTGAATGTGGAAACTATAGAACAGTATGCAATTATAGCCTCAGATTAAAAATTAGAGAACTATCATCCTTGGTTTCTCTTTCACGATACTTCCACACCCTTATAACCCTATCTTCAGAATGTATCCACTGGTCAATGTCTCCTCTGTTTTAACCTTGTTCCAAGTTACAGGTTTGTTATAATTGTTTTTAACTATTAATTTTGTGAACATACTTTTGATACATGTCAATCAAACATTTTATGTGTATGATTCCATAAAACCAATGAAAGCAACTGTAGTGTAATCATTTCTTCTCTTGTCTCGTTCCCCTACTTTTGGCTGATTTTTACCCCACATCCGTGTTGACTCTAAACCCAAGAACTAAAGCATTCTTTCAAATAAACACAAATAAACTTTGGTCAAATAAACCTTTTCCATGATCCTCCAATGGCTTCTCATTTCATTTAGTGAAAAGCTATAGAAGTCTACAGAACCTACACAGCCCATCTACACATCCTTTACTTACTTAGAATTGAACTTCCTCCCTTCGTATTGTTGTTATAAATTTCACTGTGACCTCAACCCTTCACCCACCAGAAAGATATGCTCAAGTCTTAATTCTTAATCAAGTCTTTGATGTTTAGGGATGTAAACTTGTTTGGAAATAAAGTCATTGCAAGTGTAATTAGTTAAGAAGTGGTATAAAGCCCAGCAGCCAGAACTCATAGAATCCCTGCTTTCCCCCTCTGTTCTACAATGACTGTCATTTGCCTGCACACCATACTAACTAGCATCATCTTAATCAATTGATGATGCTCTTGGTTTCTGCCCCACCCCAATCCCACCCTTCCTGTTGTAAGATCCACCTTTGGACTTGTGCTGACTTTCCCTAGAAGCATGCAGCCTTGGGCCAGGCAGCTAGAAGTCAAAGAATCTCCACTTTTACTCTCTGTTCTGATCTGGGCCCTTGGGCCTGCAGCCCTTGGGGCAAGGGGAGAGCACCAACACTCAAGATCCAGCCAACACATCACTTTCATCTAGGACATTATCCTGCGTGGTCAGCTCTGTGTCTTAGCTGGAAGACTCTAACAATCAGCCATATGGACATAGTCCTGCAGATAAAGTGAAACAAGTCCTCTTGTGAGCCCAGGGATCTGAAAGAAATTCAGACAGAGTGAGCTGCCCTTTCCTCTTCTGAAGCGTTGAGCAGCTTCTGTCTCAGAAGCTGTCAACTTGTTGGAGGGACAGATGAGCAGCACTGAAGGGCTGGAGCACAGAATCAGCAAAATGGAAGATAGAACTTTCAGCACCAATTTGCTAGAGCAAAAATCAGAATAAAAAAGAAAGTTAAGAAAGCCTAAGTATAACGTAGAACACCATGAAAAGGAACAACATGTGCATAATTGGAATCTCAGAACATGAGGAAACAACAACAACATAAGCACTGAAAAAGTTGTGGAAGAGTTACTGGAAGAACTTTGCAGGTATTATGAAGAATAAGGGACTCTACATACAAGAAGCTGAGCAAACTCTATATGGAATAGAGCTCAAAAGAAAAAAAAAACAAAACCAGGGCATATTATAGTAAAATTTGCCAAAATCAAAGACAAGGAGAGAATTCTGAAAACAGCTAGGGAAAAACAAATAGTAAACTATAAAGGAGGGAGAATAAGATTAAATGTTGATTTCTCAGCAGAAACTATGCAAGCAAGAAGAAAGTGGAATGATAGATATCAAACTCAACCAAGAATACTTTCCCCAGTATAATTATCCATCAAAACTGATGAAGAGAACAAGATATACTCAGAAAAACAGAAGCTAAGGGAGTGTGTGAAAACAAGACCAATGCTACAGGAAATACAGAAGGAAGTCCTTCTCACAAAGACACCGTGGAAAGGGAGATGCATCAAAGTACAATCAAAACAAAACCAAAAAAAAGGAAGTGGTCATAGGATATTTTTTGGACTGTTGTTGTTGCATACCATTGAGTCAGAACTAACCTATAACTAACCCTCCACTAGGTTTTCAGAGGCATTAAATTGCACAAAAGGAGATTGCTCATCTTTCTCCCATGGTGCAGTTGGTGGGTTTGAACTGCATAGTACTGAGTGGCTGCACAATTCTTTACAACTCAGCCACCAGAGCCCCTCACTTATGACTAAGTTTGTTTTGTTTTGTTTTAAAGGGAGCTACACACATAAAATAGACTCTGTGATGATCAAGGCAGAGACTGGAGTGATACTGCTATGAACCAAGTAGCACTTGGGGCTACCAGAAAAAGACAAGGAAGGATGTGCCCCAGAGACTATGGGGGAGAATTTACTGTTGACACAGTAAATTCAGACTTCTGGCCTCCAGAACCATGAGAAAATAAATCCCTGCTGTTTTAAACTACCCAGATTATAGCAGGAGACTAATACAAGTGCCAATCGCCATCTGCTGCCTATTGTTCTCAGTAGCATTGTCATTTTTATCTTCCTATCTGTATTCTTTGTTTTGTTTACCACCTCCATCCTGTGGAATTGAAGTCCCTGAAGAAAGAGGCTTTCAACTTTTTCCTTTGCTGCTGTGCCCCTAGCAACTAGAACAATACCTGGCACAGAGTATCTGTGTGTTATTTACTTGTTGAATTAATAAAATCAGAGATTGGTACATGGCAAAGCAGGGGCCATGAGGACCGATGAGGCTAGAAGTCACAGGGAAGTTATATGCAGGCTTAAGTGAAGAAATAAAATTCCAGGAGTGCAGTGTGTCCACTGAGATTGGAGTGTGCTATATCATAAACCATGTCCACAGAGGGTGGGCAGCTGCCCTGGTGAGTGGTTTTGAGGAGATCTGTGTATTACAGGAACAAACAATACATTGCAGAACAAATCGTATCTGTGGCTCATCTCAGGGTCTCTGGGTGATGCAAATGGTACACTTATTTGCTAATCTAAAGGTTGGCTGTTCACACTCATGCAGAGGGACCACAGAAGAAAGGCTTGGAGAGCTGCTTTTGCAAAAAACAGCCAAGAAATCCAGAGAGAGCTGGTCTACTCAGTCACCCGTGTGGTGGCCTTGTGTTGGATTTTACTCCACTCAGGAATGTGGGTTAGCTTGTTTGTTTTGTTCTGTTTTTTAGATCTTTTCTTGTATTGAAAGTCTGCTTTTTTAGGATTTGTGTTGAATTCCTCCACCATTCGTCTTTGTTCCTTAGCAAGCACTGGTCAAAGCCTCACTTTCCTGTAGCCATTTAGGACGAAAAGGAAGAGGTAGTGTTCGGAGGAAAAGTACACTCTAGCACATATATGATCATGTGGGTTCTAGTTCCAAATAATCCACTTAAACCTTGATTGTTTCATGGACTCAGAAGGACAGGGCCAGCCTCAAATAAGGTAGGATCTGCAAAGGTGTTTTGAAAAAGCATCTCAGCAGACGTGTAACAGAGACTGCCAGCCACCAGGTGTCTCCATAAAAAGCACAGTCCTGCCCATCTTGCAAAATCTCACACTTCTTTATACCACCACCACCACACAAGGCCTCTGGATGTACGTTATTTAGGTTTCAGCATGATTCTTTTTATGCCAAATTACAGAAAAATGATGTTCACTATTTGTTCAAAGTGTAAGTCAGCCTAGTGCATTCCCCAGATTGAAGAAGATTCTCGATGGCTATCACGACATCTTGCTGTTCTCTTAGTCGTTATCTCAATTGACTGGTTAATAATAATGCTTATGCTTGAAAGGGTGGTAGGTCAGCACAAGAAGGCCCTGGAGGAGATGGATTGATACAGTGACTGTGGCAAAGGGGGTTGTGAGTTAGAGACAGTGAGATTAGCTCAAGATAGGGAGGGATTCAGAGCTACTGTTCATAGGGTCTCTATGAGTCGTAGTCAATCTGAAGGCACATAACAAGAAAAACAACAACATTAATCTAAACTTTATCAAGAAGTAAAACTCAAACTCTAAGCCTACAAGGAAGAAAATACCTGTCTCTCATAGACATGCACTCTGAAAAGACAATGAATAAAGTTTTTTTTTCTTTTCTCTTTTTTTATTTTTTAATGAATAAAGTTTTGAGAGGTTCAGATTCATGATTTTAAACTCAGTCAAGCCAGAAAACCACAAAAAACTCTAAGAAGAAAGACCAGAAATGTTCTCTGTCCTCTAGTTTACCCAGCAGAGTAATTAAGGAACAATGTGTTCCCAGCTTCCATTGTTTTGCTGTTTTTCTGGCCTTTCCTGGCTATGTTTCCCCTCTCCCAGGTACAAGGGACACACAGCCAGAGACGCAGAGAAGCCCCAAGCCCATAGGGCTATTTCCACCTGACTTCTAGGAGAATTTCTACCAGGGGAGAAAGAAAAAGAATTTAAAGGTCTTGGACAGAGATGGAGAAAAACAAATGTAAATGCATATTCAAAATCATAAAAAGATCAGACTTAGTGGTTTGGTAGAAACTGGTAGAAGCCTAAAACTGTGGCCCTCAGACAACCTTCAAACCTGAGATTTGAACTTATCCCAAGAGGTTCTTAGAATTAGAACCAAAAATATAAGTGGCAGACATTTGTGCTTCAACAATCGAGGTATCAGAACCAGGAAGCAGATATTGACATGCAAAGAATTAAGGCTCTGGGCTCTGAGCAATGTCAGAAGCAGTGGGCTATTTAGATAGGTATGAAGGATGTCAGAGAACAGGGAACAAAATGAGAACCACTACCTAAGCTTTGAACTCTCTATGGCACCGTCTCATTGGTCTGGACTCCAAGCCCCAAAGCCTACCCAGAGAAGGAGGCTATACATACAACTTCATCTCACTGGCATGCAGCTTCCTCTATATTTCCTCTTTAAGGAAGGAGGTATATCCCTTTGGGAAGTAACTTCCTAATAAATCTGTCTTTACTTTTTACCTTCGTTTCTGCCCCCTCGTTGTTGTTTACTTCCCCATTCCTTTTCTCCGCATGCTTTAACAAGAAACTTTGGCCTACACTTTAATGTTCTGTTAACTAACATCTTCTCTCCCAGAAACTCTTAAATTACTATTCACTGTACTATCTTGGTCTTTGGGCACCATCCCCACTAGTCCCTTCCACAGTTCCTTTGCCTGTCCTAGAAGAGTGAACTAGGATACTGACCACATGGTAACAAGGTCAACTTTCAGCCAAATGCCAGAAGGACAGTCCTCAATATCATAACCGTGTAAGGCCGACACCAAAGCTCAGAAGACAGAAAGGGACAGGAAAGACAGACGAATGACAATGAGGATCCCAGAGAGGAAGTGGGAAGAGTGCAGGTCCTCTGAAGGGGTGGCCAGTGTGGTGCTGTGAAAATGTGTGTGAACTGTTGAATGGAAACCTAATTTGCTCTTGATAGTCTCACTCAAACTGTGATAATAAGTGAAATAAAATAAACCAGGGGCATGTCTGGCGTAGGAGTAATGGGGCATTTGGACAAACAGATCACTTGTGCCAGTCAGCAGTGCTTTCCAAGCAGCCTATGTGTGGGGCTGGCCTCTGTGCTCATTCTTTCCTGGAAAAGGAAGTGCTTCCTTCTTAGAGGAGAAAGTCTGCTAATGAGCCTAGATTGTTGTCATGGAAAACTACCAGTTACAGGCCAGCCCGGACAAGTCAGCTGCCTTCATCATGTCAATTGCTCAGGAGGGGAAGGAGAAAGACCTGTCTTACTCCACTTAGCTTGAGGCCCAGAAGACCTTCAAACACTTTGTGAGCTAGACTCTGAGGTTGATCCTGGAGAAAAGAGGGCCAGGGCCTGTGGAGGGGCACCAGCCACACATCCACTGAGTACGGGTGTTCTCTTAAGTCCCGAGGGGATCACAGAGAACCTCAGAGGATGCTGCTGCTTGCTTGTAGTTCAGGAAGGGAGAATCTGGTTAAAGACAAAGATGGAAGTTGCATTGGGAGCTGTGGCCTTTTGTGTGGAGAGGCCCAAGAGATAGTGTGTCACAACAGAAGTCCCCAGCTGAGCCTGCATCACTGAGCAGGTACAGGAGACAGGAAGGTGGAGAAGTGGGAGACTGAGGAAGGGTTCTCTCACTGTGACCACAGAGTCATGGCAAGAGGCCTTGAGGGGGAAGGAGGAGGCCCACATGGAGAGAGGAGGCCGCTATGGATGGAGTGAGGAGATCAAAGTGGAAGGAGGGAGGACGGTGAGATAGAGGGGGGGAGGAGGGTGAGATGGAGGGAGGAGGAGGGTGAGATGGAGGGAGGAGGAGGGTGAGATGGAGGGAGGAGGGTGAGATGGAGGGAGGAGGGTGAGATGGAGTGAGCGAGGAGGGTGAGATGGAGGGAGGAGGAGGGTGAGATGGAGTGAGCGAGGAGGCCGACAGGGAGGGAGTCAGAAAGACCAATAAGGAGAGAAAGAGGAGGCCAGTCTGGAAGGAGGCAGCAAGATAAAGCCAGTGATTGCCTTTTCCTGTGGATACATCCCCCCTGGGCAGCACATAGTGGCAATGAATATTTTTTATAATTCATTAATTCAGTTTCACAATAAGAAAGTGAGTTTCTCTGCACTTTCCTGATTCATCTCCCCGCTCCCTCTACTCCCCGACTGTTGGCAAAGGTTCCTGTTGTGAGGTCTTCATGGAGGCCCGGCCTGAGAGAACAGTCCAGTGCGCTGCTATTTCTGGGCTCCAGTCCCTTTTTAAAAATCATGTCAAAGCCCCTTTCCTTCAGTAATCCTTGATATTCCCTCAGGAGCTCAGTTAAGATTTAATTGTGAAATTTGCATAGTAACTCAGCAAATAAATTCTCCAGTCTCTCCTAGACCTTTCACTGCAGAGGGCCATTTGAGTTATAAATCACTTATTTCCAGATCTGAACAGCATCAGCATTTTGGACCCCTGAGGAAAGCGATGAGGGAAGGATGAAATGACAGGCAGAGTCAGGGTCTGGCTTTAAGTTCTGTGCACACAGGAGGGCGGGGGTGAGGGCCAGAGGAGGGCTGAGTGATGAGTCCTATATTTCCACCTGCTGTTTCTGGAAGGAAAGCATGCATGGTGGTGACCAGTCACACTGGCCTTTTCCCAGCCAAGTCCACACAGCCTGTCTTAGGGCTTTTTAGACAAACAGAGCCAGTGTTGCTATTGTTACTGTTCTGTTAGGTGCCATGAGGAAGTTCTGACGTTCAGGGATCCTATGAACAACAGATGTAACCCGGCTCTGACCAGCACCATACTCACAATCTCTGTCATGTCCACGCCCAGTGTTCTTGTCACTGTGTCAATCCACATTCTTGAGCATCTCACACTTCTTTACGGTCTCACAGGGTCTTCTTGACGGTGTGACGTATACAATTGAAGAGAATTACTTGAAGCAACACGCTTGGCACTAGCAATCAGGAAATCAAAAGTCAAATTGCATTAGGAACATCTGTTGTCAGGTTTCTCTTCAAAGTACTAAAGAGCAGTGATGTCAGCCTAGAGACTAAGGGGCTTCTTATCCAGGCCCTGGTCGGAAACTACTTGCTATTCATCAGAGAGCTAAATAATGACTAAGGATGACAGAAAAAGAATTGATGCCTTTGAGTTGTTTTGCTAGAGAAGAGTATTGAACATACCATGAACTGCCAAGAGAACAAACAGGTCTGTCCTGAAGTGAGTGAAACCAAGCTGATCCTTGGCGGCAAGGATTCTGAAGCTCCGTCTCACATACTTTGGGCATTTTGCCAGGAGAGAAAAATCCTTGGAGAAAGACATCATACTTGGGAGGGTGGAGGGACAATGCAGGAGAGGAAGAACCTAGATGAGATGGACTGACACAGTAACTGGGGTAATGAGAGTAGGTCGGTGTGTCAGAGATAGCGAGACTGGCTCAGGATAGGGCAGGGTTCAGAGCTGTGTATACAGAGTTACTATGAGTTGTAGGTGACTCAAGGCAACAATTGCAACAAATCAAAGCAATTGACTCATCTCATGCTCAATTTGAAGTAACCATTAGCTCTCATATAATTAATTTTTAACAGATATTTCTTGGAGAGGGTGCAGCCAGAGAGCTCTTTTTACATGATTGTGGGGGCTGGCAAATGCAAAATCTGTAAGTCAGGCTCCAGGCTGGAGGTTTCTACAGATGTTTTTGGCCCAAGATTATAGGTCAAGCAAAAGGAGAAGGCTAAGGAGAGGGAGAGGGAGAGGGAGAGCAACAGAGTCAATGAGAGTTGTAAGAGATAGAGTAATTCTTATCATGTTGTTGTTGTTGTTGTTATGTGCTGTCGAGTCGCTTGCAACTCATAGCAACCCTATGTACAACAGCCCTAAACTCTGCTCTGTCCTGTGCCAAAAGCACTGTCTCTGACACTCCCATCCCAATTATCCCAGTCACTGAATCAATCCACCTCATAGGGGGCCTTCCCCTCCTGCGCTGTCCCTCCACCCTCCCAAGCATGATGTCCCTCTCTAAGGACTGGTCTCTCCTCACAACATGTCCAAAGTATGTTAGCTGGAGCCTCAGAATCCTTGCCTCCAAGGATCCACCCGGTTTAACCCTTTCCAGGCATCATAGCTCAGAAAATATTTTATATAATATTCCTTTTTTTAAAAAGTTTACTCATTTACTGTTGCACATCATACATTCCTTTTGGACCATTCTTCTCCTCATGTGTTCCAATGCAGTGTTCCTTGTCTATCCACTCTTCCTATTCTCCCTCCAACCCCGCATGCCAGTCCTCCCTTGTAACAGTGGTGTTACGCAGTATTGTCCTTTTGTGACTGAGATAGTTCACTCAGCATAATGTCCTCTGGGCTCACCCATGTCGTGTAACATTTTATGAGTTCACTGTTTTTCAATGTTGCCTAGTGTTCTTGTATGCTTTATCTTTGTATCACAAATATCTCCTCTTCCCTTACTTGAATCAAATGTGAGCATCGCTTGTTGTAAAAGGAGAGTTACACTGCATTTAATGATTATGGTGATATGGGAAAGGAAAGTGTTACCAGAGGAAATCAAGGCATAAAGTACATGTAAGATATGAAGATATTTGTCTATACTCCTTAGTTATCCAGTATTGCAAGTTGCTGCTTGGTATTGAGTTGGTGTCACTCAGCTGTGTGTGATTCAAAGCAGCCATGAACAACAGAACAAAACTCTGCTCAGGACTATACTGTCCTTAATTGTTATAGTCCCTCAGCTTACTGTGTCTGTCTCATTGAGGGTCTTCCTCTTTTTGGTTGCCCCTCTACCAAACTTAAAGTCTCTCTGTTGGGCACCTCCTGATTCCATACTCACACTATGTAAGACAAAGTCTCACCATTCTTGGTTCAGAGGAGCATTGTGGCTCTCCTTCTTCCAACATAGATTTGGTTCTTCTTTTGCCAGTCCATGGTATCTAGTATTCCTTGCCCTGTGGTTAGGTACCATTAAGAATCAGCTCCTAATCCAAATGACCCTACACACAACAGATCAAAACCCTATCTTATCCTGTGCTATCTTCACAATCTACCATGCTCAAGCCCATTGTTGCAAATGACCATTTCAATCCATTTTACTGAGTCCTCCTTTCCTGACCCTCTACTCTGCCAAGCATGCTTGCTGTCTTTTCCCAGGGACTGCCCTTCCTTGTAATCTGGCCAAAGTATATGAGATAATGTCTTACTATTTTTGTCTCTAAGAAGCACCATAGTGGCACTTCTTCCAAGATAGATTTGTTTGTACTTTCTGTAATCTATGGGATCTTCAGAATTCTTCACCAGTGCAAAATTCCAAGGCATCAGTCCTTCACTCTTTGCCTTGCTCACCGCCCATTGTCCTTGACATTAGAAATATGAATATCTAAGTGTTTCATTGACTATGCAAAGGCATTTGACTGTGTGGATCATAACAAACTATGGCTGACTCTGAGAAGAATGGGAATCCCAGAACACTTGATCGTTCTAATGCGAAACCTATACTTGGACCAGGAGGCAGTCATCAGAACAGAGCAAGGGAATAATACATGGTTCAAAATTGGTAAGGGCATACACCAGGGATGCATCCAATCTCCATACCTTTTCAACCTATATGCAGAACAGATTATCCGGGAGGCTGGGCTCTATGAGGAGAAATGTGGGGTCAAGATTGGTGGACGATTTATCAACAATCTGCGTTATGCAGATGACACAACCCTGCTTGCTGAAACTGAAGAGGACCTGAAGCACCTGCTGCAGAGGGTCAAGGACTGCAGCCTCCAATATGGATTGAGGCTCAATGTTAAGAAGACAAAGATTCTCACCACTGGACCAATTGGCAGCATCAGGTTGGATGGCGAAGAGATTGAGATTGTACACAGCTTTAATTTGCTTGGCTCCACAGTCAACAGTCTTGGCACCAGCAGCCAGGAAATTAAAAGGCACATTGCCATGGGAAAGTCTGCTGTTAGGGACCTCTCCAAATTACTGAAGAGCAATGGTGTCTCTCTGGAGACTAAGGTGTGTCTGATACAGGCCATGGTCTTTGCAGTCACTTGTTATGCATCAGAGAGTTGGACAATGACTAGGGAGGATAGAAGGAGAATTGACGCCTTTGAGCTGTGGTGCTGGAGAAGAGTATTGAGAATACCATGGACTGCTAGGAAAACAAACAGATTTGTCCTGGAAAGGGTTAAACCGGGTGGCTCCTTGGAGGCAAGGATTCTGAGGCTCCATCTAACATACTTTGGACATGTTGTGAGGAGAGACCGGTCCTTGGAGAAGGACATCATGCTTGGGAGGGTGGAGGGACAGCACAGGAGGGGAAGGTCCTCTATGAGGTGGATTGATTCAGTGACTGGGATAATCGGGATGGGAGTGTCAGAGACAGTGCGACTGGCACAGGACAGAGTGGAGTTTAGGGCTGTTGTACATAGGGTCGCTATGAGTTGCAAGCCACTCGGCGGCACATAACAACAACAACAATTGCTATTGAGCTTCTTTGACTTTCCTAGTATCTCTTCATTCCTAGTCTCCAAGAAGGAAACTCTAGCTATCCTTTCAAGACAACCTTTCTTTTAGATTTTGAGGTTACATCACAAATAAACTAAGATATGATCATCCTGTTTCATATCAGATTCATTGGTTAAAAAAATGTAAAGAAAAAAATAAGTTTATGCAGATATCTTACATTCACCTAAAAACTTGAATATTGCTGATCAAACGTAAGCCTTTTAGTCATATTTTCCTCAGACAACTCATTTTGGTTCCTTATTTATTCTTCAGCTGATCAAAACGCAGTGTCCTAATTTTCAAGTTACGCTTGTCAGCCCCAGGAGATCAGTGAAAATCTGAATTCCGTAGATGAATCAACAAGTCAGCACATCTCGGCAGATGAATATCTCCCCACTGACACATGACAAGTGGTCCTTCAACATGAATGCTTCCTTTTCTTCTCCTTCCCCTGATCTCCCATCTGAGTCATTGCAATGTTCTAGGACTCAATTGAAGTCGTTTCTCCCTCCTGACTCCAGGATTAAATCTTCTCAAAATGATGCTATTGCAAGAAATCATAATGAATCAAATATCAGCTAGATAAAAGCAACCTCTCTAAAGTCAACATTGGGCTTAGGGGAGAAACAGTAGCAATGCTATATTAAAATTAGGAACAAGAAAAGGTGGCCACTTCTATTCCATTAGTAATTATTATTGTGGAAGTTTTGGCTACTGTAATGAAATGGCAAAATGTGTTGATTATGATTCTCAGTGATCCTGTTAGCAGAGTCGTGATGACCTGTGGTGTTTCCTAGGCAATCAAAGTTAAGATAGCAGAATGTCATATGCACACCCATGTTTATTGCAGCTTTGTTCACAATAGCAAGGAGTTGGAAACAACCTAAGTGCCCATCAACAAACGAAT
>NW_006399774.1:8873711-8887563 GCF_000299155.1 Elephantulus edwardii
CTGTTCTACAACTGGGAGCTCCACCAAACACTGTCCACACTGAGAAACCATTCTGGGTTTTGATACCCCAATGGTACAAGGTTCAGCATCACAGTAACTCAAGTTACTTCATAGTGCACACTGACAAAGAATGATGTGCAGAGTGGAAGAGTGTTCCTCCAGATATAACAGCACTAGTTTCACTTAGCACTCGTTAAGTGTCATCAAGTCGAATAAGACTGAGAGTAAGTTTTGAACAAAAGACCTAAACTCTGTTCTATAACTACCATCATTTCTGCACAGAACTCTGCTCTATAACTACCACCATGTCTGTGTGCTTAGAGAGTTTAGAGTTTGTAGAGTTTCCAGAGGCATCTAGTTTAGGAAGTGGATGCCACTCCTGCTTCCCAGAATAAATCATCTGGAAGCTCATCCAAACACTGTACATAACGGGTAACCATCACGGTATTTGACAAGACTCTGGAACAGTGTGCAGCATCACAACACCACCAAGTTGTTTAGTTCAGCAAATAGACAAAAGATTACTGTGTCATTCAAGGAATATTCATTTGAAAATTAATAAATCTGGCAGAGTTTTAAGGCCACACCTTTGAGCAGACTTCCACCGTAGGCAAAGGCTCAAGGACACCTGCACTTGGGGAGAAAAAAAGCAATAATACACATCAAACATGACCCCAAAAAACACAACCCCAAAACTTCCCTTTACTTGCCCATCAGGGCCACCATCCAAAAGCAGCAAAAAGCTAAACACCCTAATTAATTAATTAAGAAAAGAAATCAATCTGAATTAGAGTCAAGATAATGAGAGAAGAAACGGCACTCTATGCACGTTAGCACTGTGTGGTCGGCTCCGATTCTTGGTAATCACTCATCAGGCTTTCCAGGCTGTGCGTGTTTACTGAGGAAACAGCTTATTTTTCTCTCATGGAGCAACTGGTGGGTTTGAAACACCAATCTTTTATGTTGAAGTCCAATATGTAACCCACTAGGTCATCAGGGCTCTTTTAATTCATCTTAACAGTTGTTGTTATGTGCCATCGAGTTGCCTGTGACTCATAGTGGTCCTATGTCCAGCAGCCCTGAAGCCTGCCCTGTCCTGAGCCAGCCTCACTGACTATGACACACCTATCCCCACTGCCCTAATCACTGTACCAATCCATCTCATCTGGGGTCTTCCTCTCCTACGCTGTCCCTCCACGCTTTTATTGGTCTCTTCTAGCCACAGGTCCAAAGCATGTAGTATGTGAGACGGGGCTTCAAAATCCTAGCCTCCAAGGAGAAACTTGGTTTCACCTTCTCCTGGGCTGGTCTGTTTGTTTTCTTTTTGGTCCATGGAATGTTCAAGACTCTACTATAGCACCAAACTTAAAGGCATCAATTCTTCATCTGTCAACCTTAATCATTGTCCAGCTCTCTGATGCATACCAAGTATGAGAAAAACTATGGCCTGGATTAGGTGTACCTTAGTCTCTAGATTTACAGCTTCTCAATACTCTGGAAAGCATATTTAACCAATGCAATTTGTCTTTTGATTTCCTGACTGCTGGTGCCAAGAGTGTTGATTGTGGAGCCAAGCAAGCTGTAACTGTTAACAATCTCAATCTCTTCTCCATCCATCATGGTGCTGCTACTTGGCCCGGTGGTGAAAATCTTAGTCTTCTTGGTGTTTAGCTTCAATCCATATTGAAGGCTTCAGTCCTTGACTTTCTGCATCAAGCACTTCAGGTCTGCCTCAGTTTCAGGAAGCAAGCTTGTGTCATCTGCATAAGGTAGGTTATTGAGGAGTCTTCCTCCAATCCTGATACCACATTCCTCCTCATAAAGCCCAGCCTCCTGAATGATCTGTTCTGCGTATAGAGAGAAAAGGTATGGAGATAGGATGCATGCCTGACACACTGCCTTCCTATTCTTCTCAAGGTTAACCACAATTTGAACAGAAAAATAAAAATAATCAGTCTCCCCTCAACCCCGATGTCAGTTCCATTTAACAACAGTGGCACTATGTAATATTTATCCTTTTGTGACTGAGATCGCGGTTGAGGGGAGACTGAGAAAGAATGAATAAATAACATCTACTGCATTGAAATATATGGGGGAGAGAACTGTTTAAAAGTGATATTAAGTATTATTATCATGACAGGAGTCCAGAATGAAGGCTGCATAGTGGAGTGGACTTGAGGGGAGGGACTGTGTAACAATGAAAGAATTTTTCTTTCACTCTTAAAAGAGAAGAGTGAATTGGGGGGGAGGGGTGGGCAGAGGGGAAAATGCAACAACGAATGAATGGAAATCCAAAGCCTCTGAAAATGTTCATTAAAATTAATAATAAAAAAGGAGGAGAAACAAAAAATATCCATTCTGGGGGGGAAAAGGAAAAATAATCAGGTTAGAAGACCTAGGAGAGGTATGTTTTTGTTGTTGTCATGTGCCTTGGAATTGGAGGGGCGGAGGGTCAGCAAAGGAGAGCAAGATCTTCCCAATGAGATTGACACAATGACTGTAGCAATGAGCTCAAGCGTATCAGAGTTGAGAATGGCACCAGATAGAAGAGGATTCAGATCTATCGTTCATAGGGTTGCTATGTGTCATATTTAACTGGATGATACCACAACAACAGGAGAGGATGAAATAGCGCCGAGGACCTTCTCTTGTAAGAGAAATGATCCAATAATGATTTCTTAGAAATGGCTTTTGAGTGAGGGCTGGTAAGCCAACAAGGGGCAGATAATCAAAATACTTCCGTGTGTGAACATCTGGAGAAAGCCAAGCCTCCACTCACAACAGCAGAGTCACATTAGCAATGAGAGTCATTTCACAAAGTATGTCAGAGAACCACAAAGATGAAAAAAACTAAAGCACAAGAATTATTCATATCCTCTTATGTCAGACTTGTATGTTAAACAATATTTATTAAATTAATGAGACTCAAGCTTTTGCCTTAAAGGCCAAACTAATAAAACACACAAATGAATTTTGATTACAAGCATCTTGGATGGATGCTAGGGAAAAGATAGCATCTAACACAACGTGAATCCACTCGGCTCACGAAGGGGCTCCAGGTCTACAGGAATATTTCTTGGGGAAGGCAATTATTTTGAAATAATTTTCACCCCCAGACCTTAATAAATTAAGAAAAGGCCAGGTCAGAAATGCGTGCAAATTTGGGGTGCATTTTGATTATGAAAGTGAGATTGGTTGACTCAAGCAATTCTGTTTTAATATTCTGCTAATTAGGTAGGGGACAGCTCTGATTGTGGAGAGATTGTCCCACTCTCTCTCGGATTTCCTAGGAGACACATTAATTAAAGCAATTCTCCTTCCTCATGAACTGAAACCTACCAGAGACTAAGTCTACCTCCCCCACCCTCATCCTGTCACACACCCAACTCAGTCCCTTCCCCTCGAGGAACAGAAAGATGGCAGGAAAATATGAGGCAGAAATAGCAGTGTAACCCTGGTAAGGTCACCTGAGCATTTTAGAAAGTTCCAAACAGCACAGAGACGATAAATCACCAATGGCTTAGAAGACATGGCATGAGGGATCTTGCTTTAACCAGGGTAAGATAAACAGTATCTAACAAAAATATTCTAAATGTAAAGGCATAAACCACGTGCAAATGTATACACTCAAGCGCCATAGGACAAACAAGTAGAAGAACGAAGACTGACCATCATCAACTTTACCTATCTCTCTTCAGACCTTCTTTAAAATTAGCTGCTTTAGCATATTTTTCAGAAGTCTCAACTTGGCAGAAATTTTTAAAACTCTGGAGTACTAATCCAAAGGCCCCCGGAAAGTTCCCAGAAGTAGGATCTACTAAGAACTACCTGCAAAAAGTCGCAACTCTGAAGACCTTGCAGATTGCCATTATATTCTGCACATATAAGGTCTCCTTGAGCTTGAATCAACTCAATGGCAAATAACAACAATAATAACAACACTGTAACTAGATGAAGAAGAGTAAAAAAAATCCAACTTCCATTAGTTGAGAGACAAAAGTAGCTAAAAATCAGAGGATACTGCATGCTCCTAAGTTTATCAAGTCACAAAGGCCATGGGAAAAGTTAAGATTGAAAAAAGACATAGAAGCAAAAAGTTGCAAATAGAAATACATTTGACCCAGCAATTCCACTACTGGGAATATACTCCAAGGAAACCATAACTGCCACCCAAACAGATATATGCACACCCATGTTTATCACGGCTTTGTTCACATAGCAAAGACTTGGAAATTACCTAAGTGACCAACAACGAATGAATGGCCAGAGAAGTTGTGGTAATATTTACACAATGGAATAATACACTGTATTGAAAAACAAGGATCTCATGAAATATTATTCAAAATGAGTGACCCTGGAGGACATTATGCTGAGTTAAATATCTCAGTCACAAAAGGACAAATACTGCATAGTGCCACTGTTGTAAAATAGGACTGACATCAAGGTTGGAGGGAGACTGAGGAAGAGGGGATAAATTATGCATACTACATTGAAACAGAGGAGGGAAAGAACTGCTTAAAAGCAATATATGATTAGGTATTGTTGTCATGACAGAAGTCCAGAATTAAGGATGCGTAGTGGAGTGGACTTGGGGGGAGGGATTGCATAACAATGAAAGAATTTTTCTTTTACTTTTCAAAGAGAAGAGCGAACTGTGAGGGAGCTTGGACAAGGAGAAAAGTGCAACAATGACTGAATGGAAATCCAAAGTCTCAGTAAACTTTCATTAAAATGAATTAAAAAAGCACATAGAAGCAGAATACTATTCTTTCTTCTTTATTAGTTCCCTTTCCCCAACTCTGTCATCATTATCATCAAGATGCAATAGAAACATATGTACTTTGAAGTAACATAGTCACACCTGAGTAGTTGTTGGTCTTGTTAGGTGCCATGAGATCAACTCAGCGCAATCCTGTGAACACCACAGCTGAACCTTGCACTCTCCTGCCCCCTCCTCATGCTCTCTCTCCTAGCCAAGCTCATTTTGGAAGTCAGTCCATCACGCTGAAGGTCTCCCTCCTATTCACTGACCTTCTACCTTCCTCAGAATGATTTCTCCTCCCAATGACAGGTTCCTCCTGAAAACACGGCCAAAGTAAGTGAGATGAAGTTTCCTTATTCTTTCCTCTAAAAAGCATCTTAGTTGCTCTTCCTTCAATATAAATTTGTTTATTGTTTTGGTTGTCTTGGGATAGTTAATGCTCTTCTGAAACATCACATTCCAGAGTTATCAATTGTGCTTCTTCCACCCTTATTCATTGTCTAGCTTTTAGATGCACAGGAAGCAACTGAAAATGTCATGGCCTAGATCGGGCACACCTTAATCTTTAAACTGACTTTCTTGCTCTTTAGAATCTTGCAGAAGTCCCTGACAATGTATTTCCCCAACACAACATATCTTTTGATTTCTTGACTTTTGAGAATGAAATATACACCTAAGCAAGGCCGAAAGCCTGTGAGATTGTGTCTGAAAATCAAGAAATTCCCAGGGTTGGGAGGAACTAGAAAAGACAAGGAAGTCCTTCCCTGGGGCAGACAGAGGCTCTCACCCTGATTTCAGACTCCTGCTCTCCAGAACTGTGAACAATGTTTTAGAAAGATCTACTGGGTGGAACTTTGTTGTACTATCCTTAGAAAGTCTGTAATCAGGGAGCTCATCAACACTGAGGAACAGTGATGTCAGTTCGAGAACTCAGAGCATCTCATTCAAGCCATGATCTTTTCAATCACCTGCGATGCATCTGAGAGCCGGATAATGAATAAAGATGCTAGAAGAAGAATTGATGCCTTTGAACTGTGGTGCTGGAGAAGAGTATTAAATATCCCATCAATTGCCAAAGAACAAACAAAGATATCTTGGAGAGAGTGAAGCTAGAGTGCTCCTTGGAGGCAAAGGTGTTCAAGCCTCATATAATTAAGGTGTGTTGCTAGAGAGGCTATTCATTGGAGAAAGACACCATGCTTGGAAAAGTGGAAGGCTATCCAAAAAGAGGAAAATCTTCAATCAGCTGGATGGACAAAGTGATTGCAATGGGCTCTAGTGTGTCAGGAAGTGTGAGGAGAGCACAGAATCGAACAGGGTTCAGATCTATTGTCCATAGAGTGGCTATGGGTTGAACTTGACTCTATGACACCTAACAATAACAACAACTAACAACTCTCAGGAAATTAAGGGAAAAAATCAGAAGTGAACACTATGTATCAACCTACTAACTTTTAAAACAAGACAGACTATAATCATAGAATGACTATGATATGCAGAATTTATATGCTCTTGTTGTGTACTGTTGAGTCGGAATTGACTCATAGCTGACTCTCCAGTGGGTTTTCAGAGACAGTTAATCAATCATGAGGAGATTGCCCATCCTTCTCCTGCAGGAGAGATATAGCATATATATATAGATTAGAGCTAGAAATAGAAATAGATAGAGATATATTTGTTGTTATACATCGATATACTTGTTGTTATACATATATTTATTGTTATACATAGATATATTTGTTATAGATATTTGCTATATATACATATTTGTTATATATATTTGATGATACAGATATATATGTATTGTATGTGTGTGTGTGTGTGTGTGTATTTGTGTGTATATCCACAATCAACACCCTTGGCATCAGCAATCAGTAAATAAAAAGATTAATTAGATTAGGTAAATCCACTGTTAGGGATTTCCCTAGGGTGCTGTAGAGCAATGGTGCCAGTCCTGAGATTAAAATATGCCAGATTCAAGCCAGGGTCTTTGCAATGACTTGCTATGCATTTGAGAGCTGGAAGATAAATAAAGAAGACAAACGGAGAATCCATGTCTTTGGGTTATTATGTTATAGAAGAGTATTGAACATATCATGGACAGTAAAGAAAACAAACAGGTGTGTTCTGGAGAAGATGAAACACATTTTCTCTTTGGAGGTAAGGATTTGGAAGCTCCGTCTTACATGCTTTGGGCATGTTGCTATGAAGACCCAGTCCTTGAATAAAGATATCACGCTCAGAAGGGAGGAGAGACAGCACAGGAGAGAAAGACATCGCATGAGATGGATTGATTAATAACTTGGAGGTGAGTTGCCGTCAGTGAAACTGCCTCTGGATAGAGTATGGTTCAGAACTGTATTGTAGATAGGGTCACTATGAGTCATACTTATAGAAGTGACTCCACAGCACATAACAGCAATAGTATAAATGTATATGTGTGTGCATACATAAAGGCATCTGTATAACTCAGTATTGAGTGATGAGAGCTTGGATAACAACCTCTAAATAAATCTCTTTCTTAGTTTTTTTTTTTTTTTAGGCTGGAAGTTCACATAAAAGAAATACAGTAGGTACTAGTGATTCCCTACTTACTTTCAAAAAAAAAATGAGATTTACACAGAATTTATGGAAGAGCTTTCATCATTTTCTCTGAGACTTTAATATCTTGTAATGGCTCTTTGATGATCTTACTTCTAGGTTTGACAAGGAAGAATGAACAGCTCACTAAACCTCTCTTAAAGAAACTCACCGAGATGCTTGAAATAGTTTGTTGGAACTGGACTTGGAAGACTCTTCACTGTCTCTGAAACAATGTATGGACTAAAATCCCCAAATTCCTAAACAGACTATCTTTTTTGCAGAAAATTACATTAATGGCTATTGTACTCTTACCTCTGAGAATACGCATCACAGTGTTTTGTTGTTATTAGATAACCACTGAATTGCCTCTAAATCATGGTGACCCTCCCCCTTTGTTATCTGCAAGATCTGCAGTGGATTGGACTGTGGTAGCCCATAGGGTTCTTGACACATTTTCAGAAGTAGATTGCCAGATCTTTCTTTGTCTCTGGTGCCCTTGAAAGCTGTTCAATATCATAGTCGCGTTCAAAGCCACCACTGATGGGGCATATGATGGCCATGCAGGTGGTGCATTGGCTGGGAGTGATATCCCGGAGTTTTGCATGAAAGGAGAGACCTCTTCCACTGCACCACCACTGTCTTTCTAGTAATTTTATGAGGGGGGCTTTAGGAATTCATAAAGAGTGAAGATAGGGGGATGAACGTGAATGCCATGGTGATGGTTACCAGTGTCTCAGCTGCTAAAGACTGAGAAGTACACAGGCAAATGACAGGTGCCTCCAAAGCCTGTATTACTTATCGCATGCTGAAACCATTGTTTGCATAAACTATGAATTATAGCAATTCTCTAGCCAACAGATTGAAACATTGCCTTCTCCGCCGTGTTCAAATCCCCTGTTGTACTCGCCGCGTCAATCCGTCTTGATGAAGTTCTTCCTCTTTCACTGCTCTTCTATTCCCATCCTCCCCCCAGCACAATGTCATTGGTGGCATCCTAACATCATGCCTGAAGTATATGAAGCAAAGTTTTACCATCCTGGCCTCCAAGAAGTTCTGGGTTGCACTTCTTCCTATATAGATTTGTTTGCATTCTTTGTTTTATTTTCTGTAGTCCATGGGACATGCTCTTCACCAATACCACGATGCAAAGGTATCAATTTTTCAGTTTTCCTTATTCATGGTCCAACTTTCACATGCATATGAAGCCAGTGATGGCTGCTGGTCTTAGGATTAGCTCATGGCACTGCTTCCACTAACACAGCAACGAGTAAGGCAAATTGATAGGCAAGTGGTGGACCTATTGACTGATCTGTGATAGCACCAGCGCAGGGATTCTTGGCTACCGCATCATGCTGACAGATGAGAGGAGTGCCGGGCCCACCAGGGGTGTCCTGCAGCTCTGTGGGATGTAGAAGATAGAATCAGCCAGGGAACATTTTCTGTATGTCGCTGAGTAAAGCATGGTTGAAGGCTCTTACTGTCAAACTCTCAGACACTGCGGAGAGAAGCCTGATTCAGGGGTAAGCCTTGATGGAAGGTTTAAGAGGTTTCTTATTTCATCTGAACCCAGTTCCCCATCCCCGCTGCTCACGAGGCCCGGCCTCCACACGTTTGTTTCTGTGCCTGTGTTGATCTCTCCCTGAAAATGTCTTTTGGCTCCAATTCAAATTCATGTTGGTGCCTAGAAAGAGATATTACTTGTTATAAAGCCATGCCAAGATTGTTTCCAGTCTAAACACTACTTTTTTCTAAACCCTGGGGCCCGTGTTGGGATGTCTGTAGATAAAAAGTGACAAAGATTAAAGAAATACAGACCCTGTGCTACATAATTTAAAATTATATAGACATGATTTTTCTGAAATCTTTCTTAGGGTATAGTAAATCCAAATTTCTAAGTGCCCTTGGCTGAATTTGTCTCTGAGAATCTTGGGGGAGGGTGAGATGGCTATTAATCCACTTTTCCGTAGCTCAAGGCTTAAGAATCCATAAACTGCCCCCTTGGAAGGCCATTACATAGCAGGTCTTCTTTTTGTCTCAAATTCTTAGGCAAAGTGGGCTAATTAGGAATGTGTGGATAATGAGGACGATATGCATCATCATGGATCTGTAAGAAATAAGCTTGCTCTAATAGAGACATTTCTACATTAGCAAGGTTGTGACTCTTAGACTTAAAGACATTTTTAAGGTGGCTGGGGGAAATGTAGCTAAGGAAAAAATGAATACACTGAATACGTCTGGTTTTGCAATAGAATGAGTTTTATTTTTGAGAACCTTGGGAGATACACAAGGTAAAATGTACATCCCTGTCGCGTATTTTTAAAGCTGGTCAAGAAACAAAGAGAAAAGTAGAAACCAAAGACTATTTCTCAGCCACTGACAAATAGTTGCTGTTGTAAGAATCACATTCTAATTAATCTTGTAGTGTTAATTTTCTTCAATATATTTATTAACAACCTAGGGGTGCAAAATGTGCTGATAAAAAAAAATACACAGGCTGACAAGGCTGGGAGAAACTGTGAGGAGGGAAGCAAGAAGTCACAGAGATGGTCAAGGAGAGAAATTCAGCTTAGATAAGGGAAAGAGCTGCTGTCCTGGAAATCATTTCCAATAATCTCCTCCAAATCCCCTAAAGTGAATATGAGCGATTAGAGGGATGTCATTAGGTGTTGAAAAAGCACAGGCCTCTCGATTCCAAGGACTAAGCTAAGTTTTAGCCAATTTTGCTTAAACAAGACACAGTGGAATTCAGAATTCATTTGTAAAGGATGACCCAAGTAATAATAGGGATTTTTTTTTTTCCTTTTCTTGGTCATGCTGTTCTGGGGAGTGATGCTAACACGTAAATTCAGCACAATATACCTTAACACCAAGAGCTGGAGAGAATTGGAAACAATTGCAACGCCTCAGCTTTCTGATCAAGAGTCTGGAAGTCCAGTAGTTAAAGAGCTTGACTGCTTACTGACATGTCAGCGGTTCCATCATACCAGCTGTTGTAAGGAAAGATGTGCCAGCCGGCTTCTGTAAAGATTAGCGCCTTAGAAACCTTGTGTTGTTGTCATGTACCATGGAGTCAATCTGACTTCCAGCTGACCCTTAAACAGGTTTTCAGAGGTCACTAGTACAGGAGGAGATGGCCCACCATTCTCCCAGAGCTGCTAGCGGATTTGAACCACATGACTTTGGGTTGGCAGTGCAGCTCCTTACCACTAAGCTGCCCTGAGGTTGCTACGAGGTTGGAATTAGACTTGAGGGGGTGGATTTGGCTGGACTTTTTAATGTTGGGCTTGTGTTTTGTTATTTTTTCTGAGTGGTAGATGATTCATCATAAATATAGCTGTTGTGAAATATTTTCTTTCTATGCTTTCTTTCAAAATGGGTTGACCGTTTGCAATTTTCTTAGCTAACAATTTCTAAAGGATCCTTACCCATTAATAACTGTCATCAACCAAAAGGAAAGGGCTGAAAGCTAGCACACACCTCCCCTGAATTCTCATCTCATGATTCCCCTACTTATACAAGTCTGGATCACTCACAAGACTTTTCATAAAGGACCAAATTCAAGTACTCTGCATCCTTACAAACCAAACAATGTTGAATTTATTTACACATTTTAATTTGTTTTTTTAAACTGTATTGTTTCTATATATTGATATATAACTATGAATATATCTCTGCTTCTATCCCTATCTCCATATCTATATCTATTATATGGAGCTTTCTTGACCTATTGGTAAGAAGCTCTAATGTAGTCATGAAGGCAAGCAGTGTGAACCCACCCCCTGTCCCATGAGAGAAGGATAGTCAATCTCCTTGGAATACTTTGGTCATTTTTACAGTCTTCGTGTATACGGCACAGTCACATTGTATTCATAGTGTTATTTAAGTGTTATGACTGCTTGTTCTTGAATTTTCACTTCAACTTAGTGTTGCTCTAAGCCATCCAATGACCTTCTAAGAGTTCAATGAAAAGGGCTGAGGTGTGGTTTTGTTTCTCAGACAAAGAGAAATATAGAATCTAGAGACATAGCCATTGACAGGGCACTTTCAGCATCTTTGCAATGGCTGTGTTGTGTGGTCATTCAAGATTCTATGGGCTTTGTATGCCTGACAGTTAATGTGTCTCTCCTGGACAGTGTCTTCTGCCAGAAGGACATGTCTGAATTGTTTCTTCACTCCCAACCAATCAGATGATGGGTACTCTGGGAACGCAACCTTGGTTCTTTTGCTGTAAATCTAAACCAAGTATTGTAAGAAGAATAAAGCACCACAAGAAAACAGTTTTCCTAAAATGTCATTCTTAAGAACCAACTTTGTGCACTGAAATCTGTCATGGGAAGGCAGTTAGAAGATGACAGAGCAGTGAACACTCTGCCTTTCTCTTCTCCCTTATGTCAGCTAAAAAAACAAGGGGGAAAGAACCTAATGAAATACTGTCTTTTTACAAAAATAAAATTGCCTACAGCCCCAGCTGAAATACATATAAAGCAGAGTGGCTGAGCTCAGTTAAAACTGAACGAGGACAAGGGATGGCCAGGAGGTGTTGCCTGCAGCTATAGGTCAAGTTAATGTCTCTAGATTGGTTCCACAATAGTCATGGGCCACAGCCAGCTTTGGTAGTGGGCTATGTGATGAGGGCTGGGGCCTGGTGGGTTCATGGCTAGTATAGTGTGCTACAAGGAAGCTGACCCTGCCATGAACTTCTAACTGCTGCATGCCATGGGAATCCCACTCTCTGATACATGTGAATAAGATAGGCAGCCTGGCTGGAGTGCACAGACTTCTGTGGCCTGCCATAAGCTATCTTCACATTATATGTGTGTGTGTATATATATGTATACACACATACATACATGTATATATACATATATGCTTATATATGTTTATTATACACATATGTTTATATATGTCTATATGTGTGTATGTGTGTGTATGTATGTATGTATATATATAAAGGTGTGTATGTGTATATATATACTAAAACTGGACAAGGAACAAAGGAAGACCAAAGAAAAACTGAGGTATTCAATTGTGGTGTTGGAAAAAAAAAACCCACACAAAAAAACCAAAACAACATTGAATATACTGTGTACTTCAAACCATGTACATTGTACGTAATAAAAACAGAGACCAGTTAGTCCTTGGAGAAGGACATCATGCTCAGTAAAGGAGACAGTGAACAACATGAGAGGCAGATCCTCATTAAAATGGATTCACGTTGTGGCAACAGCATTGGGCTCAAACACAACAACTATCAATTTATAAATAGATATTTACTAAGTTGCATGCAGAGAGAGACAATATTCAAAAAGAGATTTGATAAGGCATTCTTATCAATTAATTGTTGCTGTTGCTGTTGTAACATAAAGTCTGAACCAACCCATAGTTGAACCTCCAGCAAGTTATCAGAGGCAGTTAATTGCACAAGGGGAGAGCGCCCTTACTTCTCCGATGGAGCAGCTGGTGGCCTTTAAGTGTGTGCCATTGGGATTGCAGTGCAGCTTCTAGCCACTAGGCCATCAGCATTAATCAATTATCAATTAATCAATTATAGCTAATGTTATACAATGCATATGAATGATTGAATGAAGGGCTAAGATGGTTTGTAAAGTTTCACTCGTTACAATAAAATAAAGAGTAAAATTAAATTGAATAGGAGAAAAATAGCAACATTTGTAAAGCTAGAACAGGACTATATAGTATTTTAGCATTTTTTTTTTAAGAAAGGGAATGAATTTGACTGCCCCATGAAATTAATGCCCATTGAGGCTTTTCAAGAAACAGATGTAGCCATGGGCATGCTTCTTGTTGTTGTTATGTGGCACTGAGTCACCTGCAACTCATAACAACCCTATGTACAATAGCCCTAAACCCTGCTCTATCCCTTGCCAATCATATTGTCTCTGACACACCTATCTCCAATTACCCCAGTGACTGAATCACTCCATCTCATTGAGGGTCTTCCTTTCCTGCACTGTACCTCTAACCTCCCAAACATGATGTCTCTCTCAAGGACTGATCCTACCTTGTAGCATGTCCAAAGTATGTCAAACGAAGCTTCAGAATACTTGCCTCCAAGGAGCAGCTTGACTTCACCCTCTTCAGGACGAACTTGTTTGTTCTCCCAGCAGTCCATGGTCTACTCAACATTCTTCTCCAGCACCACAGATCAAAGGCATCAACTTTCTATTATCCCGAGGCATTGTCTAGCTTTCTGATGCATAGCAAGTAATTGCAAAGACCATACCTTGTATCAGGCCCAACTTAGGAAGCATGAAAAGAAAATGGAAAGAGTATACAGAGTCACTGTACCAAAAGGAATTGGACACAGAAGAATTTAATGAAACAACATACGACCAAGAGCCTGTGGTGATGAAGGAAGAAGTTCAAGCTGTTCTGAAATAATTGGCTAAAAACAAGGTCCCAGGAATTGATGGCAAACCGACAGGCATATTTCAACAAACAGATGCTGCCTTGCATGTGCTCATCAAGTTGTGCCAAGAAATCTGG
>NW_006399774.1:8888073-8889704 GCF_000299155.1 Elephantulus edwardii
AAAAAGAAAAAGAAAAAGATGATCTAGTAGAGTACATAAATTACTGAAAATGATCATTAATATCACATGCAGGTAAAATCTTGCTTAAAATTACTAAAAATGGCTGGAACAGCACATTAACATGGAACTTTTCTAAATTCAAGCTGGATTCACCATGAGGATGGCACGGGACTTAGACCTGTTTTTCATAGGGACACTATGAATTATAATCAACTTGATGGCACCGAACAATAACAATATAACCAAAATTCCATAATGATGTAAACTTTTCCAATGTTCCTTTTCAAAATGTGGAATAGGGGGATATTATTTCTAATGTTTTATGGCTCTTAGCTGAAAGTAGAGAACACAGGAAAGAAGATTATTTGTTTTCATGACTTTGCAAAGTTGCTTGACTGCGGATCAATGACAAATTCTGGATAACATTGAGAAAAGTGAGACAAAGAATGAGAATAGCAGAATAATTGTGCTCTTGCAAAACTTATACATAGACCAAGAAGCAGTTGTCCAAATAAAACAAGGAAGAAAATGAACTCATATTGTCTTCCATGTGGGTTACATCTCAACATTACGAAAACCAAAATCCTCACAACTGTACCATTAGGCAGCCTCTTGATAGATGGAATAAAAATTGAAATGGTCAAGTATTTCATTTTACTTGGATCCATAACCAACAATCATGGTATAAGCAGTCAAGAACTAAAAAGATACGGTATGCTATCTTGGGAAATTCTACTGAGAGCAAGACTACCAGTTTAAAGTCTAGGTCTGTCTGAACTAATTTATGGTATTTTATCTGAACATTGGACAATTAATAAAGATGACTGAAGAAGAATTGGTGGCTTTGAATTGTAGTGTAGGAGAAGAAAAGTAAATATCCCCTGAACTGCCAAAAGAACAAACAACTATGTCCTAGAGGAAGTATAACCTGGTTGCTCATTACAGACAAAGATGATGACATTTGGTTTCACATATTTTTGGCATGACAGGGGGGTCAGTCTTAGAAAATGACACCATGCTGTCAAAGGTGGAGGATCAGAGAAAAAGAAGAGCTGACTTGAGACCTCTCCCCCCTTGCACACAACTGCTTAAATTGACACCTCTAATCTTAATGCCACTCCAGAGACAGAGGAGGACATTATGCTTCAGGAGAGAAGGCACCATCATGTGAAACATTCTTTCTCAGAGCCAGCATTTTCAGTTCATGTGGTGGAGAGTAAAGACTAAAATTCGCCTAGGGGAAGGTCCTGATTTTGAACCATGTATGTAGTGTCTCCTTGCTCTGTTCTGACAACTGCCTCTTTTGTTCCAAGTATAAGTTTCGCATTAGCACAACCAAATGTTCTGGAATTCCCATTCTTCTCAGAGTCAGCCACAGCTTATTGTGATCCACACAGTCAAAAGCCTTCGCATAGTCAATGAAGTACAGATAGACATTCTTCTGATATTCTTTGGTTCGTCAGGGATGTACTCTGTCTCCATACCTTTTCAATCTGTATGCAGAACAGGTCATCCGAGATGCTAGGCTATACGAAGAGGAATGTGGCATCAGGATTGGTGGAAGAATCATCAACAACCTGCATTATGCAGATGACACAACCCTGCTTGCTGAAACTGAGGAGGACCTGAAG
>NW_006399774.1:8891228-8892354 GCF_000299155.1 Elephantulus edwardii
AAAGATACAGAGGGTACTGTCAATACAGTACTGGAAATAACAGAAATGGATGAAAATACAATCCAGGATACTAAGACTGAAATGACAGAAGTGTCCAACATGCTGATGAAACAAAAAAGTAGAACAGAAGAGATGCAGCAGAGAATCAGTGAGCTGGAACACAAGAACTTCGAGGAAAACAAACTGGAAGAAAAATCAGAGACAAAAAAAAAATGAAGAAAACATTACTTTCATGTGGGATTAGATTTTAAAAAAGCCAACATACATATGAAAGGAATTCCAGAGTATGAGAGAGGCAGGGAAATCACTGAGAAATTCAGCTGAAGCATCACAATAGTAATTGTTGTGATGGGCCCTCGAGTTGCCTGTGACTCATAGTAACTTTATGTACAACAGTTCTGAAGCCTGTCCTGTCCTGAGCCAGTCTCACTGACTCTGTCACACCTACCCCCATTGCCCCAGTATGATATCAATCTATATAATATGGGGTCTTCCTCTCATGCCCTATCTCTCCATCCCTCTGAACATTATGTTCTTCTTCAAGGACTGGTCCCTCTTGGCCATATGCCCAAAGTATATGAGACAGAGCTTCAAAAACCTAGCCTCCCAGGAGAGACTTGGTTTCACCTTCTCCAGACAGACCTATTTGCTTTCTTGGTGGTCCTAGGTATGTTCAAGACTCTTCTCTAGCACCACAACTCAAAGGCATCAATTCTTCTTTTATCATCTTTAGTTATTCCCCATTTCCCTGATGCATAGCAAGTAACTGTGAAGACCATGGCCTGAATCAGGTGCACCATCATCGCTAGACTGACACTATTATTTTTCAGTACTCTGGAGAGGTCCCTGAGAACAAATTTTCCCAGTGCAATTTGTCTTTTGATTTTCTGACTGCTGGCACTAAGAATGTTGATTGTAGAGCTGAGGAAACTGTAATTGTTAACAACCTCAATCTCCTGTCCATCTATCATGGTGCTGCCAAATGGGCTAGTTGTGAAAATCTTTATCTTCTTGATGCTGAGCCGCAATCCATAGTGAAGACAACAGTCTTTGAGCTTCTGCAGCAAGTGCTTTGGGGATCCTCAATTCCAGCAAACAAGGTTGTGTCATCTGCATAATGCAGGTT
>NW_006399774.1:8894809-8896220 GCF_000299155.1 Elephantulus edwardii
GGCTTGTAAAATGGTATTACCACTCTGGAAGGCAATTTGGTGCTTCCTCAAAAAGGTGAGCATAGAAATTCCATATGACCCCTCTATTCCACTGCTTGGAATATACCCTGAGAAAATAAGAACTGAGGCACAAATAAAGGCTTATATGCCGGTATTCATGGCAGCATTATTCACCATTGTAAGAACATGAAAATAGCCCAGATGTCCAACCACAATAGAATGAATTGAGAAGCTATGGTACATTCACACAATGGATACTATGCAGCACATAGGAGCAATGCTTTTGTAAATCAATATCTATCTTAGAAGGGGCTGGAAAGCACTATGCTGAGTGAACTAACTCAGTCCCATAAGGACAAATACTACATAAAACCATTATTGTAAAATGAGTATACGGCTCCAAGGGGTGGGGGTGGGGAGGGTGGCAACAGAGGGGTGAAGATATGTGGGATGGGGGTTAATCATAGAGTCATACAATTTGATGGGGGTGTGGGGAAAGAAACTGGAAATGATATGGTGTGAAAAACAATGTATTAATATTTTGTAAATAATCCAGTAAAAGAAAAGGAGAGAGAGAGAAGGTCAAAGAGTATAGCCTTCCACATGTATTATAATCAACAACAACAAAAAAACTAAAACAAAACAAGAACAAATTCAAAAACATTGAAATAATACAAAAGATCTCAGAACACAATTCCATAAGTTGGAAAATTAATTATAAGAGAATAAAGCTTCCACACGTGTAGATCCTAAATAAGACCTTGCTTGAACACAATAGAAGGAATAAATAATGATATTTTTAAGAATTTAAAACAAATTATAATGATAATGCAGTGTACCAAAACCTCTGGGATTAGCTAAGGCAGTCCTAAGGGGCAGTTCATAGCAATACACAAACAATAAAAAATGAAGAAAGAAACAAAATTAATGGCTTGGCTTAACTCAACACCTTCATCAAATAGAAAAAGAACAAAAATTTAACTCCACAAACTACAGGAGAAAGAAAATTATAAGAACAAGAGCTGAAAGCAATGAAATGGAAAGCAGAACAACAATTGAAACCATTAACAAAGCCAGAAGCTAGTTTTTCAAAAGTCTCAATACAATTAACAAACTATTGTCAAACTTAACAAAAGATACAAATAACTTGATTAAGGAATGATGGAGGTGACATCACAACAGAACCAGAGGAAATGAAATCTATAATATCAGAACATTACAAAAAGCTCTACCAGAGAGCACTAAAGGCCTAGTGATAAGAAGCTGTTTAAAAAGACCGTATGACTCGGTGTTATACATATGACAAGAGTCCAGAATAAGAGGTACAATGCAAAGCTGAACAAGCAAGTGGGGAGAAAATTGTGTAACAATGTAGGAATACAAAAAAAAAAGTGAACTGCAGGAGAGGGAA
>NW_006399774.1:8896677-8899305 GCF_000299155.1 Elephantulus edwardii
AATTCTTCTTGACCAAGCAGGATTCATACGAGGTATGCAAGTATAGTTCAAAATAAGAAAAACAATCAATGTAATTCACCACATTAACAAAGCAAATAACAAGAAACACATAATTCTAGCAATTGATGAAGAAATGGCATTTGATGAAATCCAACACCTCTTCCTGATTAAGAGACTCAGCAAAATTGGAACAGAAGGGAATTTTCTTCAACATAGTGAAAAGTATATCTGAAAAACCAACAGCCAATATCATTCACAATGGAAAAGATTAAAAGCAATTCCCTTATGAACAGGGACCAGACAAGGATTCCCACTGTCATCACTACTATTCAATATTGTATTGGAAGTACTTGCTAGGGCAATGTGACAAAAGAAGGAAATAAAAGTCAGATCAGCAAAGAGATGGTTAATCTACCACTATATGCAGATGATAAGATCATGTACACAGAAAACCTCAAGGACTTAACAAAAACAAAACAACACCTCAAGACACACACACACACACACACACACACACACACACAACCCCAAAAACCCAAACAAACCTGTCAAATCTAGTGGACCATTTTAGTAGGGTGGCAGGAAAAAAGACCAATCAGGGGATTCCTCTACAGTAACAAAGATAACTCAGAGAAGGGAGTCAAGAAAGCAATATCATTTACAATATTCAACCACAAACTGAGATACTTGGGAATGAATCTAATTAGAGACACAAAGACCTAAACAAAGAAAACTACCAAACACTTTAGTCAGAAACAATAAAAGACTTAAATAAACAGAAAAATATTCCCTACTCATGGATAGAAAGACTTAATACAGTAAAAATGGCAGACCTACAAAAAGCAGTACACACGTTTAATGCAACCCCAATACAGATACTAAATTCATTTTTCAAGGAGATTGAAAGGGAAATTGCCAAGTTTATTTGGAGAGGCAAGAGACCCCAAATAAGCAAAGCACTTCTGAGAAACAAAAATGAAGTGGGAGGCATAGCACACCCTGACCTCAAAATCTACTACACAGTGGTAATAACCACAATATTATGGTTCTGGTACAATGACAGGCACATAGACCAATTGAGCAGAACTGAGAACCCAAAAATGGACGTATCTATGATCAACATGGATATAAATATATTCAACATGAAAATAAAACCTATCAAATTGCAAAATGACAACCTCTTTAAGAAATGGTGCTGGCAAAAGTGGACTGCTACCTGCAGAAAGCTGAAACAGGATCCACGTCCAACAGTGTACACATAAATCAACTCAAGTTGGATTAGAGACCTCTGAGTAAGGCCCCCAAACCATAAGGTTCCAAAGAGACAAATTGGGATCAAGCTTAGAATACCTAGTCTATGATATAAACAGGCTGCCCAATACAGCCAGAAAGGCACAATCTGGAGAGAATAAAATTGATGAAAGGGACATTTTAAAGATTAAATCCCTGTGTGCATCAAAAACTTTCTTCAATAGGGTGAAAAGAAAATATATCTAATGGAGAAAAAAAATCCAACATCTGGCAATACCATTTCAGACAAGGGGCTCATAACAAGAGTTACAGAATACTACTTGACATCCAGAAGGAAAAGATTGATAAGCTAGTTATAAAATGGGCCTAAAGCATAGAACGATTTTCACCAAGGAAGACATTTGGATGACAAACAGACACATGAAGAAATGCTCAAAATCACTGGCAATATGAGAGATGCAAATTAAAATCACAATGAGATATCATCTCACCCCAATAGCAGTGGCAAAGTTTAGCAGGGCAGCAAGCAATAAATGTTGGAGAGGATGTGGGAACTCTTGACTATTGGTGGGATTGTAAAATGTTACAATCAATCTGGAAGGCAGTTTAGCATTCCTGGGGAGGGCAGGGGAAGCACACAGAAACTCTGCATGCCCCAGTTATTCCACCACTAGGAATATATCCCAACGAAATTAGAACTGAGAGTTAAATTGAGATTTGTACACCAATGTTTATAGCATGGTTATTTATCATCACAAGAACATGGATCAACTCAAATACTCAACCACAACCAAATGGATTGGCAAATTGTGCTACATTCATACAATGGAATACTACACAGCACTCCGGAGCAATGATTTCAGAAAAATCTACATAAATCAGGAGAGACTGAAGAGCATTATGCTGAGTAAACCTAAGCTATCTTATAAGGATAAATACTACATCAAACTGTTATTGTAAAAACAGAAGGATACCTAGTAAATCGTGTAAAGAGTTCCGAGGTAGGGGAGGAGTGGAAGCAGAAGGGTGAAGGTGGGTAGTGGCAAAACACAATTTCATGGGTGGAGGGAGAGTTTAAAGGAAACGGACAAGACCCAGCAAGGACCTGAGAAGACAGTGTAACGGCGGACATAGTCCAATGGTGACTAATTTTATAAAACATAATGAATGGGAATAATGGCATGAAACACAATGTGAATGAAGAATAGTGTGAAACACAGTACATATTAACTTTGTAAATACACCAAAATGAAAATTAACAAAAGACATTGTCTCCCTCTTTCTTTCTCTCTCTCTCTCTCTCTCTCTCTCTCTCTCTCTCTCTCTCTCTCTTTTTCTCTCTCACACACACACCCCATTTCTTTATTCTCTCTCTCT
>NW_006399774.1:8899405-8923635 GCF_000299155.1 Elephantulus edwardii
CACACACACACACACACACACACACACACACACACACACCCTTTATCTATGTTTCTCTCCCACACACAAAGTTTCTTTCTCAAAATAACCCCTTTCTCTACCTGAACTTCATTCCCTGAACCTGCAAATTCCCTCTTTGTCCAACTCACATTCTAGAGCGTCTGAATTGAAGGGGAAAGGAGGGCTGAGATGAAGCCATATTTGGGCACATACTCAGAGACATGAAAAGATGACAGGAAATGCAGGCACAATTAGAGAGCATTAAAGACAAAGTGCTATCAGACAGAGGGAGAAGAGCGAGTTGTAACCTGTAAGCCAGTGTGAGCAAAACACAGGTGTGCCACCGTTCTCCCTCTTCACCAGACTCAGACGGCTGAGGAGACTGTCCTCAAATCTTGGAAATGTGTTTGGGTGGGATTACTTCCCCCCTCTGACAGACAGGCATTGTACTGATGCTCTGGTTCTGTCTGCAGCTGGAGCAGACCAGGGACACGCTAATCCGTTCTTCCCCACATCAGTGCTCAGGGTCTGTCATCGTTTGTTTCTACAAAATCCACCCTGACTGTGAGAGTGAGAGAAAGGTGCATGTTCACTCAGGCAGGAAAGATGGCACAGGATACACTGGAAGTGTTCCCAGCTGTACGCAGAGAAGTGTGTGTACCCTGCAATGGCCATCGTTGAACGTTACAAAGAAGGTGAGGGAAATGCAGAGCTTAGAGAGATAAATGGACCCCTGGCCATCACTAGAGTCAGTGTCAGTGAGTGGCCTCCCATGGACTTGCCACTGTACTGGACCCTACAAAACCCCAATAATGTTTGTTGTTGTTATTATGTGCCATCAAGCCACCTGCGACTCATAGTGACCCTATGTACAACCCTAAACTCTGCCCTATCCAATAATGTTTAATAATAAAATTGTTATTGTTGTCAAGTGTAGTCAAGTTACAACTGGCTCACAGCTGCCCTTCCAGCGGGTTTTCAGAGGCTGTAAAACACATGATTCCTGGTTTCCCACCTGTCTCCCACAGAGCGGCTGGTAGATTCAAACTGTGTGCCTTTGAGTTAGAACCACAGCCCCTTACCAAAAGTCTACCAGAGTTCCCTTAAGAATAGAATAGTATGTGATAAATGAAATTGTAAATTGACTAACTGTAATAGTTCTTCGATTATCTCAATACCAGCAACAAAAATGCTCGTAAAATCTGTCTTCATTGAATTATTATGTTTCAAAATGATGAGTAACTGAGGAGAAGTCTTGTTTTTTCTTTTTATCTTTTCCCCCTTTATTTATTACTTCATTCTCAAAAAATTTATAGTTTCACAAATATTACTTACCTCAATATTGTAGCTTAAGTACTAGAAAAACCGACAAAACCAGACTCTGAGAATTACCGGTAGCAATGAAAACAACTGTGAGGATTTGTCCCAAGTGCATAAGGAACACTGTAATTGAGTAATAATGACAGCTCTGTGTGGAACACGTTGTTGTTGTTGTTGCTAAGTGCCTTCAAGTCCACTATCATTCACAGTGACCCAGTGAAAAACAGATCTGAACCTTGCTCTAGCCTGCTCCATTCTCAAAATCTCTGCCAAGTTCAAGCCTGTTGTTGTGCTCATTGCATCAATCCCTCTCGTTGAGAATCTTCTTTTCTTTCACTGACCCCTCTACCTTGCCCAGTACAATGTCCTTTTTCCAAAAAGAGCTTCCTCCTGAAAATGTGCATAAAGTATGTGAGAGGAGGTTTCACCTTCCTTGTCCTAGTGAGCACTCTGGTTGCACTTTTAAACACTGCCAAACACTGACAATATGAGTGCCGATCCTAGAGACTAGAGATCATCAAGTTCCACTGATGATGGTTATGGGCTACAAAGACGATAGTCTATTTCCTCTTAATTGTGATTTGAGAAAACTTGACAGAGTAAATAGAGAAGTAATTAGTAATTAGTATTAGCTTGCCAGTGACAATTAAAGGAAGAGCTGTGAGTCTCTCTCTCCATGGAACAAAAAAGAGGGAATAAAAATAGAGATACATAGAAACAATTAATCCAAAAGACTGTTGACCATGTGAACTTCAACTGCCATATCCCTGAGGCCAGAAGAACTTAGATGGTCCCAGTTTGACTGTTCTCAAAGACTCACAGTAGAAAGTCTTAGATGGAGTGGAAGAATTTTAGAAAAAAAAACTAACAATTATTAAAATGTCCAGCCTTTCTGATTTGACTGGTGGAACTCCCAAAAACCGTGGCCTTTGTTATTCTGTACTGTTGAGTCAGAACCGACTCATAGCTGATTCTCCTCCAGTGGGTTTTCAGAGGCAGTAAGTCTCAAGGGAGAAGATTGCCCATCTACATCCCATGGAAGGTGGACTTGAACCATGTTCCATTGGGTTGATAGTGAAATACCGTATCACCATTGCTGTTGTTGGATTTTGTGCCATCAAGTCCCGTGCAACGCATAGCTACTCTATGTACATTAGCTCTGGACCCCGCCCTAAACTCTGCCCTATCTTGAGCCAATATTCTCATCTTCAGCAGACTCAATCCTATTTCTCTAGTCACTGAATCAACCCATCTCATCCTGAGTCTTCCTTTCTTGCACTGTCTCTTCACTCTTCCAAACATGGTGTCCTTCTTCAATGACTGGTTCTTCATGGCCACATGCTCAAAGTATGTGAGATAGAGCTTAAAACTCTTTGCCTCCAGAAGGCAGCCTGTTTTCACCTTCTCCAAGGCCTATCTGTTTGTTCTCCTGGCAGTCCACAGTATGTTCAATGCTCTTTTTCAGCATTACAACTCAAAAACATTGATTCTTCTTCTATCAGCCTATTGTCCAGCTATTGCATGCCTGGAAGCAGGAGCAGCATCCACTTCCAAAACGGCTTGCCTCCGGAAACTCTATGTACGAACAGTGTTCAGGCTGTTCGTTCATAGGGTCACTATGAGTCGTCTACGACTTGACGGCATTAAACAACAACAAACAACAATTGTACACATAGGAAGCAACTGCAATGACCATGGCCTGATTTAAGTGCACCTTAGTGTTCAGACTGACATTGTTGCTCTTGAGTACTCTAGAGAGGTCCCTGACAGCATACTTTCCCAATGAAATTTATATTTTTATTTCCTGAGTGTTGGTGCCAAGTGTATTGATTGTAGAACCAAGCAAGCTGAAATTAACAATCTCAAACCTTTCTCTGTCTATCATGAAGCTGCCAACTGGCTCAGTGGTGAGAATCTTTGTTTTCCTGATGTTGAGATGCAATCTATATTAAATATTTCAGTCCTTGACCTTTTACAGCAAATGACTCATGTCTTCCTCAGTTTCAGCAAGCAAAGTTTTGTGTTATCTGCATAAAGCAGGTTGCTGATGAGTCTTCCTCCAATCCTGATGCCACATTCCTCGTCATAAAAAGCAGCCTCCCAAATGATCTGTTCTGCATATAGATTGAAAAGGTATGGATATAGGACACATATCCCTTTCGCCATCCTTTCCTGATTTTGTTGTTTGGTGTTTGTTTTTGGTTGTTGTTGTTTTTTTAATAATTTTTTTAAAATTTTATTATTTTTGTGTGAGTGTACCGTCGAATCAGATCTGACTGGTACAGGAGGAGATTGTCCCTCCTTCCCCGGCAGAGCATCTGGTGGATTCGAACCGTGCGCCTCTGTGATTGTAGTTGTAGCTCCTTGCCATTAGACCACCAGAGCTCCCCTCCTTTCCTGATTTTGAACCATGCAGTGTTTCCTTGCTTTGTTCTGAGGACTGCTTCTTGGTCCAAATATAGGTTTCACATGAGCACAATCAAGTGTTCTGGGACTCCCATTCTTCTCAAGGTTAGTCACAATTTGTTGTGATCCACACAGTCAACTACCTTTGAATCATCAACGAAACACAGACATTCCTGTGGTACTTTCTGCTTTCAGCCAAGATCCATATTACCTTGGCAATTATGTCCCTAGTGCCAAGGCTTCTCCTAAACGCTGCCTGCACATCTGGCAGTTCTCTGCTGATGTACTTTTCCAGTCATTTTTGGACAATCTTCAGCAGGATTTGGTTCGCATTGATATTAATGGTATTGTTTGATAATTTCCATATCACCACAAGTCACCCTTAAAATTTAGACTTAAGTGTGTGTAACTTAGCTTTATTTCATCCAGACAACAATCTGAGCTATAAGGGGAACAGCACCACCAGAGACGTATTTGCTCCTTAAAAGAATTAACTATAAAAGATCAAAATAGCAGCACTGGGTCAATGGGCAACACTCAGATGACCAGAAGGGGGGCAGTACAATAGAAAGATTAATGAAAAAGAGACTCACAGGAGGAAAATGGGAAGAGAAATTTTTTAATGCGGTTATCATAATTAATAACATAAAACAAATTGTCTAAGGGAGCTCTGGTGTCCTAGTGTCAAGAAGCTGCACTGCAATCCCAAAGGTATGCATTTCAAATCCACCAGATGCTCTACTGGAGAAGGAGGAGCAATCTCCTCCTGTACCAGTCAGATCCGGTTTGATGGTACACACACAAAAAATAAATAAAATTTTTTAAAGGAAAACAAAAGAAATTGTCTATTAATACTTGAATAGAAAACCGATTTTCCGTGTCAATTTTCACTGAAATCACTATTAAAAGAGAGCAAATTGTCATAGACAGAAATATACCTAAAAAGTTCAGCTCTGCCTGAACTTGTGGATATATTGATAGAAATTAGACTTATGCAAACTATTTTTGTTTTTATAACTAACGATAGAGAAATTTTCTATAAAGTAATAGATTTCTGCTGAAACATTGCATGACAATTTCATAGGCCACTCTTTGGAGGTCATTCTTGCTGATAACACCATTTTGAGGGCCCCACATCCCCTGGTATTGTCCCTCTGTTTTCCTCCTCCTCATGCCACTGACAGAGACTTCCACTACGGGGCAGGCACAAGGGGTGAGAGACAAACTGGAAAGTCTACAGAAAAGGCATCTTAGAACTCGGCAGCCCTATGCTGACAGACCTTGGCATATTTTCAGCACAAGGTACATTAACAAATAAGGAAAAGCATCCCCCTGGGCCTCTAATAACATTTATTTCGTGCATCATTTCCCCTGAGGAATAGTGCACTGTGTGTTTTTTATTCCTGGTGTGTCCTGTCTCAGAAATAATGGCCAAGCTCACCTGTTTATTCCTGTGTACTTTTCAACCCTCCCCAAGCTCTGCGTGTCTTCTCCCCCAGCTCTTCACCTTTTCTGCATAGCCACTCGCCACAGCTCTCAGTGAAAATGCGTATTGGTGCTAAGACAACAAGCTGGAGCTACTGAATCTGCGGTGTCTTGGACAAGGCCTCTGAAATCACATTAAGGAAGAAGGCTGGGGAAGAACCCTAAATAAACAAACTGACCAGTCTGTCAAACAAAAATCACAGAAACCCCTTGCTGTCAAGTTAGTTGTGACGCATGGCGACCCCGTTTGTTACTGAGTAGAGCAGCTGCTTCCAAGGCTCTTGCCTCTGGTCTTTTTATATTTTTTTTCAGATGTAACAAACATTTAATAAGTACAAACATAAATTTATAATCTGCAAAGCCTGTAATATTAATGATTCCTTATTTCTTAATGTTTTACTTTTTTCATTATTATTATTATTAATTTTAATGAAAATGTAGAGATTTTGGATTTCCATTCGTTAATTGTCACACTTTTCTCCCTGACTACCCCTCCCCATCTGGTTCACTATTCTCTTTGAAAAGTAAAAGAAAAGTTCTTTCATTGTTATGCAATTCCTCCCCCAAGTCTACTCCACTGTGCAACTTTCATTCTGGACTCCTGTCATGACAATAACACCTAATCATACATACCTTTTAAACAGTTCTCTCTCTCATCTGTTTCAATATATTGAAACAGATGAGAGAGAGAACTGCATTGCCTCTGGTCTTTATAGAAGCAGGTACCAGGTCTGTCTTATACTATGCTGCTAGGTGTTTGAACAACTCATCTTTTCCGTTTGCAGCTGGACATCAATCCCAACACACTCGACTCCACAGCCAGTGAGTGGATCAAGTGGATTCTAGCTCACAGCAAGCTTATAGGATGCAGTAGAACAGACCTCACAAGGTTTCCAAGGCTGAGCATTTTTACAGAGGCACATTTGACACAGCTCTTTCTAGGCTGTTTGAACCACTGAGTTTTTTGAGTGAAGGTTCAATACTTAATGCATATCATTAAGGCTTCTTGAAAAACACAAACCAGAGCTACTATTACCAAATAGAATCCAACAGGACAAAATTACCCTATAGACCTTCTAACACTAGAGATCAGAAAGGCTCCTCTGACGCTAGTGGTACACTTCGTAGGTGTCGTGTTGCTAACTCAAAGACGAGGTCTTTCTGGTGGTTTAAATTCCCTAGTGAATTTGTGGGAGAAGATGGAACAGTCCTTTTTCAGGGCATTAACAGCCACTGGAGGTTCATCTATGGGTTTGATTCCAAATCAACAACAATAAGCTAAGATCACTTTCCTTGGTCACAGGCGCTCGCCTGGTCTTCTGGATTCTTTATTTGTCTGTTAGGGTGGGTTTTCTACATGTCTGTTAGCTGGAATTGACTCAGTTCATGTGTTCAAGTCCGTAGGTGGACGGAGAAACCAGTCACTGAGGTGTTCTTGAACCAATGGAGAGGTCCCAGGTCTTGGTGAACTTCCAAGCTGGATGCTACAGCTCAAACTCAAAAATTCCACTCATCGTTGATGTATTGGACCTGACTAACAGCTGACTCTTAATTGATATTTGAAGACTGTAAATCACATGGGAAGAAATGGATGTTTCTCCCCAAAAAGCCTCTGAAGTTTGAACTGCTAGGTATGGCCTTTAGATGGACAGCACAAGCCACTTTGTTTACAACAGGGACATAGAAAAGGTTTCTGATAAAATGCTAAATGGTAGAAAGCATGTGGATCTGGGTCCACATCACTGTGATGACCACATGGACACGTGCCCAGTATGCAAGCGAGCAGAGACCACAGGATAAAGACAACGGTCATTTGCTGAATGGTGAATCATGGGCTAAGCCGTTCTTGCAATTCCAATTGCATTAACGTGTTAAAATGTTATTTCTATGACATAGAAACAAGTGAAGGATTGGATCGTGCCAAGCTGATTACTGAAGTTAGGGGTGGTAAAAGGCAAACTTGCAGGTCAACTTTCCTTGAAACTATAAATACTCTCGTGTACATGAACTATCACCAATTCACCCCAACACCAGGCCTGTATGTAACCCTGACAGGTCCACACACCCTGTCATTCTTTGGGAACAGCTCTTTTCATTTCCTCTACAGATGTGAGAACTTCTGAGGAAACAGCCTACCAAGATAATTCATCTCAAAATGTATCTCAGAACAAGTGTTTTCTTTTGTCTGCCTGTTCGTCCCCTCCAGACAAATGTCAAACCTTACTCAGTGAAATGTGGGTATCAGACCACCTCCGTCGTTTATTCATTACTGAGGCTGATTTAATGCTGTGTTTAGTTCTAGAAGGACACCTTTAAATCAGTTCAAGACCCACTTGACTAATTTTACTATGTGCTCGGAATGGTACTTCGGGTGCTGCAACAAATCTAAAAGAACTGAAAAGAAAATAATATTCTTGTCCTCAACAATTTTCATCAACTAAAGGAAAGCTCTTGGCTGGGTGAAAGGAGAGTAGAATTGCTAGTGAAAGCAGATTTGAAGGAAGCAAACTGTGTTGGTACAAGGGCAATTATTTTCCACACTGTGTTTTTGTAAGCCGAATCACTTTTGGAACTTAAAGACCATTCTCCTTCTGTCATCATTTTCTGGAAGGTCCACAGAATATGTTGAAAATTACTCACTGGACACATATTACATGGTAAGGAAGGACTGAATAGGATTAAATGGCAGAAGAGATTTGATAAAAGAAGCAAAATAGAGATTAAATAATTAGCTTTAAAAAGAATCAGAATAGACAAGCCTAGAAAGATTTACAGCTGCCATCCTTTTTTTTTAACACTACCATGGACCACCCTTATTACTTTTCCCAGTAGGATGCACGCTTTCACAAATGACTATCTGCTAAACACACAGCATTTATTGCTTACTGATTAATTCGCTTCACTATTTGTGTTCACCAGTGACATTCAGAATTACCAAGCAGAACTGTAAATCATGACAAAGTAACGTCTACAAGCACAAATGGCTTAAAAGCAAGTTCCTTGTCAAGCAAGCGTGACTATGGAGACCCATTGTTGCCTGGCTGCAGACTGTCAATAAGGTTTTAGAAATAAGAAATCACATTCCAGAGTTTTGGCTACCTCAGAGTCCCTAGGTTTGGGGGGACTGAGGGTTAGGAATCGTCATGGTAAAGTTAAGGGATCCAAGATGAGGATACAAGAAGATTGGCTCAGAACAGGCTAGGTTAGTTCAGGTGAAGATGATCATGCATGTATCCTGGAAAAGCTACAAGTCACAAATGACTAGAGGGCTGAGGAAGCCTCGTGTTATCACTAAGCTCATGTAGCAATTCAGCTAGGCTGTGGAGGCCAACGATTTGAGCTCCACTGGACCTTGGCTTAAGTTTGAGAATCAACAAGTGGCTGGAAGACTGAAGAAGTCTGGTGTGATGGCTAGTCTTCTGTGTCAACTCAACCAACCTATGGAGCCCAATGATTTGGTTGAAGGATAGTCTAGATAGGGCAGTGAAGAAGTTACACATGATTAAGTGAATTGGCCATAAGTAGACTGCCCTTCATTCTATGGGTGAGCCTCAGCCAATCAGCTGCAAAAGAAAAGGGGAGTTTTCATGGAGGTGTGTTCTGCTTTCAGACTATAAATGAAAGTTTTGCCAAAATTGTCTCTCTGCTCACGACTTGACATGCAAATTTTGTATTTGTCAGGACCTCCATGTCCACATGAGCAAATTCCTTAAAAATAAATATTTTTATATAATATTCTCTATGAAACTTGACTTAATCATGAAGATGATACAAGACTTGACAATATTTTGTTGTTATACATAAGGTCACCATGAATCAAAGCTTGACAACCAACCAAACCTTAGAACATAGGAGAAGTCTGAACAAAGGACATATGTCCCTTAACTTACGTAGTGCAACAGTTCCCAAGATCTCGCTACAGAACACTTTTATTGTACAAGATAAATTAATACTATCTTTCACATTATTTTTTAAAAAAAATGTTTTATATTGGTTTATATAAAAAATTTGTGTACAATGTATTTCACACTTTCCTTCATTCACATTGTGTCTCATGCAATCATTCTTATACATTGTGTTTTATAAAATTAATCACTATTGGACTATGCCCACCATTGCCCCTTCAAGTCCCAACCAGATCTTTCCCATTTCCTTTACTCCCTCCCTCCACCCACAATATTGTGTGACCCTATGATTTCTCCCCTGTCCATCCTGACTTTTCTACTCTTACCCCTTCTCCCCGTGAACTTCCACACACATTTTACTAGTAATGGTCTTATGAAGTATTTGCCCTTTTAAGACTGATTTAGTTCACTCAGAATAATGCTCTCCAGTCTCTCCCAAGTTATGTAGTATTTTTTTGAAGTCATTGTTCCTGATTGCTGCATAGTATTCATTCATGTGACTAAGGAAATAATAGGCAGATGGTTAGACTGTAGGAAATTCATATGCTGCCGAGGGGCCCTTTGGGATTCTGAGATCAGGGATTTTTTTATTGAGGAACTCCTAAGAGTCATAACTAGCGAAAATCATTGTCAGCAAAAGACTAGGAAAGAGAAAAGTCAGATGTGACAAAAGTAAAAGGGAGGGAACAACCTATCAGGACATAGGCATTTCCTGGAACTGCTGGAACAAATGGAACGGTTTACAACATAAATTAGATCTGCTAATATGTTTGTAGGGGAGATTTAGTGTCAGCTACACGCAGCCTCTGGCTTCTTGGGGATAGGCAGATAAGGAAGGCTTCATGCGCTTGTGGCTTTCCCTGTGCCCCATTGGGGGTCAGCAGAGCAGACTTGCCAGATGAACTGGGGGTCTCTGGCCCAGAGTTGGCCAGCATTTGGGCATGCCGGAATGGTAAGATGCTTAAAGGTCAGGCCACACCTACTGTCTTGGGAGACTTATTGTCAGCTGCACATAGCCTCTATCATGTCCACTTGCCATAGAGAGGTAACTTGTGGTCTCTGTGAAGCTGAACACTGTGACACTGATGTGTCAAATGCGATAATGGTTACCCATGGTGGACAGTGGTGGAGCTCCCAGTTGAAACAAGCTTGGAGGCAGGAGTGTCATACACTTCTATAAATAGCTTGCCTCCAGAAACGCAGTGAACCTGGAGAAAAGATGAAAGTCACACACGCAAGTTCATAGGGTCGCTATGAGTTGCCTATGATTCGACAGCACTCAACAACAACAACATTATGTTAATAGTCATTAACAAAACTCACAGCACATTGTTGCTATATAAGAAAACATTGACAGACTCAAGTGACCAGAATCTGGAAATCCTTTGAGGAACTTTTCTCAACCACGTTTACAGGGTTAGACAATTTGGAAGTCAAAGGGAAAAAAATATTTATAAACAGGGGCAAATGTGATAAGCTTTTCCAATGCTGCAGACAATTTAGAGAAGAGCTTGAACCTGGCCATTGGGAGGACACCTGTCCAAGTGGCCATTGCATTTCCTCTGTGCCGAGTTCAGAGAAGAGGAGCAAGAAGACTGCTTCCCTTTCAGATACCTCTATTCAGTTATCATAACCCACAAACAGGCTTATAAATATAACCGTGTGGGTAGGATGGGTTTTCATGTACCCTTTTCTATCATTAAAAGAAAATGGTATATTGAAGTAGCTATGATGCTCCATTTTTATGTGTGTGTGTGTGTGTATCTCCGCATGAGTAATATTTCCCCCAAATGTCTAGTGCTCTCAATAGATAAGAGTGCTTCTCGTGTCTCTTCCAATATGCATGCTCTTTTTCTCATTCTGTCTCCTGCCTTCCTCATTTCTCTCTTCACTTCTGTCTCTTGTTTACTTACTCAACCTGGCCTCCTTCACCCACCTCCAGCCAAGATGCTGAATGTCTGTTACAACCAAAAAGAATTGAAATTCGAAAGAATCTCAGAAGTACCCAGGAAGAGGAAAATTGCAAAAATAACACTTTTATTTTATGTTTACTGGAAGGATTAAAAGGAATGAGGAGTCAGGAGGAAAACAAGTAGGAAAATAAAATTTAAAACAGTAGGCACCAATCAGAAATAACTATGCATTAACAAATACATACACAGCAGAAGTAGCTTCTAATAAGCAGAGTAGTATCATCAAAATCACATTGCAAAAAAGAAAATAGTAATAATAAAAAAAATCACATCGCGTGGGTCTATCTATTTTAGAATTCTTGTTTTCAGATGTGGCTTAGATATGCATTCCCAGAGGGGAAAACTTGGTCAATTAGAGAGCAAAAATTTATCTCATTTCAAAAATAGATGTTTATGTTTTGAGACGAAAGATTTCAGAGTCAATATCTTCTAGGAGAAGAGAACAGGAGAGCTGTAGTTTTGGTTTGTTTTCCTGTTTTTAGATGTCACAGAGTCGACAAGGCGGCTTTGCCTTACAGTGATCCCCTGCATGACAGAACCAAGCTGCCTGCTGCTGCTGCCTCCTCAAAGTCCCTGCCCTAAGTCCACACTGACAGTAATGGTGTCCGCACAGCTCCTGGAGGGCCTAACTCTTCTTCACTGACCCTTTGCTTTCCCAAGAATGATGTCCTTTTTCCAGGATGGGCTCCTCCTTCTAGCACACGTAAAGCATTAGAGACTAAGTTTCACCATCCTTGCTTCTAAGGAGCACTCTGGCTACACATTTTCCAAAGCAGATTTTGTTTGTTATTCTGGCCATCTGTAGTATATTCAATAGTTTCTGCCAATATCATGTTTCAAAGGCATCAATTCCTTTTTAGGCTTCCTTATTAATTACCCAGCTTTCATATGGAAAGGGACAACTGAAAATACCATGGCTTGGGTTAGGTGCACCTTAGTCTTTAAAGTGGTATCCTTGTTCTTTAACACTTTTAAAGAGGTGCCAGTGCATTCTGCTGTTTGATTTCTTGAGCGCTGTTCCAGTAAAGAGTACTGGTTGGGTGTCAAAGTAAAATGAAATAATTGACAACTTCAATGTTTTCGCCATTTATCATGATGCTTTCATGTTCCGTTGTGAGAATGTTTGTTTTGTGTTATTTAGAACTTTATAATTATGTGTGAGTATAAAATAAAATGTTTATAAACACCTTTTGTCATAGTAGCCCAAACTGGAAACAATTTATGTTCATAAACTAGTGATTGAATAAAAAAAAATTGTGGTCTATTGCAGGCGACTGAATTGCACATAACATCAACAACGTACAGCAACAATAAGAAATGACCTATTGCTAAATGAAAAACTTGAATTAATTGAAAAGACATCATGATGAATTAGAAAGCTGAAATGAGGCAAAGAACTGTTTAAAAAGGATACATGATTAGATATTATTGTCAGGACAGGAGTCCAGAACGAAGTAGCATAGTGGAGTGGACTTGTGAGGAGGGATTGAATAACAATGAAAAAAGTTTTTCTTTTATTTTTCAAAGAGAAAAGCGAATTGGGGGGCAGCGGGGAGAGAGTGGGAAGGGAGAAAAAAATGCAACAAGGAATGAATGAATAGAAGTCCAAAGTTTACGGCATTGAAGTCTATGGGGGAGAGAATAGTCTAAAAGTACTATATTTTAGGGCATTATTTTTATCGTAGGAGTATGCAATGAGGGTTGCAGAGTGGATTATATTTGGGGGAGGGGGGTGGGGTTTGGGGAGGTGTGGGAGGGGGAATGTGTACTAATGAGGGAGTTTTTCTTTTGCTTTTCAAGGAGAGGAGTTTTTGCGGGGAGAAGGGTGCAACAATGAATGAATGGAATTCCAAAATATCTGTAGATGTTCATTGAAATGAAAAATAAACAAACTAAGTTATTTAAAAAAAGTCCGAAGTCTCTGTAACTTTTATTAAAATCAATTAAAAAAATTATCCACCAAAATAAAAAGGATGGTGAGATTTGGTAAAGTCCATACTTTGTGATTTCATTTACAGAATGTCTAGGGTAATTACATGCAATTTCTACTACTCGAATATATACTGGTGGTTTTCCATGGCTGAAGTTTGGGGAGATTAAGTAGGAAGGGTACAAGGATACTGTTCTAGAATGATGACAGTGTAGTGGATTTTAATATTCATTAAATATATTACATCATTTATATTAACAGTTTAGAGATTAACTGAAGAATATGTGCACAATAGCAAGAACAACAGAAGTCATTAAAGGAGGCAGAAACAATGGTAGAAAGAGAGAAAGCATTTGGAAGAGATACATTTTACAAGTCACAATGGAGGTAAATTGAATCACTGCTACAGTTAAAAACCAGAGATTGGGTTGAGCGCCATCATAGTGATCTTACTAACACTGGGTGTGAACCTTTCCCTGCCCTGGACTATTTTCTGACCTCCTTTACGCTCAAGATCCTGCGGCAGTCACTGTGCTAATCCATCTCCTTCTCTGACCTTCTCTCCCTTTCCTGGCAGGATGTCTTCTCTAAGAATGAATTCTTCCTGAAAATCTGCTCAAAGCAGGTAAGACGAAGTTTGCCATCCTTGCCTCTAAGGAACACTGATTACACTTCCTTCAAGTCAGATTTGTTCTTTGTTGCTGATGTTTTATGTTACTGTTGTTTTGGGGGTTTTTGTTTTGTTTTTGTTTTGTTTTTTGTTTTTTGGTTTTTGTTTGGTTTTTTTTTTTTTTTTTTTTTTTTTTTTTTTTGTTTTTTGGTTTTTTTTTGGTTTTTTTTTTTTTGTTTTTTTTTTTTAAGTTCATGGGATATTTACTACTCTTTTCCAACACCACAATCCAAAGGCCTGGATTCTTCTTCTGGCATCCTTATTCATTGTCTGATTCTGTGATGAAAATGCCGTGGCCTGGATCAGGTACACCTCGGTTTGTAAACGGACATATCTTTGCTCTTTCAAACTTTGTAGAGGGCCTTGACAACAGGCTTCCAATATGCAAAATATCTTTTTGCTTTCCTGACTGTTACTACCATGGCATTGTCGATGCAAGTAAAATAAAAGCATTGATAACTTTAGTCTTTTCTCTTTTTATCATGATGTTGCCTATTGATCAGAAGTGAGGATTTTTCCCCTTGATGTTGAGATGCAATGTCTATTGCTGCCTGTAATCTTTGATCTTCTTCAGAAAAGTCTTCCAGTCTTCTCCACTTTGTGCAAGCAAGTTTGCATCATTTGAATAAGGCGGTTTTTTGATGAGTTTTCATTCAATAAGATCAGATTATTGGGGGAGGAGGAAGTTAAAAGCAGAAAAATGATGCCAGAATTGAAAATATCTGAATGTTCACCAAGTAAATAAATAATTGCCGTGAATTTAGCAAAGGAAATATTAAACAACCATTCAAATCAATGAACTAGAATAACATAGATCAATACAGATAATTCTCAAATAGTTCAGAAGAAAAATTACGCAGCAGGAAAATAAGCTATTATACTTTTAATATTGATTTTAAAATAAAAGTAACCATTTACCAGAGTTAATTCCAATTGGTGAAGGCCGTACACATGTCAGGGTGGAACTGTGCTATGATCACGGAAAGACCAATGCCTGATTTCTCAGAAGTGTATTGGCAAGCCTTTCATTCAAGGAATCACTGGGTAAACACAAACATTTAATCTTTTGGTTACCAAATAAGAATGTTAACCTTTTGCTTCTGTCTCCACCTACAAGTTAAAAACAAGTAATATTTTATTTTTGCAATTCGTTGCCTTTGTTATTTTGCTAGTAGTTTCATGTCCATGGAGACTTCAAAGCTGGCTTCTCATGTCTTAATTCTAGTCTCTTTGAATAGCCCAAAGCTTGGCCAAGTGAACTGGATTCAGAGCAAATGACTCTGGACTCCAAAAAGCCCAGGTGAGAGTATAGCTGTCAAGGACTGGTCAAGACCTTCATTATTTTTTTTTTTAATGCACACTACTCATGTTTATTTTTTTCTTTTTTTTTTTTTGCAAGAGTTCTTTTTATTTATTTTTCATTTCAATGAACATCTATAGAGATTTTGGAATTCCATTCATTCATTGTTGCACCCTTCTCCCCGCCCACCCCCACCCCCGTTTGCTCCTCTCCTTGAAAAGCAAAAGAAAAGCTCCCTCAAGACCTTCATTTTAAGCAGGCAGTGTAGCTTGGAAAGAATTACCTCTGAACAACATTGGCAGGCTCTTCTGAAGAGAATCCATCAGGCAAAGAATTATTTTAAGAAAAAGACAATACCCAAGAAGCAAAGTTACAAGCAAACAAACAAACATTTACAAGCTCAACAAATAATGGAGACACATTTTAAAGTTTTCAGCAAACTATTTCCTCAGCATTGGAATATTCATACATGAATCCTCATATAGAAATCACTCCAGTTTACAGAGTTGCTGGTGTTATATATGGTTGAGTTGGAACCAACTCCTAACTGTTCCTCCCGTGGGTTTTCAGAAGCAGCAAATCTCATGGCAGGAGATTGCTAAGAACAGATCTTTGTCTCACATATTTTGGGTATGCTGTTAGGAGTGGCCAGTTCCGTCATGCTTGGAAAGGCAGAGGGTCAGTGAAAGAGAGGAAGACCCTCAGCAAGGTGGGTGGACACAGTGACTATAACAATGTGTTCGAGTGTATCAGAGAAGACGGAGATGGCACAGGATGGGGTAAGGTTCAGATCCCTTGTTCATCACTAGGAGTCCTAGTCTATTCAAAGGCAACTAACAGTAACAAGACTATGTTATGTCTCTTTTCAAAACCTTCAGCACCTTCCCCTGCCAGCCGAAAGCAGTAAAAATATCAGGACACTTGCCACAGACACATCTTGTTTTTCTTAGTTGCTTTGGTATTGCGCTGTGATTTACCATCTCTGAAAATGTACAGGAGGGTCGGCTATGGGTTGGTTCTGACTTAATGGTACATGCCAACCAAGTGATTTTGCAAACTCTGTGCACAATAGTCCAAATTGCTGCTTGGTCCTGCTCCATCCTGATGGCAGGCAGTGTGCTCCAGTCCACGCCCGTCCTCTAACCAAGGAGGCCCTTCTTCCAGACCTGTATCTCACCAGATCCTCTCAGGATCCGTAAGGCTTTCATTGGCTCATTTTTGAATGTAGTTCACCAGACCTTCTTTATTATACATCTTCCTTCGTCCAGGAGCTCAGCTGAAACCTCACCACAAAGGACTCTGCTGTTATTTAAAATCCAAGTGTCTGGCTTCTGCCATCACAGCAACACACGAGGCAGCACAATAGGGCATCCTGACGGACGGAGGTCACGTAGCAGCCGTCATGATCAGACTGCCCATCTTCCAGCCTCCTTCCCAACCAGACCGTGACATCCCTTCTCTTCAGCAAAACGGAACTGCTCAGATGATTTTCAATATGACTGCGTCTTTTCTTAGACTGCATCCCTCTCCTTTGGAATGTCCACCTCCGAGCTCTCTGTCTGATGCTCATTCATCTTTCAAGACATGGTTCTGGCCTCATGTCTCCCAGTCTTGCTTCTTTGATCACATGACTGGGTATATGCTTCCCTCTCCTCATGTCACTCACATCTAGTCCTTCTCCCTCAGCACGTTCCGTTTGACCTTGAAGTGGCCTGTTCTTGAGCCGCGTCCCCATCGTTTTCTCCGTCTGGGTCCCCTCAGTGACTAGTGGGTTTAAGCAGCAGCATGAGTGTTAGCAGGAAGAGCGGGCTGTTTTTTTTGTGCGGATGCTCTCTTAGGGGCTTAAAACATCCAGAATCTGCTGATGTATCAGGAAGTAGCCTTGCCCACTGAAGGCAGAGTGGGGCTGGACACCTTCTCCCAAGGTGGCGCCACCCCTAAGGCTGCCCACAGTCCACTGTCTTGATATGCATTGAGGTGAGGGGAAGAAAACAGTGGAAATGAAAATGGTTAAGTTAATTAATTTTCAGCTCACTTGTAGGACCAGCACGTTTATTTAATCAGTTGCCTAGTAACCCAGCCTGCAGAAGATGCGGATCTGATCAGCCAGCGCCCATCTGGGAGGGGCAATTCTCCTACCGCCACCCGCACAGCCCCCTGGCTTTCTTGGGCTCAGGCTTCTGAAAACCCAAATGCCTTTCCTCCCCAGGAGAGTCAGATGGTGAGGTGGGATCACAGGTGTACCACCTTCCGTTCTGTCTCTTTGGCCTCTTTCAGCACAAACATCTCAGCAGAGGAGAGAGGAAGATGCCCATACATGGACACATCCTTCCAGCTGCGGAATCTTCTGACGAGAGGAACGAACCACACCCGCCTTTTCTCTGGAGTGAACTACAATCCAGACAGAGAGTGGAGGGGCCGGCTCCCAGAGCTGTTAGCAAGTGGGTCTCATGTCAACAAACAAGTGATGTCATGCTCTATGCCCATGGCCTTATAGACAAAGAGACACAAGAAGTGGCCTTGGGCGGCTGATTTCATGTTAAGTGTTCAAACAAAAACAAACAAAACATCACCACCGCCACCAGTTGATTCCATCAGTTTTCCTGCACTATAAATCTTTACCAAAAGGAAGCACTGGATTTGAACTGCTAACCTTTGAGCTAGCAGTGCATACACACAATGTGCTAAGCCAACAGGGCTCCCTTAGACGTGTTCCCTGACCTTCTAAGTGGGGTGAGGGGAGACATGCTGAGTTTCATCACATACTGTCAGCCCTTGACCAACTGCAGTTTTTGTTTTCTGTCTGGAAAAAAAAATCAAATCAAAACTCATGTGCTGACAGCAACCAAACACTGAATGCTCCTTCGGTGCTGGATTTATTGGCCGGCTTGACGATGAGGATTTGCTTGTTTCCACTTTCCTTAATGCTACCCCCTTAACTGGTCCTTTGGACCCCTCCCCCCATGTACACCCCCTTCCTCTATGCTCTTAAGCCAAATAAAAAGGAAACATCAATAGTATAAAGACCCATGTTTCTGCTTTAACACACCACGACTGCATTTTTATACTATTAGGAGGTGTGTGTGCCATTCTTTTTTTCCTTTCCTATTTGCCCGTCTCTGCGGATAAAAGACTCCATCTTCCATAAAGAATTCCCACCAGAAATCTTTACAAACCCTCCATCAGTGAGATGCTCGGCTGTCATGCTGTGCAGCCGCTAATCTAATTAAGACAGGATCTGCTAAATTTAATAGCCTGCTATGAATTTTTACAGACATCTGGTAGCTGGAAGTCAGAGCAGCTCTTACATGTCAAATTTGCATTGTCCAGATGACCAATATCTGGGTGAATTTTTTTCCTAGTTTGGGAATCCATCTTTCTTGGGATGGAAGCTCTTTTCCAAGCAGGATTTTCTGCTAGTGAATAATGCACTGCAAAGAGACAGAAGATCGAAAGGTCTGAGTCTCAGATCTCTATCTATAAAATGAAGACAATGAGACTTGAGTCTCAGATGGATTTCTGAGTCAATTTGAAAAGGTGTATTTTGTTAGTAGCTCTTAGGTATTGTCAAATCAAGTATGATTCATAGTGACCCTATAAGCAAAAGATCTAAACACTGTCCTGTTCTGCACCATCCTCACACTTTCTGACACACAAGATACCATTGCAGCAGTCACCTTGTCAATCCACCTGATTGAGGGTCTTCCTCTCCTTTGTTGACACTCCACCCTTCCCAACATCATGTCTCTTTCCAAAGAATAGCACCTCCTAGCAATATGTCCAAAGTATGTGAGGCAAAGTCTCATCATTCTTGCTTCCAAAGAGCACTCTGGCTGAACCTTCTCCAAGACATATCTGTTCATTGTCTTGGCCATCCATGGGGTGTTCAGTGCTCTTCTCCAACACCACAGCTCAAAGATGTCAATTCTTTTTCTGTCATCCTTAGTCATTCTCCAGCTCTCAGATGCATAGCTAGTTATCAGAAAGACCATGGCCTGAATCAGACACACCTTAGTCCTCAAACTGACATCACTACTCCTCAATAATTTAGAACGGTTTCTAACTGCAGATTTTTCCCAGTGCAATGTGTCTCTTTATTTCCTGACTGATGATACCAAGAGTGTTGACTGTGGATCCACGCAAGATGAAGCTGTTGACAGTTTCTACTCCTCTCCATCCATCATGACACTTACTTTTGGTCCAGCTATAAGAATCTTTGTTTTCTTGATATTGAGATGCAATCCATACAGAAGGCTGCATTCCTTGATCTTCTGCAACAAGTGCTTCAAGTCGTTCTCACTTTCAGCGAGCAAGGTTGTGTCACTTGCATAAAGCAAGTTATTTATGAATTTCCTTCTTCTGCATCGAGTCCAGCTTGTCAGATAATTTGCTCAGCATATAGACTGAACAGGTATGGAGATAAAATACAATCCTGATGAACTCCCTTCCCAATTCCAAACCACGCAGTACACCTCTGCTCCGTTCACACGACAGCCTCCTGATCTAGGTATAGATTCCACATGAGCACAATCAAGTGCTCTGGGATTCCCATTCTTCTCAGTGTCAGCCAGTACTTGTCATGATCCACACAGTTAAATACCTTTCCATAATCAATAAAGCACAAATAAGTAATCTTCTGGAAATCCCCACCTTCAGCCAGAATTCATGTCTATTCGATATTTTAAGAGGCTGGCAGTGGTGACCTGCATCCTACATGGGAGCTGTCCCCATCAATACGATCCATATTGTTGTTGTTGTTATGTGCCAACAAGTCACCTGCCACTCATAAGTGACCCTATGTACACTAGGTCTGAACTCTGCCTTATCTTGAGCCAATCTCATTGTCACCAACACAACTATCCCCATAACCCTAGTCACTAACTCAGTCCCTCTCATCCAGGGTCTTCCTCTTCTACATTGCATGATATGTCATTTTCCAAAGACTGGTCCCTCCTGGCAACATGTCCAAATTATGTGAGATGGAGCTTCAAAATCCTTGCCTCCAAAAAGCAGTTTGATTACCTTCTCCAGGCCAGATCTATTTGTTCTCTTGGCAGTCTATGATATGTTCAACACTCTTCTCCAGCACCACAACTCAAAGTCATCAATTCTTCTATCATCCTTAGTCATTTTCCTGCTCTCTGATGCATCGTAATTGCAAAAACTCTCGATCAGCCACACTTTAGTCTCTAGAATGACATCATTGCTCTTGAGTACTATGGGCATGTTCCTGACAGCAGATTTTCCCAATGCAATTCATCTTTTATTTCCTGACTGCTAGGCGAAGAGTGTTGATCACTGCAAGCTGAAATTGTTAACAATCAATTTCCTCTCCATCTATTGTGATGCTGCCTATAGATCCAGTAGCGAGAATCTTTGTTTTCTTGATGCTGAGATGCAATTCATGTTAAATACTACAGCCCTTGACCCTTTGCGACAAACATCACAGATCCTCCTCCATTTCAGCAAGCAAGGTTATGTCATTTGCATAATGCAGTTTGTTGATGAGTCCTTCTCTAATCCTGATCCCACATTCCTCCTCATAAAGTTCAGTCTCCCAAATGATTTTTTCCACATATAGATTGAAAAAGCATGGAGACAGGATTCATGCCTGATGTACACCTTTTCTGATTTTTAACTATGCAGTGTTCTGACAACTGCTTCCTGCTCCAAGTATAGATTTAACATGAGCACAATTAAGTGTTCTGTGATTCCCGCTCTTATCAAGGTTAGTCACAATTTGTTGTGATCCACACAATAAATTTATTTGCATAGTCAACGAAACACAGACATTCCTCTAGTACTCTGTTTTTGGCCAAGATCCATCTAACATTGGTTATAATATCCTTGGTGTAACAACCTCTTCTAAACTCAGCATGAACATCTGGCAATTCTCTGTTGATGTACTGTTCCAGTTGTATTTGGACAAGCATCCATAGTACCAAGCAATGAGCTACACGGTCAGACATGCCACCACCCATGCACGCTCTTGTGTCTGTTTCTAGAAATCATTTGGTCCAACGTCCATTGAAAATTAACTCATAGACTTTACTCATAGTTGTGAGGTTTATTAGGGAAATAGGTTGGAGGGTAGGAGAGGCAAAGAATATTCTACAATTCAAGTCCAGGTTTAGTCCGTCAGTCTCAAGTCAGATCAACAAGGCACAATTCCTCAATTAGTGAATGGTTAGGTTCAGTTCAGTAACACAAATGCAAGAAGCCTCTGGTTCCCTCAATCATCCAGAACACTTTATCAGACAAATTACAAGTCAACCATCCAGCAAGCAAAAACCTTTAACTATGGCTCTATTTCTATGGTTGCTGTAGTACCTCGTCACAGCCTCTTCACACTCTCTGCCAACAGTGCCACATCTCTGCACCCTGTCTCCATCACTGTCTCCCACAGCGTGGAAAGCACTGTCTTATCTTGGTCCCACAGCTGTTGATGATTTGCAAGACCATGTGTTTGCAGTTAAGGTAGCCAGAGACCATGCCTCCAATGAAGTCTATTGCAATGGACGGAAAAGCCAATTTTTATGGTTTCTGACACCACAGACAGCTTCCCGGTTGTGTGTTCTAGTCACCAAGCAGGGTTATTTATTGCTATAATGCTGTCCTCACCTTGTCTTGAAAGTCTTTATTTTCCAACAAAGGGATTCATATTTTATTTTATACTTACCAGGACAAATGATGTGGCTAGTCCTGGATATATAGATGGCATGATGCCTTTTGTCTAGTAAATATAAAATTTTTAGAAGATGCTCCCTCCTCACCCAGCTCACCAGTGAAAAATTATGAAATTCAGCCTCAGCAATTTTCTTCTATTTCCAAGAAGGTGATTTGAGGTTCTAAAAATCCTTCCTACTACCTCCATAACCAAGCTTGCTATGTACTGATATGAAATGAACGATCACACTAATATAAAGAGCTCAGTTTCATATAGGTGTCTGTGCTCCTATGTGCAAACATTACCACTTAGAGGACAACTGATAACAGTACTTGGTTTTGACGTGTTGGTGCTTGTGTTAACTGCTGTCCAACAGGCTCTTATGGGGTCTCAGGCACAGAATGCTCACATCCTTAGCCATCCTCGGGAGGTAGATGGAAAACCTGTAGATCATGGGGTTTTCACTGATGGAACTTTGAAGGTAGATCGCCAAGTGTTTTTTTCTTTTTTTTAGTCTGTCTTAGGTCTAGAAGATCCACTGAAACCTTTTCCATGCCATTGCAATGCTCAAGACTCCACTTCCTGACAGAGTTACAGGAGTTGAGACGCACTGGCCAGAAGTCAAACTAAGGTTTCTCCCTCAAGGACGGTAAGAATTCTACCACTGGACCACTACTACCCTCTATCATTGAGACGGACAATTGATATTAGGGCCTGCTTCCAATGCAGTATTCATAATTAATCTTTTCTTTTCTTAGTTTTTCCCCAACCCCCATGTCAATCCTGTTTTATAGCAGTGGTGTTATACAGAAAGAGTCCTTTTGTGACTGAGCTATTTCACTCAGCATGATGTACTACAGGATCACCCATGTTGTGAATATCTTAAGATTTTCTTTTTTGGTGCTGTATAGTATTTCTTTGTGCGAATATACCATAGTTTTTCTCTCCATTAGTTTGGTGATGGGCACTTGAGTTACTTCCATCTTTTTTGCTATTGTGACTAATGCAGCAATAGACATGGGCATGCATGTATCTGTTTGGCTGGTAGCTCTAGTTTCTTTAGACCCTCTACTTTTCTAAGCATCAGGTCCTTCTGTAGGGACTCCTTAATATGTCAGTTGGTCACATTGTGGCGGCTTGTCTGTTACTATGATGCTGGAAACCGTGTTCCTGGTATTACACACACCCTCAGAGTCACCAGGGTGAGCAGGTTTCAGCAGAGCTTCCAGACTAAGATAGAGTAGGAAGCAGGAGTGGACATCTATTTATTAAAAACCATGAAATCTAAACTATGCTATAAATAGCAGAGGAATATTCTAGAGGACCAGAAGATGAGGTGAAGCATAGCTTCCTCAAAAAGCAGTTAACTCTCCAAAGTTCTAGACGCATGAGCTCCATTCTAAATTCATGTCAGTAGCTGCTATGTGATGAGTCTTAATGAAAGTTTGCTCCTTTTGCCCTGGATTCCATACCAACTTCCGCCAGAAAGGCAAGAGAGGTACACTCATGCTCTGTGCCGGGAGACATCCCGGAAATCTTCTGGGTCCCCCACTAAGCACGTGCCGCTTTCAACTCCACAGAAAAACAAGGAGAGATTAAGCAAACCATTAAATTAAAAAAGAAAATATGTTCTGACAACATCTTGCTCTGGAGCTGCTTAGAAACGTGGTATCACTGCTATGTTTGAGTGAGAGACGAAATCCCTGCGAAAAGAGATTTTGTTTTTCAAAGCACCTAAACGGATCAGTCAGTTTTCTTTTCATTCCCCCACCAGAGCACAGCATGAATGACCTTGCACAATGACAAACAATATAGCACACGCCCCCAATCAGCCTGGGTAATTACCACGTTAATAATTAAGCATGTGGTCGAAATTTGTGTTCAGCATTTCTGTTGGGTTTTGTGGGGCACCCAGGGGTGACTTCCAGGCAGGGGCATGCTGACACACCACTTCTCAAAATTCCAGAGAAACAAATCTCCCGCCCCTTTTCTCCAAAGAGCCCGACTTGCCTAAAACAGGATCCAAGGTAAGATCGTGAGTGGGAGGAACAAAATTCCTGCAAGATCATTTTAAACTTATCCTCTAGGTCAATTATCTATTTTAAACAAGTAACACAAAACAAACAAATAAAGCAGAGAAGCTGCTTACCTTGTGGTGTGGGAAGGCGTGGGATGCTTGGTTTATTTTTTGGTTTTGTTTGATTTTTTTTTTTTTTTTTTGCAGCAAAATTGTTGGAGAGGATGGTTACCTATTCACCATTCAATCTCCTGCTGCTTCTCTCCGCTGGCCTGTGGTAGACCAGGACACAATTAATGTTCCCTAGAAAGCAGCTGCAGAAGGCAGGAAAGCATGCTAGATAGAACTGCCCCTGGGAGCCCTGGGAGCTCAACCATGAGCATACAAGTCACCTCTGCTCTCTCCACCTCTCCCAGGGGTAACCACTTGTCTTGGAGTCCACTATGATTCCTGAAAGCTTTTGGTACATCAGGATAGAACCGAGATCCATAGGTCTTTCAATGATTGATATTACACATACAGATAGCCAGGGCACCATATAGCCTTCTGAATTTTTT
>NW_006399774.1:8924060-8924845 GCF_000299155.1 Elephantulus edwardii
TACCACAGCTTCTCTATCCATTCGTTTGTTGATGGGCACTTAGGCTGTTTCCAACTGCTTGCTATTGTGAACAAAGCCATGATAAACATGGTATGCAGTCTTTTGATTTTTGACTGCTGTAACCATGGGTATTAAATTGTGGGTCTAAGTAAGATGAAGTCACTGAAAATTTAGTTTTTCCCTATGCCCCCACCCCCAAATATGTACACGGTTTTGCGACCAAGCTTGTTCCAAGGTTTCAAGGAAATAGGTCCCCCAAGACTAGAAAGCTTGAATAAATGTTATTTGAGAACCATTTCTGCGCAAGATATTACACTATAGTTGTTAGTGTGTGCCATCACATTTGAATTGACTCATAGCTGACCCTCTGGTGGATTTTCAGTCAGTAAATCACATAGGAGGAGATCACCCTTCCTTCTCCCACAGAGCAACTGGTGGATTCAAACTGTGAGCCTTTTTTATGGGCAGCACAGCATCTTACCAATAGACCATGAGAACTCCAGATATTATACTAAGAAGTACTAAACCACAAAACTTGCCTAATTATTGCTTTCAAGGTATTTAAAGATCAGAAAGAGAGATGAAACTGTGAACCAAAAGTTAAAATTCAGGGTATTTCCCTTTCCCACTCCCCTCTTCCTTTACTTCCTGTCTTACAAGACTCTCTTCTTTTTATCTGTTTTTGTGTGTATTAGTAACAGTGATATAATGATCATCTAAGCATGCCGCAAATGGAAGAGAAGAGGCACTAGTGATGGGCACTTGAGTTACTTCCATCTTTTTTG
>NW_006399774.1:8926456-8939953 GCF_000299155.1 Elephantulus edwardii
TCTCTCTCTCTTTCTTGGGGCCCCTGGTCGATTTAAACCGTGAGCTTTTGAGTGGGCAGCACAGCTTCTTTCCATTAGGTCACCAGATCTCCAACTTACTATATTTTGTTGTTAGATGATGTTGAGTACAACTCATCGCGATCCTACGAAGAACAGATCTGAATCGTGTCCTATCCTGTGTCGTCCTCACCTTCTCTGCTAAACTGGAGCCCATTGCTGCAGTCACCACGTCAATTCACACAAGGGGTTGATTCATCTCTTTCACTGACCCTCCATCCTTCCAAGCATGATATTCTTTTCCAAGGAATAACCTCTTCCAGCAACATGTTCAAAGTATTAGAGATGGAGCTTTTCCATCCTTGCCTCCAAGGAACACTCCAACTGCACCTTTTCCAAGACATACGTATTTGTTCCTTTGGCAATCCATGGAATACTCAGTACTCTTCTCTTAAACCACATCTCAAAGCCATCAGTTTCCTTTCAGTCATGCTTATTTATTATCCAGCTCCAGATGCATTCTAAGTAATGGAAAATACCTAGGTCCCCAATACACTACTCTACCAAGGGTGTCGATGGGGGGAGGTGTAGAAAAGGGTGTCCTGCACCAAGTTATTTACATGCCTGATGGTCTTTATGGTTTGTTGTAGAGGCACAACATTTATCTGTCAGTTTGTTATATTGAATATTAATATACATACTGCTTATTTCTTTATAGATGAATATTTATATGCTTGTTTGTTTATCGTTTGCTCTTATTAGTACAACACTTGTCTGTCAATCTGCTGTACTGTGTGATGCTGGGAACTATGTCACTGGTTTATCAAATGCCGGTAGGCTCACCCATAGTGGATAGGTTGCAGCAGAGCTCCTAAATTAAAACAGACTAGGTAGCAGAACTGGTCATCCACTTCTGAAATAACAGGCCTTTGAAAATCCTATGAACATATTAAGCTATTGTTGTGTACCCTCGGGTTGGAACCAACTCATAGCTGACCCTCCAGTAGATTTTCAGAGGCAGTCAATGACACGGGAGGAGATTGCCCATCCTTCTCATGGAATTTCAGTGCAGCTTTTTGCCACTAGGCCAAAAGAGCTCCCTCTTATTATATATTATATTGTTGCTGTTGTTATGTGCCGTCGAGTTGCTTGCAACTCATAGCGACCCTATGTACAACAGCCCTAAACTCCGCTCTGTCCTGTGCCAATCGCACTGTCTCTGACACTCCCATCCCAATTATCCCAGTCACTGAATCAATCCACCTCACAGAGGGCCTTCCTCTCCTGTGCCGTCCCTCCACCCTCCCAAGCATGATGTCCCTCTCTAAGGACCAGTCTCTCCTCACAACATGTCCAAAGTACCTTAATTTTAAAGACATCTTAGAAACGATAAAAACCTTTGGGTTGATAGGTTTTCCTCAGCATTTTAAGATTATGGTTCCATGACTAATAAGCTTCATGCTTTCTAATGAGGAAAATATTATCCATTTTTTATTTGTTCCTATATACACAACATGTCCTTTCTCTTTCATTGCTTTTGAAATTATCTCTTCATGATTTGTTTCTGAAAAATGGAGTATAATAAGTCCTTATGAGCTTTTCAAACTTTAAAAAGGATACTAAGAGAATTATGAAAATTTTAATATCAGTAAATTTGACAACTTGAAAGAAATGAATTTTTTAAAGATATAAACTAGCAAATCAAAACAAAGAAAAATTAATCAAACAACAAAACACTCACCTAAAAAAAGATAAACTAAATAATCTTATTATCCAGCAAAGACATTTAATATAAGGTTAAAATTCCTCCAACAAAGAATCAAAAACCAAAAGAAAACTAAAAAATTGATTCACAGATGATTCACAGGTGAAATCTCACAGCCACTTAACGAACTAATAACACCAATTCCACACAAACTTTTCTGGGGAATGGAAATCATCAACTCAAGCTGAAGGTCAACACTGCTTTGACATCACAGTCTGATGAGGAAATTACCAGGAAAGAAAACCACATACCAATATTCCAACAAGTGTAACAGCACAACTCTCAAAAAAACATTTCAGAGCATTAAATCCAGAGTAACAAATAAAAAAAAATTTTTTTAAAAAAAAGCTTTTGACCAAATGGAATATATCTGAGAAATCAATCATTAGCTTAAAATTTTAAAAAGTAGCAATTTTATTCACTAGATTAAACAAACTAGAAAAGAAAAATCTGTTCATTCCAATAGATGTGAAAAAATTATTTGACAAAATTCAACATCTATCCATGATTTTTTTAAAATAAAAAGCTCTCAGCAAATGAGAAATAAAAGGAAAGGGGTTTTGATCTGAGAAACTAATATACGTGAAAGTACTACACCTAACATTATACAACACTAATCACCTGGTAGCTTAGGGGGTAAAGAATTGTGCTGCCAACACAAAGGTGGTGGTGGTGGTGCTTATGTGCCGTTGAATCATAGCGACCCATGTACAAGGGCCCTAAACCCTGCTCTATCCTGTGCCAACCTTATTGTCTCTGACACACCTACCCCCATTATCCCAGTTACTGAATTGATCTATTTCATCAAGGGTCTTCCTTTCTTACGCTGTCCTTCCAACCTCCCAAGTATGACGTCCCTCTCCAAAGACCAATCCCTCCTTGTAACATGTCCAAAGTATGTCAGACGAAGCTTCAGAATCCTTGCCTCCACGGAGCAGCCTGGCTTCACTCTCTCCAGGACAAACCTGTTTGTTCTCCAAGAAGTCCATGGTATATTAAATACTCTTCTCCAGCACCACTGCTCAGAGGCATCAATTCTCTATCATCCCTATTCATTGTCCAGCTCTCTGACACATAGCAAGCAATTGAGAAGACTATGGCCCGGATCAGGTGCACCTTAGATTCCAGATTGACATCAATTGCTCTTCAGCACTCTGGAGAGGTCTCCAACAGCTGACTTTCCCAATGCAATTCATCTCTTGATTCCTGTGTGCTGGTACCAGGAGTGTTGATTGTGGAACTAAGCAAACGAAAACTGTTAATGATCTCAATCTCTTCATCATCCATAATGATGCTGTAAATTGACCCAGTGGTGAGCATCTTTGTTTTCTTGATGTTGTGCTTCAATCCATATTGAAAGCTTCAGTCCTTGACTTTCTGCAGCAAGCACTTCAGGTCCTCCTCAGTTTCAGCAAGCAGGGTAGTGTCATCTTCATAATGCAGATTTTTAATGAATGTTCCTCCAATCTTTATGCCACATTCCTCCTCACACAGCCCAGTGCCCCAAATGATCTGTTCCGCATACAAATTGAAAAGCTATGGAGACAGAATACAGCCCTGGTGGACACTTTTCCCGATTTGAACCATGCAGTGTCTTTTTCCTCTGTTATGACAACTGCCTCTTGGTCCAAGTATAGGCTTTGGATAAGCACAATCAAATATTCTGGGATTCCCATTCTTCTACTCTCTGCTTCCAGCCAAGGTCCATCTGACATTAGCTATAATATCCTTAGTACCACAACCTCTTCTAAACCCAACCTGCACATCTGGCAATTCTCTGTTGACATGTTGCTCCAGTCATTTTTGGATAATTTTCAGCAGAATCTTGCTTCACACAGTTCAAATCTACCAGCTGCTCTGTGGGAGAAAGATGGACAATCTCCTCTCATGTGATTTTACTGCCTCTAAAAACACACGGGAGGGTCAGCAGTAGGTTTTGACTCGATGGTACACAGAAGCAACAATTTCCTGTCAGTGTGTTGTACTTCCTGTGAGAACATGTGTGTTTCTGTGATATCTAAAGCTATACCATCAGTATTTCAAATACCAGCAGGACCACCCAAGTTCATAGGTTTCAGAGAAGCGTATGAACCAAGACAGATAACATACAAAGCAGGCCTGGCCACTCAATTTTCAAAGACAATCTTGGCCAGTGAGACACTATAAATAACAGCAGAACATGACTATGTATGTTTCAAGGAGATGTACCCTTCAGGATGGTGCAGGTTGGAAGGCACTCAAAATATAACTGGAGTAGTTCTGCTTCCAAATAGAGTCTACCTCACTGAATGAATGGAGCAAAGCTTTCGGGATGAAATGAGATGAAACAGCTGCAAACATCCCTTAGTACTTGGAACCTGGAATGCCTGAAAAAAGGTCTAGAAAAAATGGTGAGTTGCCAAAGATGACATGGAATGCATAAAAATAGATGTCTTAGGTGTTAAAGAGCTGAAATGGGTATCATTTTGCTGCTTAAAATGACAAGCTAATTTTAAAATATACACAAGTTTTAAAAGATGCAAGTTAACAACAAAAATGATCTGAAAGAACAGAGTTTTAGAACTTCCACGGCCTTTTCCCAAAGATCATTATTGGCATGATTTAGATATATAGAATATATTCATGAATAAAGTTCAGTACTAGACCTACATCGATATAGTTAATTTTTTAAAGAATACCCTGTGTCTGTCTCCTTGGATCAGTTCATCTTATTGAAAGTTATTCTCTCTTTTGGAAAGACTGATCCAACTTGATAATGTGTTCAAAATATGTGACACAAAATCTCATCAATCTGTCTTCTAAGGAACACTCTGGTAGTACTACTTCCAGGACACATTTGTTTATTCTTTTGGCAGTCCATGATACATTTAATACTCTCAAATAATAGTATAATTCAAAGCATTCTATTGTTCTTCTGTTTCCTTTATTCATCGTACAACTCTCACAACCACATGATACAATTGGAAATACCATGGCTAAGGGCACACCACACCTTAGTCTTCAAAGCGACATCATTGCTCTTTAGCACTTTAAAGAGAAACTTAGCAACATATTTACCCATTGCAGTATGTTGTATGTTCTGTGATGTACTAGATGCTATTTCCATGAGTCTTGATTATGAATTCAACTAAGATTAAATGATGATGGAAACTGTGAGAAAGTTGCAGCTCTGGCCTGTGAATTCATCAAGAGCTGACTTCATGAAATCTTACCTTTAGTGTATTCACTCTTTATCTTAATATTGCTTATTGCCCCATTGTGAGGATTTTTCTTTTCTCTATGCCATGGTGCAATGCATAGTGCAGGCTGTTGTACTGAATCTTCTTCAGGAAGTGATCCAAATCCTGCACAATATAGGAAGTGGGTGATTATTCTTTCAATCCTGATGCAACATTATACAATCCAGTTGCTTGAATTATTTGCTTTCTACATAGATTGCATAAGTGTGGTGAAAGGTTACAACCCAGATGTGCAGTTTCCTCATCTTAAACCATTCAGTATCACATTGCCTTCAATACCAATCCCCTGCTGCCTTCAGGTTAATAGTGTCAATCCTGACCACTAACCGCCAGGTAACTTATTGGTAAGAACCTGCAGTATAATCACATAGGCACGTGGATCGAATCCACCAGCTGCTCCAAGGGAGAAAAATGAACAGTCTCCTACCATGTCATTTTACTGCCTCTGAAAACCCACTGGAGAATCAGCTATGGGTCAATTCTAACTCGACAGTAGACAACAACACATATAGCACATTGACAAGGAGCTGGGAGAAATGAAAGTGAATTGAACCCAGAGGTCTTAAAAAATATCTGATGTGTGGTCAATGTTCAATAAATATGCTGAATTTACAAATGGATCTCTGTCCTTTCTCAGTCATCTGTCAGTTCATTATACTCCTGTGGTAAGTCCTGTGTTGCCATGAAGACCAAGTGGTGTCACCAGTCCCTTAAATGCCACCAGTGTCACTCCTGGTGGATGGGTTTCAGCAGAGCTTCTAGACTGAAGCAAAAATGGGGCGGGGGGAGTTTGGTGATTTGCTTTTGGAAATTAGCCAATGAAAACCTCATGGTTACAACAGAAGATTGTCTGGTGCAGTGACTGTGCCATCGTCCCCTAAATCGTGTTTTGCTGGGTTTAAGCCCTCTGTGAGGAAATACTTGCAAAGAACTCCTCCATCTGGAATGCAACCAGCTCTGTGCAAATTCTCTGAGCCCCCAGAGACAGTCCTCTCTCTTCCCTGAAACACTTGCCTTGGAAGAAGTCTGTGCCTCAAATTCGCAACTTCCACATAAACTGTGAAAATCTCAGACACACACGGCAGGAAGGAAAAAAGAAATCTTTCCAGATATGATGTACTGTGATGGTTACCATTTTAAAAGAGTCACTTCTTAGCCGGCTGCACAGTAAATAACCCATTTGTTTCACTCAAACCACTTCCCGTAATAAAGGACTTGTATAAATTCAGCAGGGACTCTGTCATCACCAGGTGAAGAGCTGGTCTGGGAGGATTTATCTCCACCTTCCACCAGAATGAAAAGCTGTGGCTGCGCTTTTGAACACGATGGAAACGGTGAGAAAGTTTCAGCTCTGGCTTGTGAATTCGTCAAGAGCTGACTTCATGAAATCTTAATGAACAGATTCAAGCAAGGGCTGCGGGTAAGTCATTCAGGGAAACAAAAGTGCATTAATGCAACATTAAGACCAAGAAAATATAAATCTAGAGAGCTTGATAACTTAGTTATTGCAGGTGGAAGAAATAGTTTTATCCTTCTGTGTATGTGTCTGTATGTATATGAATAAAAATTTATTATATACTTGTATATGTACATGTATATATAGATACACATTTGTTCATTTATATAAAGAGACAGAAGGAGGAAGAGAAAAAATATACACTAAATATAACACAGGGTAGTTATCCAATAATGTCCAATTCAGTGATGATACATTAATAAACTTGAATCAAAAGTTGGCCTTGATCTTCCCCCCGCCCCCCAAAAAAACATAAGTTGAGCAAAGGAGATCTTGGAAATTTAGTCAGAATCTTGGAAAGTCGAATTTAGCCCAACATACGGAGGAATACAACAAGCTGAGAGTGTCCAATTTGTAGTTTTCGTGAAGCAAATCCCCATTGCCTTTGATTCAACTCCAACACTACCCTGTAGGACAGGGTAGAACAGGCTGTGACATTTCCTGAGGAGCAGGTGACAGTTCAGAACCATCAACCTTTAGGCTGGGAGTCAAGCGCTTACTCACTGCACCACCTGAGCTCCTTTTCTGCGTTGATAAGCCCCTCCAGCCCTCCGTTGGCCTTACCTCCCAAGTTGGCTCTGCTGCTGACCGCTGTTTGGGTTTCAGGGTCCTGCAAGAGCTCCTCTCACTCTTCTGAAACAGGTGAGGTTGAAATCTGGGAGAGGATTCCCTTGCAAAGGAGAGGCAAAATGCGTTACATAGAAAGGAGGCAATTCATCTCCAATGCCACGAGCAGAGGGAAATAGTTGGATTAGTTGGTCCATCAAGCATCTCTGAAGCTCTGCTCACGGGCCAGACACTTGAATCTTCACAGCAGCGGTGTGACAGTACACATGGTGACTCTTTTTCCAGCAGATGAGGGAGTAAGACTTACCTGAAGAGTCGTGCTAATCTGTGCTTTGCTAGTTGAAAGGCCACAAACAAAGGCTAAAACTCAAGATCTACATTCTCACAGGGCCATGCTCTGTCACGTGACGCTTGCTCCGTTCCCTCGTTCAGTGTTCACATGGGCGTCCTCACTTGTCTTAATTTTGTCATGTGTTGACAACAGAAATACCACACATTGGTGGCTTTGATGAAGAGATATTTATTTTCTCACATTTTAAGAAGGTAGAGCTTAGGGAGCTCTGGTGGCATAGTGGCAAGGAATTGTTCTGCCAGAACAAAGGTATGTGCTTCAAATCCACCAGTTACTCTGAGGAATAAAGATAATTTTCTCTCATGGAATTTACTTAATAGAAAACCCACTGAAGCTATGGGTCAGTTTTCACTCCATAGTATACAATAAGAATGCTGTTGTGTTGTTGTTAAGTGTTGTCGAGTCATAGACAACTCATACCGACCCTGTGAAGGAGCTTATGTGACTTTCATCCTTTCTCCAGGTTCACAGAGTTTCCGGAGGCAAGCTATTTGGGAAGTGGATGCCACACCTGCTTCCAAGTTTGTTTTAATTGGGAAGTTCCACCAAAGACTGTCTGTCCAGCATGGGTAACCATTATCACATTTGACGCATCAGTGTCACAGTGTTCAGCTTCACAGCAACCACAAATTACCGCTCTACAGCAAGTGGACACACCAGGGCTATACAACCTAGAAGAATGTTTGAACCAAAACTATGAAAAACAGGCCTGAGGGCCAGAGATTGGAAGGATGCTAGTAGACCAAATTCAGGACACTGGCGCAAGGGGAAGGCTCTCTGGAAAAGTCCTTGTCTCAGCTTCTCGAAGGGTCTTTGGTCACCCTCACCTGGTGTTATAACTCCCATGTGTGTAATCCTTGCCTCTACCAAATTTCCTTTTAAAATATCCAAAGTGAACAGGTTGAAGGCACACCCTAAATTGACATTATCTCATTAACGAGATAAAGGAAAAAAACCCTATTCCCAAGTGAGATTGTACTCACAGGTTTAGGGGTTAGTATTCATATTTGGATCTTAGCTGAAAGCAGGGGATACCAGAAGAATGTCTATCTGTGTTCCATTGACTATGCAAAGGCGTTTGACTGTGTGGACCATAACAAACTGTGGCTGACTCTGAGAAGAATGGGAATCCCAGAACACTTCATCATGCTAATGCAAAATGTATACTTGGACCAAGAGGTAGTTGTCAGGACAGAGCAGGGAAACACTGTATGGTTCAAAATTGGGAAGGGTGTACGCCAGGGTTGTGTCCTGTCTCCATACTTTTTCAACCTGTATGCAGAACAGATTATCCAGGAGACTGGGCTCTATGAGGAGATATGTGGAGTCAAGATTGGTGGAAGATCTATCAACAATCTGCATTATGCAGATGACACAACCCTGCTTGCTGAAACTGAGGAGGACCTGAAGCACTTGCTACAGAGGGTCAAGGACTGCATCGTTCCGTATGGATTGAGGCTCAGTGTCAAGAAGACAAAGATTCTCACCACTGGACCAATCGGCAACATCAGGATGGATGGTGAAGAGATTGAGATTGTTCACAGCTTTAGTTTACTTGGCTCCACAGTCAACACTCTTGGAACCAGTAACCAGGAAATGAAAAGATATATTGCGATGGGAAAGTCTGCTGTGAGGGACCTCTCCAAAGTATTGAAGAGCAATGGTGTCTCTCTGGAGACTAGGGTGCATCTGATACAGGCCATGTTCTTTGCAATCACTTGTTATGCGTCAGAGAGTTGGACAATGACTAACGAGGATAGAAGGAGAATTGATGCCTTTGAGCTGTGGTGCTGAAGAAGAGTATTGAGAATACCATGGACTGCTAGGAAAACAAACAGATTCATCCTGGAGAGGGTTAAACCGGACTGCTCCTTGGAGGCAAGGATCCTGAGCTTCGTCTTTGGACATGTTGTAAGGACATGTTGTAAGGAGGGACAGGTCCTTGGAGAAGGACATCATGCTTGGGAGGGTGGAGGGACAGCACAGGAGAGAAAAACCCTCTATGAGGTGGACTGATTCAGTGACTGGGGTAATTGGGATGGGAGCGTCAGAAACAGTGCGATTGGCACAGGACACAGCAGAGTTTAAGGCTGTTGTACATAGGGTCGTTATGAGTCGCAAGCGACTTGACGGAACATAACAACAACAATTCCTATTTGGGGTGGAGATGAGGCACAATTCATTATCCATAATATTATCCTTACGTTGGGAGGGACACAATTCAGTTCATCTGCTATTCCTTCCCTGGTGAGGAGCGGAATTTAAGACAAGACACTCTCCTTGCCCTTTGGGACCACAATTCAACGCAAAACAACACTCTCACTAAGAATCCATGGCTCCTTTCCTCAGCATCACCTGTGAAGTTACAAAGGACTAGACTGAGCGCAGTGGAAAGGCATGGCCCCCAAGGAGTTCATTTGAATTGCGAGTAGGAATGGTGCAGGTAAGTTTGTGTCTTGTATCCATAGGCACCAGGCTCCTGCCATTCCTTTCTGAATGCCGCTCACACACTCTGCTGATATCAGACTAAGCAACCAGCTAGCACAGGCTTCTTTATAAAAAGAAGTGCTTCACACTCAGAACACCTCCAAATGCTGGGGCGGGGGGAGGCACAGCGCTGCAGAGACATCAATTGGACCATTTGAGCTAATAGTAGCTTTCTCTGGCTATAAACATTTTATTATTAATCCTCTGAGTGGTTAATAGGAAACCCTTCTCTCTGCTTTCATTTCAGAGCGTGTGGTAAAATCATCCACTTGTTAGGTATATGACTGGAAGAACTGCAATACAAATACCGGAGATCACATTTTGGTCACATGTGGTTAGTCTTTCTTAGATAAAACACTGAGGATCCCAATATGGAAATGTCAAAACTGCCTCAGAGTGAAAAGCTCAATTTGAATATTTATGTCCGTGCTCCAAGTTGAGGCATTCCAGCAAAGTGTTTAATAAAGACAAAAGGATCGAGCTGTTTGTGCATTTTAATTTGCAAAACAAAGGACATCACATAAATGTGATTTAGTTATATTATTACCCACTTTAATTTATTATTCATGCATCTTATTTCCTAGAACCAAAACAAGACATGTGTTGCTACATAGCAGCCTGGCCACAGTTTATACCATTAAGTGCAAAACTCGAGTCAAGCAGTTCAGAGTCAAGCTGCTAGTCCAAATATAGCAATGGCATGTGTACGTACAAGCACATGTGTGCAAGAGAGAACGAGGAGATATTTTTATGAGTAGAAGTAAAAATAAAATGAATTAGGTCAGGGTGTAGGACAAAAACTCACTTTCTGAGCACTGTGCTGCTATTGGCTAATTTCTCATTCATATGCTCACTGCTGTCCGCACTCTCGACTACAATGTGGGCTCTGTGAAACTGATACAATTTCTCTCCCTCCTCTGCTGCTTCCTTGAACTGAGGGCAGAATCTCCCTCTTCAGAAGTGCTCACCATACAGTTGCATGGAGAGATACATGATCCCAGGGCACCTATACACTTACCCGGAAGTCTTTGACTACTAAGACCACACCACTATAAGCCCAGACCCCAGGAAGACCAAAGGCAAGTTCATGCTGATGCTGATGCTTCTGTTCTGTTTAATTTCTCTTTGTATTCTTCAGTTAGGGTGGTAGTTAGGGTGTGTCTTCCTCAATTCTTCATACCTCACCATCCTTTCTTCTCCCGCCTCCTTCATCCAGCACAACTCACTGTCCCAACCATCATGCCTTTTGGTGAAGATTACAAATGCTACTACATCCTACTTTGGACAAGTTGCTAGCAAGAGACTATTCCTTGGAAAGGGACATCATGCTTGGGAAAGTGGATGGACAGCTAAAGAAAAGAAGATCCCCAATGAGAGGGATTGACATAATGACTGCAGCAATGGACTCAAGTGTGTCAGAGATGATTAAGATGGCACAGGATAGGACAGGATTGAGGTCTTCTGTTCATGGGATCACTGTGAGTCATATGGGACTTGAAAGCCCCTAACAACAAGTATATTCTATTTACTTACAGCAGAAACAACTACATCCAAGACATCTAGAATTAAACCAGAAAAGGAGTTTCTATAAGTAGAAACACTACTAAACATCTAGTTAAGTTACTGTTGTTGTTGTTGTTATATGCTGTTGAGTCATTTGCGACTCAAAGTGACCCTATGTACAAGTGCCCTAAATTCCACTCTGTCCTGTGCCAATTGCACCATCCCAATTGCCCCAGTCACTGAATCAATCCACCTCATAGAGGGCCTTCGCCTCCTATGCTGTCCCTCCACCCTTCCAAGCATGATGTCCCTCTCCAAAGACCGGTCTCCTCACAACATGCCCAAAGTATGTTAGACGGAGCCTCAGAATCCTGGCCTCCAAGGAGCCACCCGGTTTGACCCTTTCCAGGATGAATCTGTTTGTTTTCCTAGCAGTCCATTGTACCTTCAATACTCTTCTCCAGCACTACAGCTCAAAGGCATTAATTCTCCTTCTATCCTCCTTGGTCATTGTCCAACTCTCTGACGCATAACAAGTGATTGCAAAGAACGTGGCTTGTATCAGACGCACCCTAGTCTCCAGAGAGACACCACTGCTCTTCAGTACTTTGGAGAGGTCCCTCACAGCAGGCCTTCCCATCGCAAAATGTCTTTTCACTTCCTGGCTACTGGTGCCAAGACTGTTGACTGTGAAGCCAAGCAAACTAAAGCTGTGAACAATCTCAATCTCTTCACCATCCATTCTGATGCTGCCAATTGGTCCAGTGGTGAGAATCTTTGTCTTCTTGACATTGAGCCTCAATCCATACTGAAGGCTGCAGTCCTTGACCCTCTGCAGCAAGCGCTTCAGGTCCTCCTCAGTTTCAGCAAGCAGGGTTGTGTCATCTGCATAACGCAGATTGTTGATAGATCTTCCACCAATTTCTGACCCCACATTTCTCCTCATAGAGCCCAGCCTCCCGGATAATCTGTTCTGCATACAGGTTGAAAAGGTATGGAGACAGGACACATCCCTGGGATACGCCCTTCCCAGTTTTGAACCATGCAGTGGTTCAAAACCCTATGTACAACAGAAAACCCATATACAACAGAAAACCCTATGTACAACAGAACACATGTAGATAACAGAAAGGGCAACTGAGTTTGAGCTTTCAGGTATGGAACTACAAAGGAAGAGGAACAGTTGTAAGCAGACACTAGTGATTGGGACATGGAATGTGAGAACCATGAATGTAGGAAAATTATATATTGTTAAGGAAGAAATGGACCGCATAAATATTGGCATACTAGGTATTGGTGAGATGAGATGGACCGGCATGGGTCATTTTGAGTCATATGATCATATGATATATTAAATGAAGTTGCTTGCATAGTTAAGAAAGCCATTGCTTGATCCATCTTGAAGTACAATATTGTCAGTGACAGGATAATATCCAGACAAATACAGGGAAGGCCAGTGAACACCACTATCATTCAGACATATGCACCAACAACCAGAGCCAAGGAAGAGGAAATAGAAGATTTTTACCAACTTTCACAGGCAGAGATCAATTGAATATGCTATCAAGATGCATTGATAATAATGGGTGACTGGAATGCAAAAGTTGGGAACAGAGGAGAAGATTCAGTATTTTGAAAACATGGACTCAGTGACAGAGATGGAACTGGAGAGAGGATGATCGAATTTTGTACAATCAACGACTTATTCATTGCAAATACTTTTTTAAGAGATATAAACGCAGGTTATATACATGGATTTCACCTGATGGTATGTATAGGAATCAGATTGATTATATCTGCGGAAGGAACCGCTGGAGAAGCTCAATATCAGCCGTGAAAACTAGGCCAGGAGCTGACTGTGGAACAGACCGCCACCTACTCACATGCAAGTTCAAGCTGAAGCTGAGGAAAATTAAACCAAATCCACGGGAACCAAAATATGACTTTGAGTCCATCACCCCTGGATTTCAGAACCATCTCAGGAACAGATTTGAGGCTTTGAACACTAATGAACGAAGGCCAGATGAGTTGTGGGAGGATATCAAGGGTATCATCCAGGAAGAGTGCAAAC
>NW_006399774.1:8940943-8956750 GCF_000299155.1 Elephantulus edwardii
TAAAAATTAAAAATATCTATTTTTAAGAAAAATATCTATTCTATGATCATGCCAGGCATTTAAACTTTTAATAGGTGAAAGGGAAAAAGTACTCTCCTCTGAGTGCTAATACCTGAAACATTCCACACAATTTTGATACAGTCAAATAGGCTTAGTGGTGCACAGAGCACCCTGACGAGACTGAGGTTGTTGTGTTGTTGTTGTTGTTGTTGTTATTGTTGTTGTGTGACATAGAGTGAGGACCAACTCATAGCTGAATCTCCAGTATGTTTTCAGACACGGTAAATCCCACTGAAGGAGATTGTCCATGGAACACCTGGCTATAATAATTCCTTCTATTTACTCATTTATTTGTGTACCTAATAAACTTTTCTAAAGTGCTCATATTTCTTTCTATTGCTGTGAAACACAACATAACAGACCTGATAGAATTTGGGACCTTATGACGCTCGGTATCTCTAGAGAAAGCACTATCAAGCAAGTAGTACCCAAAGGAAGAGGGGATTTTAGCACACACACAAAAAAAGTGTTAGGTTACATAAAAATAGTGAAAATATCATTATGCTACAGAAGCAAACAGCAGAAGAATCAGAATTAATCATATGCCTATGTATGTATACGTACGCCTGTGCATGTGTGATATAGTATGTCTATGTGTGTGCATGTGCAGACACACATGTAAACAATAGAACTGGGATAAAGCAGAGTAGTTATTTTCTGACATTCTGCCAATGGGCTCAAAATATTTTCCAAATGGAAATGGGGTGGGAGGGGGGAGTGAGATTATGATGTCCTATATCCTTTTCCTTCCGTTCACTCGTCAGAATGAGTTCGTCAATACATTGTACCGAGGATTATTATACGACGAGCAGTCACAACAATGGCTCAAACGTGCCAACAATCATGAATATGGGGCAGGACCCAGCAGACTTTCCTTCTGTTATACCCAAGGTCTTCATGACCTGGAGCCAAGGCCTTGGCAAGGAACGACGACAGTGTTTGTCTGTTGCTGTGGTGTAGCATCGACTCAAAATTCACTCACAGCTGCTCCTCCACCCAGTGAATGTTCAGAGGCAGCAAGTCGCATGAGGGGGGATTGCCCATCTTTCGCCCACAGAACAGCTAGTGGATTCGAACCACTTACCTTTTTTCCCCCCTAAACTTGTTTTTTTAATTAATTCATTTAATGAAAGTTTATAGAGACTTTGGATTCCTATTCATTCATTGTTACAATTTTTCCCTGCCCAACTTTCCCTCCCCCACTCCCAGTTCGCTCTTCTCTTTGAAAAGTAAAAGAAAAATTCTTTCATTGTCATACAATCCCTTCCCCCAGGTCCACTTCACTGTGCAGTCCTCGTTCTGTACTCCCATCATGACAACAATACCCAATCATATATCCCTTGGCATCGCAACAAGACAAATGTGGTCTTTTCCAATATAGAACACGGATATTATTAGAGAATCATCCAAACACAAATGATACTGTATGAAGTATTTCAATGAGCAAAGTACAAATGTTGTAGGCAGAAAGAAGGCAACCGATCAAGACTGCAACAGCGAACCTCATGATGTGGAAGGATTAGTAAGATGAAACGGAAAGGCTTCACTGGGAAGATAATATTTAAGCAGACTCCAACAGGATGAAAAGGAGCTGGTTCTAATTGAAAAGAAGGGAATTGCAGTCCAAAGGAGCAATAGACAGAAATCAGGGTGGAGACAGACCATGCAAGGAAGAGGAGGAAGTGGTACCAGAGGAAGTAGGGTGTCAGATGAAGTATGACTTGCCGGTGTGGGATCTCGTAGGCCTTGGCAATGTTCAGAGGTGTTTTCACTTCAGAACTTCATCACATAAGTGACAAGGTCAGATCTGAATCGAAAGGGACTGCCCTGGTTACTGTGGGAACTGTGAATGGGAAGCCACTGAGGAAACTCTGAAATATGGTTGTGTCCTTGAATTTGCATTTCTATTCTTTCATTTCCCTTTGAATACCTTCTTCCAGAAGGGAAGCTCAAAAAGAAAGCTTTTCGCCTGTTTTGTTCTCTGTTGCACCACTGGAGCCCCCAAGTGCCTTAAAGGCAAGAGTCAGTCTTCAATCCTATTTACTGTTATTGTTAAGTATGATATCAGCTCTCTGAATAATCTCTGCAAATGTTTGCTTAAACACATCAAGATAATGACCAGGGTGAGTTCACTGAAACAGTGTCTGCTGCGAGGATTCTTATCATTCTCACTCGGCGGGCGAAATCTCGGCTAGCCTGCCAGCAGTCTCTCTCTCCTCTCAGGCAAAGATTTAATATCTGGACGCAGCGGTAAGATTACCACGCACTAAGGCTTCATTACCTTTACAAAACAGACTACAGGGCATTTCCTCGTGTGCTCTGAAATATTATCATAAAGCTAAACCCCACTTGTCAAAACAAACAAGCAAAAGTAAATTCCACAAGGCATTATAGCCTCAATAGCAATTGCATTATTTTTACAAGCTAATTTATAAAACTAGCTCATTCATAATGGCACACCCTTCACAAATGTGAATGCGTGAGACTGTACAAATGAGTATATCAGTGTGGATGTGTAAATAATGGTACCGAGTCCTAAGGAACAGTGTTTCATTCTCCTCACAATTGGATAAACACAGCATCTGAATAACGCGCTTCTACTTGCCCCTTTAAAAACCTAGGTAGAGAAAAGGAAGAAAAACTAAGTTTGAGTCGAGGTTTATGGACATTAAAAGAAGAATGCAAATGAAAATTAACAAACTGATGGTAATGACAATAATAATAAAACATTTCGTTTAGAAGGCCCCCTACCCATATTTCAGTATTACTCACCGGAACAGTTCGAGCTATTCATGTGTTTTGGTATTTTGCAAGTAAAACATCTGCACTTCTCTCTCTTCTTTCAAATTATTTTACTCAAAGTCCTTACAACTTTTAAAGGAGGCACAATGTTTTGGAGAGTATCTATGGATTGTTCTGGAAAGAGCTCTCGTGGCTTTAGCGGTTTAGTATGTGACACATCTACCTATTACTGAAAGATGGACAGTTCAAATCCACTAGCCTCTCTAAAGGAGAAAGGTGTTTTCCTCCTCAGAAACACAGTAGTACAGCTTCAGAAACCCAATGGGGAGTCGAACGGAGCTGGAGCCAACTCAAGGGGAGAGAGTTTGTGAGTGGTACAAGATTTCATTCTTTTTAGATTCACAATCCACACTCATGGAGGCAGCGCTCAAGATATATCAAAGGATACATCGCATTGGACAAAACTGCAGCAAAGACCTCTCAACAATGTCAAAGGGCAAACATATCTCTTTGAGAACTAAAGGGAGGCCTAACCCAAGCTGTGGACTTTACAATCATCTCACATACATACAAAAACTGGGCAATGATAAAGGAAGAGGAGAGAATAATTCAAACATCCCAATGGAACGCTGGTGAAGAACAGATATAGGATATATCATGTCCTATCAACAAAACAAATCCATCTCTGAGTAAGTTCAGCCAGAATGCCCCTCCTTAACGTTAAGAGTAGTGAGACTTTATCTTGTTTACTTTGGGCTTGTTATCAAGAAAGACCAATTTTTTTCTATAATTATATTTTATTAATTTTCATAAACATTTACAGAGATTTTGGATTTCCATTCATTCACCGCTGCACCATTCTCTCTACCCTCCTCCCAGTTTGTTCTTGTCCAAATGCCACAGTGTTGTCAAAGCCAGTTCTGATTAATCTTCTTTGTCAGTGTGTCCTTTGCCATTCCCTATCACTCCTCCCTGAGACAGACTTCACCCTGAGTCATAAGGAAAAGGAGATGGCGTATTCTCTTAGCTACTTCCTGCTGAAAAGGGACGCTATAGGTTTCAGGGAAAGACCAATTACTACAAAGCAAGCTTGGGTTTGGTAAAGAAGAAGGGTGTTTTACAACAGTGGCACCATGCAGTATTTGTCCTTTTGTGACTGAGACACTTCACTCAGGATAATGTTCTCCAGGGTCACCCAGTTGGAATAATATTTCATGAGTTCCTTGTTTTTCAGTGCAGCATAGTATTCCATTATGTGAATATACCAGAGCTTCTCGATCTATTTGTTTGTTGATAGGCACTTAGGTTGTTTCCAAGTCCTTGCTATTGTGAACAAAACTATGGGGGAGACTGAGAAAGATGGGTTAAATAATGTATACTGCATTGAAACAGATGAGGGAGAAAACTGTTTAAAAGTGGTATGTGATTAGGTATTTTTGTCATGATGGGAGTTCAGAGCAAAGGCTGCACAGTGGAGTGGACCTGGGGGGAGGGATAATAACAATGAAAGAATTGTTCTTTTACTTTTCCAAGAGGGGAGTGTATTGGGGTGGGGGGGTTGGGAGGGAAGAAAATTGCAATTATGTATGAATGGAAATCCAAAGTCTCTGTAAATTTTCATTGAAATTAATAATAAAAAATATAAACTAATTAAGCTTAAAAAACAAAGGAGAAGAAGAAGGGTGTTGAAACGAAGGAAAATCCTCTAGGAGGTGGCCTGATACAGCGATTACAAAACACACCCGTGAGGATGAAGATGCTACAGGACCTGGCAACGTGGAACCAAGTAAAATGAGATCGTTGATACAGTAACTTCCCCACCCCCCAGTTTATCATGATCTTTCTTATTTGTCTAGTTGAGAGCACGTTTGTTCTCTGTATGCTGAGGTGTCACTATCTCTGATGCCAGTCATCTCAGGTCTTTATCAGCAAGTACTACAAGTTTTCTTCACGTTTAGAAAGCAAGGCTATGTCACCTTCCTGTTAATTCACTTCTAATTCTGATTCTGAATTCTTCATAGCGCTCATTTCCTTGAGTTCTTTGCTCAGCGTACAAATTGTCTGAGCAGGCTCACAAGACACAACCCTGAAACATATCCTGAAACAAGCAGTATCCTCCACCTCTGTGCGAATCACCACCTCTTGGTCTGTTTACAGATACAACCTGAGCACAAGGAAGTGGTCTGGAATTCAGATTCTCTACAATGTTATGAAAAATGTGCTATGTTTCACACAGCTGACTGAATTCTCATAGTTGGTACAAATAGACACCCATTTTGTATTTCCTGCTTTCAGCAAGGTTCCAAGTGTACCAACAATATTATCTCTCCTTTCCGGTCACATGACTTATCAGACAGGTTTGGGCATTGTGGACCTATGGTACTGATGTTGTTTGGGTGTTGCTGGGTTTTAGAAACTGTGTGGCTTGTATTTCAGTTATCAGCAGGATCACCTTTGGTGGCAAGGGTTCAACGGTGTATTTCAGACTAACAGACTGGGAAGAGGGATCGTGGCATCTACTTCAGAAGAAATGTGGTTGGTTGGACTTTATTGATAGTCTTGTTGTTGCTGGGTGCTGTGGAGTCCACTGTAGCTGACAGCAGCTCTACAAACAACAGATCTGAAACGTACCCTCTCGTATGCATCCAAACAATCTCTGTCATGCTCAAGCCCATCTTGGTTGTCACTGTGTCCTTATCATTATATCCTCTGCTGACCGGCTACCTTTCCCAGCATGAAGTCCTTCTCCAAAGACTGGTTGCTCCTAAAAAATAATGGTCAAAGTAAGTGAAGCAGAGTTTCACCATTCTCACCTCTAAGGAGCACTTGGTTGTACTTCCTTCAAGACAGGTATTTTCACTCTTTTGTTTATACTTCTACATAGCAGTGGAATATTCCATATGTAGAAAAACGATGTGTGTTATAAAATAAAAAAAAATATATAGCATGATTGCTATTAATGGCCTCATCATATTTTCAAAACTGCATTACCAGACAAAAAGATCGTGACATCACTGGAATTAGACATCAATAATTAGAACTACTCTAAACTAATAGCAGTTTTGTTCCAGGACTTAATTGCAACTGCAAGCCTGACTCAATAGATGTAATAGACCTGATTTCTCAATCCTTATGCAACATTTGCTTCATTTGGAATGTAAATTGGTGTTTCCAACTGAAATGATCATATGCTTATTAAGTGCTATCTAGCAGGAGACATGTGAGTAGCTTAAAATACAGTACAACGGACGTAGCACAGAGTGGACTGAGATATGTGTGCAGAGCCGTCAGCTGCTGGAGGAAGCCTTGAAAAGGTGAGAGGTGATTAAAGTGTGAAAGGAAAAACAGAGAGCTTTAAAATCAGTGAAATTGAAATGAACACTATCTAGCAGCAGTCTACAATGTGATTGGAATTTGTTTTGGAAAATACCTTGACTCAAACGCTTTTGAAATTCTTTGATGGAAATTGCCATAAAAGTGCAAGGCATTAGCATTAATAGTAATTATGGTTATAAAACATTAGTTGTACGTAGCAACACAGGAAATCAGTGATAAGTGTCATAATTTTAAATAGCACATATCCCGCTAACATTGTGGCAAAAAAATGAACTTATACACTGATTATTATTTTTACTCTTTCTTCATCTAGAAAACAAACATTATAAGCTGATGAGTAAAATGGTAACATTTGTCAAATTATACTCAATAGTCTAGAAATAGAATCCTTAAAGGAATGTTTTCTTTGGGGGATGTAATTTCATTTAACTCAGCTCATGTAGTCAACAGCTGTGACCTGGGCACTAATAGCTTCTGGGGACGGTGCTGTACGCTACTGACCAGTATGGCGCCTGACAGAGTCTCTGCCTGCAGTGTTTCAGAGAGATAATGCTACCCAATTTTACAGGACTTCTTCTCATTAATATGTACCGTTGAGTTGGAAGCGACTCAGAGCTGACCCTCTAGTGGGTTTTCAGAGGCAGTAAATAGCACTGGAGGAGTTGGCTTATCTTTTCCACACAAGGCAGTTGGTAGATTAAAACTATGTGTCATTGGAAGTTCAACTCCTTACAAAGTCACCCAAGTTCCCTATTAGTATTATTACAAAGTTGCACCTCAACACTGAGTTGTTGTTTTTGTTGTTGATTGCCTTTGAGTTGAGCACATCTCATAGCAACCCTGTGACAAAAGACCTGAAGTCCCTCAACAATTATCGACATTAATAAAGTTCGCAGAGTTTCCGATGATACGTTATTTAGGAAGTGGATGCCACTCCTGCTTCTAAACCTGTCATAGTATGTTATGTGCCATTTAGTCACCTGTGATGTATAGTGACCCTGTGTACAGCAGCTCTGAATCCTTCCCTGTCCTGAGCCAGTCTCATTAATTTAACACACCAACCCCATCACCCCAGTTACTGTATCAATCATCTCATCACATTCCTGTGCTGTCCGTCCACCCTACTGAGCATGATGTCCTTCTCCAAGACCGATCTCTCCTGGTCACATGCCCAAAGTAAGTGAGGCGGAGCTTCACAATCCTAGTCTCCAAAGAGACACTTAATTTCACTCTCTCCAAGACAGACCTATTTGTTTTCCTAGCAGTCCATGGTATGTTCAAGACTCTCCTCCAACACCACAACTTGAAGGCATCTATTCTTCTTCTGTCATCTTTAGTCGTTGTCCAACTCTCTGAAGCATAACAAGTAACTGAGTAAGAACTAGAAATGCTTATTTTCTGGACTTCTAGACAAGCAGCCAAAGACTCATGAGTGCCCTCTGAGCAGCAGAGGCAAGTGTAGAGAGTGGCTCTCCATCTTCCATCTCCTTTCTAAATACAGAGTGCCTATCAGTGGGTCTAGGCGAAAAAGCTATTTCAAAGCGCTTCTTGTCTTTAACGATGGCCTAATGGTAAGGAGTTATGCCACCACCCCAAAGGCACATGGTTCAAATCCACTCTCTGCTCCAGTGGAGAAAGATGGGCAGTTTCCTTCTCTGCTGGTTAGAGCCCTTGAAAAACCACCGGAGCACCAGCTATGGGTGAGTGTGGACTCAACTGTGTGCAAAAATAAGGCCACAATGTATCTCTGAGCACTTGTGCAGGTACAGCTCTGTTCCGGTTTCCTGAGGTTGTCCTAGCAAATTATCACAATGTGAATGGCTTTTAAAAAATCTGAAATGTGTGCCCTTGGATGCTAGAAGTCTGAATCCAAGGTAGGGTAGGGTATTACTCTCTCTCAAGGCTCGGGAGGAAGATGACGCTTCCTCCAGCCTCTGGTGGACGAAGGCATTCCTCAGCCTCTAGATGCCTCGCTCAAGGCTGGGACCTGGTCTCTGCTTAGCCATCTTTTCTCTTTTTGTTTCAGCCTTTGAATATCTTATCTTCTTCTAAAGGCAGTAGTCACAGTAGGTTAGATACGGCCCACTCAGCTCCTACATGGCCTCATGTTAGCTTAAGGAACTAAATTTACAAAGGCCTTATTGCCAACTAAGGTCATATTCATAGGGGCCCAAGATTAGGATTTAAGCATTTTTTTAGAATATAATTCAAGCCATAATTGGCCCTAAGCCCCAGGAAGAGTAAATAGTTATTAATTAGTTCAGACTCAAAGATCAATACAGAGATGGCAAAGATAAAGTAGGGATCAGCAGAAAAGAGGCTAATCCAAAGACAGAATTGAAGACTGAGGTCTGGATTGATTCACAAAATGAGACTACCACATTAAAAATAATACAAATTAAGTATATAATAATACAAATTTCATATTCTCTGTGCCTATCAGTTAATGCTCAAATAAGGGGTCTCTCTCTCTCTCTCTCTCATCTGAATAGTTGTCATGGGTCTCTCTTAAATTTTCATTCCAATATTTGTTATGTTGAAAATTGAAAGGAGTGAAGGATAATGTAAAGGAAAGGCTGATTTATCTTAAATTTTTATTGGTTTGCATCTAATAATTTGTTTACATTGTGTTTCCTTCATGGACATTAGGTTTTGTTTTTTTTTTCCTTCTCCTTCCACCCACCAAACCTGAGACCCTGTAATTTATCTTATTTCTATCACTGGAGACAATTATCTCAGGCACAGAGGAAGAAGAATTAAGGTTTCTGAGTTTTCATCAAAGTAATTTGAGAATAACTGACTGAGCAGAATGCAGCCATGTAGAGTGGGGATAAAATGTGAAAAACACCAAAACGTGTAAACCAGAGTGTAAGCTTTGGGAACACCAAACAATTCCTCTGACTCCACTAATGAAATGACAATGTTGAGTAATTCCACTAAAAAGAGCCCAAATGACAATGCCATTCTGGTGTTTCATCCACAACATCTTGAGAGTTGGCATTCGTCAGAAAGTCTGAGGCAGTGGTACTATTTTAATGGTAAGAAGAAAGATAGGAGGCACTTCTGAGTTCATGTCAGTATAGAAATGAGGAGAATGGGCATTGAAAACCGAAGAGTTGAAGGGTCAGGCAGCAGCCAGAAGACTTCAGTCTTGGTGGTTTCAGCAATAGTCACTTGCTTTCATTTTTAGGAGGCAAATCAACTAGCTCTAGGAGACTTACAGACTACACGGGTAGAAGAAGCCTAGTCTCCTGAAACCCAAGTGTGCTGTTTAACCACTAGGGTGAAGCAGGGATATGGGTCCCATTGGGTGTCATTGTCAGACGGAGTAACACCAAAATTATTGTATGTGCAGTGTTTCTGCAGAAGTGTATCATTATCTTGTTGAATACATCATGTATTTCATAATTTTATTTGTGCTAGAAATGTTTTGTTGTTGTGTGAACCATAGAATCAGAACTGACCCATAGCTGACTCTCTGGGAGCTTTTCAGAGGCAGTTAACTGCACTGGAGGAGACTGCCCGTCCTTCTCTCAAGGAGCATCTGATGGCCTCGAACCGCATGCCTTCAGGATTGCAGCACAGCTTCTTGCCACTAGGCCACCAGAGCACCCATAATTATTCATTCAGTCATGAATACATATTTTGCTCTGTAACATTAATTTCTATGCTCACAAAGAAACTGCATTTTTCTTTCTTCTTCTCTAATTCTAACTTCTACTCTGTATCTAACTTCTATATTGGTAGCTTCCTCTTCTATAATGATATCGGGCCGATCATATTCTTATTGTATGTTGTCTTTATATTCACACATTTTATTAAATCATTTTTCTCTCTACTAGTATTTATTCTCCTGTCCATTCCTGATACTCATCAAAAAATGATCTTATCTTTGCATAAACTATTCCTTGGCTTTTTACAATAGAGATCTTATACAATATTTGCCCACTCAACACAATAACTTCTAGACTTATTTATGTTAGGTGGTGTTTCTTCAATTCTTTGTTCTTTAGTGTTGTATAGTATTCCACTGAGTGAATGTATCATACTTTATCTATTCATCCATTGATGGACCCTTAGGTTATTTCCATCAATTTGTTATTATAAATAATGACAATATGAATATGTAGTAGTGGTGTTAAGTACTATCAAAGTGAATACAACTCTTGATGTTATGAACAACATATCAGAACCCTGCCCTATCCTGTGATATCTTTATCATCTCTGATATACTTGATCCCATTGCTGCAGTCACTCTGTCTAGCCATCTCGTTGAGGGTCTGCCTCTCTTTCACTCACCCTCCAACTTTCCAAGAATGATGTTGATCTTTTTCCAAGGAAGAACCTCTTCTAACAACATGTCTAACATAAGTGAAGCAAAGCTTCACCATCCTTGTCTCTAAGGAACAGTTTCACTGCATTTTTTCCAAGATACATATGACACTCAGCGCTCTTCTCCAACACCACAGCTCAAAGGCATTATCTTTCTTCTGATATCCTTATTGACTGTCCAGTTCTCATGTGAATAACAGGTGATGGAGAAGTACATGGTTTGAATCAGGTACACTTTAATCTTTAAGATGCCATCATTACTCTTCAGTGCTTTAGATAGATCCCTGATACCTGACTTTCCCAATGCTATATGTCTTTTCATTTCTTGGCTGCTGATACCAATAGTTTTGATTGTGGATCCTAGCAAGGTGAAATTGTTTACAATTTTAAATCTTTTCTGCATTCTATCATGATGTTGCTTATTGTTTCAGTGGTGAGAACCTTGGTTTTCTTGGTGTTGAGATGTAATCCATATTACAGACTGCAAGTTTTTTATCTTCTGCACCAACTGTTTCAAGTTCTCCTCACTTTCAGGAAACAAAATTGTGTCATCAGCATAGTGAAGGTTACTGATGACTCTCCGATCCTGATACTACATCCTTCTTCATAAATCCTAGCTTCCCAAATTATTTGCATAGGCATATGGTTTGAACAGGTATGGAGAGAGGATACAGCCCTGACTCATATCTTCTTTTTATTTTTTTTTATTTTATATTGATGTGTACACAAAATTTGTATACATTGTGTTTCACACTATCCTTCCCTCACACTTTTCTTAATGTTACACTATATAGTGTTCTTGGTCTAGGTATAGGTTTTGCATAAACACAATTAAGTGTTCTAGAATTCGCATTCTCCTCAGTGTTAGCCATAATTTGTTATGATCCACATAGTCAATTTCATTTGTATAATTAAAAAAACACAAATAAACTTTTTTTGGGTATTCTTTGCTTTCAGTGAAGATCACATCTCTGGTGTCACCGCTTCTTCTTGAACAGCTCTAGCTTGAACTTCTGGCAGTTTTCTAACAATGTACTGTCCTAGCCACTTTTAAAAGATCTTCAGAAATATATTTTATTACATATACTAATTATATTATTTAATAATTTCCACATTCTATTGGATACCCTTTCGTGGGAATGGGAACAAATACAGATTTCTTCCAGTCAGCTGGCCGGGTAGCTGTCTTCCAAATTCCCTGGCACAGACTGCTGAGCATGTCCAGGGTGGTATTTGTTAGTTGAACTATGTCAATTGGCATTCCATTGATTTATGGGACTTGTTTTTTGCCAATACCTTCGGCACAGCTTAAACGTCTTCCTTTATTATCATTGGCTCATTCCCATACCCAGGTGTTATGCGCCATTGAGTTGTCTCATAGCAACCCTATGTAAAACAGCTCTGAAACCTTCACTGTTCTAGGCCATTCTCACTGACTCCAATATCTACTCCCATTACGCCACTTACTATGTAATTCCATCGTATCTGTAGCCTTCCTTTCCTGTGCTGTCCCTCCACCCTTCCAAGCATGATATCCTTCTCCATGGACCAGTCCCTCTTGACCATGTAAGCAAAGTATGTGAGATGGAGCTTAAAAATCCTAGTCTCCAAGGAGAAACATGGTTTCACCTTCTCCAGGACAGATCTGTTTTCCTCTTGTGGTCTATGGTATGTTTAATACTATTCTCCAGCACCACAACACAAAGGCATCAATTCATTTTCTGTCATTCTTAATCATTGTCCAGCTCTCTGATGCATAGAAAGTGATTGCAAAGACCATGGCCTACATTAGGCTTACCTTAGTTTGTAGACTGACACTGTTGCTTCTTAGTGCTCTGGAGAGGTCCCTCATATGCTACCTTCTGAAATATTCTGGTATTTTGGTACCATGACTCTGTATTCCTTCTATCTTCTTTTAATGCTTCCTGGATTATTCAAGACTGTGCTCATAGCATCTTTCAGTTGTATGACTTGAGGTGTGAATTTGTTCTTCAGTTTGCTCAGATGAGAAATGCTGAGCAAGTTCACCCGTTCAGCTCTTTGCACATTCTAATATTTTGCTCTGACTTCTTGAGCTGGCATTTGAAATCTTCTGTTAATCCTTTTACTTCGTTATCTCTTTCTTTCGTTTTGGCTTCTTGATGCTCTAGTGCAATTTTCCAATATCTTTTCTGACACCAATTTTGGTCTTTCCCCTGTTTGTAATGATCTTTTGCTCTCTTCAAGGATGATTTTTTTATATCATGTCTCAGTTCCTCTGGTCTTCAGTCATTAGTGTTCACTTCAATACTCTTGAGATGCTTTTTAGCTCAAATGGGATAGACCAATGTTGTATTTTGGTTATTGTGGACTTATTTTCTCCAATTTCAGTTTGAACTTGTACATGAGTAATTGCTGGCCCACAGACTTCCAAGAAAACTAATCAGTCTGTCTTGGAGAGGGTGAAAACAAGCTTCTCCTTGGAGGCTGGGATTTTGAAGCTCCATGTTACATACTTGGGTATGTGACTAGAAGGGAACAGCCCTTGGAGAAGGACATCATGCTTGGAAGGGTGGATGGGCATTGCAAGAGAGGAAGACCTTAGATAAGATGGCTTGAGATAGTAACTAAGGCAACGGGGGTAGGTGTGTTGGAGTCAGTGAGACTGGTTCGGGATAGGACAGGCTGTTGTACATAGGATTGAAAATGGCTATTCAGCACATAACAACAACAACAACATTCCAAAGTCAGCATCTGGGCCAGCTTTTACTGCCATTATTGAACCTCTCCAATGATTCTTTCCACATATGTAGTCAATCTGATTCCTGTGCAGTCCATCAGGTGAGGGCCATGTGTGAAGTAATCTTCGGTGCTTTGGTGGTTTGGTTTGTTTTTTTGTGGTGTGTGTGGTGGTTGTTGTTGTTGTTTTGGTTTTTTAAGATATTTGAAATGAATAAATCATTGAATCTACAAACTCCATTCATTCTATCTCCAGGCACATTTTTGTCACCGATGTCACAATGTTGAACTACCATTCATTCTACTTTGTTTCCAACTTTTGTGTTCTAGTCACAATTATTATTATTAATGCATCCTGACTGCAGGTTTGGTTAATTTCAGATTGCAAAAGTTGGGAGAATTCCTCAAATTCCTCATCTTTGACCTTAGGTATGGTACACTTGTTTGAATAACAGTTGTGTATATATACATCTTCCTTGTACACATGTGGATAATATCCTATTACTGGCAGCAGGTATGCATATACTTATTAGTGTTGCAACTGTAGTTTTTAGTGCATATGCCTTCTATGAATTGCTGGATTAAATTATATTTCTATTTTCAACTATTTAATATAGCTCCAAACTGCTTTCCATAGTGATTGCATCATTTACGTTCTCAGTTCCAACAGTTCAAATATTCTACATAGGCACTAGTATCTATTTTCCAAACCTATTGAACTTTCCTGTGGTACAGAATAAGACGAGGATGCTGTGAATTATAGTGGACCCAATGGCACCAAACAACAGGAACATTGTTGTTGTGATAAGATTATACATTATTATAATTTTTATTTTCATTTCTCTAATACATAATGTGGAATCAGGATTGGTGGAAGAATCATCAACAATCTTAATTATGTGGATGACACATCCCTGCTTGTTGAAACGGAGGAGGACCTGAAGTGCTTGCTGCAGAAGGTCAAGCCTTCAACATGGATATAAGCTCAACACCAAGAAAACAAAGATTCTCAGCACTGGGACAATTGGCATCATCAGTATGCATGGTGAAGAGATTGAGATAGTTAACAGTTTTAGTTTACTCGGCTCTACAGTCAACACTCTTGGTAACAGCAGCCAGGAAATCAAGAGATGAATTGCATTGGCAAAGTCAACTGTGAGGGACCTCTCAAGAGTACTGAAGAGCAACGACATCAGGATGGAGACTAAGGTTTGCCTGATCCAGGCTATAGTCTTTGCAATTACATGCTATGCATCGGAGAGTTGGACAGTGACTAGGGATGATAGAGAATTGATACCTTTGAGCTGGGGTGTGGAGAAGAGTACTGAATATACCATGAACTGCTGGGAGAACAAAAAGGTTTGTCCTGGAGAGGGTGAAGCTGGAGTGATCCTTGGAGTCAAGAATTCTGAAACTTTGTCTGACATACTTTGGGCATGTTGCAAGGAGGGACTGGTCCTTGGAGAGGGACATCATGTTTGGGAGAGAAGAGGGACAGCACAGGAGAGGAAGACCCTCAATGAGATGGATCAATTCTGAGAGTGGAGTGGTGGAAATGAGTGTGTTTGAGACTGCAAGGTTGGCACAGGATAGAACAGCATTTTAGAGCTCTTGTACATAGGGTCGCTATGAGTGGCAAGTGACTCGATGGCACATAACAACAACACCACATAACAATCTTGAATATTTCTCTGTTTTGTTGACCACACAGATACCTTCTTCAGTGGTGTACCTTTTGATAATCTCTTCTAATTTTGTAATTGAGATATTTGTCATTTTCTTGCTAAGTGTTGAAACTTTCTATGGATTTTAGAGATCCTTTGTAAGGTATGCCATTCCTAACCTCCCCTCATCCTTCCCCAGTGTATTTTTTTCTTGACTTTTTATTGACCTTTTGTTTTCTTCATGTCATCCTAAGCTCAACTTATCTTCAGTCTTAATGTTTCATAAGACAAATCTATTTTTGAGATGTTCCTTGAATTCAGGTGAGGTAAATCCAAGGTCACAATTTATCTCATTGTTCTGTTTTTATTTTGCTTGTACTTGGATATGAGTACTTGTTGATTTGTTCTACAGTCAGCCCTGTACCTTAGTCTGACTGAACACACTAATCTTCTCTATCATCTTTTTTACAAAGTGGTTTCTTTTATTCCAGTGTGTTCCATCCAGCCAGAACTATGTGAATAGTCCCTATTTTTGTTATTTTAAAGATATTTTCAATGAAAACGCCATTGGTCATACAGATTCTTCATACAATTCCCATTATTTTTTTTCTGTTACGAAAACCACATTTTCCAATCACCAATATCCTCCCTCTTTGTTTGAACTTTTGCATTGCTGTTGATGTTTTGTGTACCATTAAGTCGAAACTGGTTTATAGCTGACGCTCCAGCAGAATTTAAATGGCAGGAGGTCACCATAGGAGGAAATTTCCTCATATGTAACCGATGGAGCAGCTATAGCATTTGAAACACACTCACCAAGTTGTGCCAAGAAATCTGGAGAACAACCACCTGGCCAACTGACTGGAAGAGATCTATATTTGTTCCCATCTCAAAGAAGGGTGACCCAACAGAGTGTGGAAACTACAGAACAATATCATTGATTTCACATGCAAGC
>NW_006399774.1:8957495-8958921 GCF_000299155.1 Elephantulus edwardii
AGTACTGAAGAGCAATGGTGTCTCTCTGGAGACGAAAGTGCATCTGATACAGGCCATGGTCTTTTCAATCACTTGTTATGTATCAGAGAGTTGGACAGTGACTAGGGAGGATAGGAGGAGAACTGATGCCTTTGAGCTGTGGTGCTGGAGAGTGTTGAGGGTACCATGGGCTGCTAAGAAAACAAGCAGGTTCATTCTGGAGAGGCTTAAACCGGGCTGCTCCTTGGAGACAGGGATTCTGAGCCTCCATCTAACATACTTCGGTCATGTTGTAAGGAGAGACCGGTCCTTGGAGAGGGACATCATGCTTGGGAGGGTGGAGGGACAGCGCAGGAGGGGAAGGCCCTCTATGAGGTGGATTGATTCGGTAATTGGGGTAGTTGTGTTGGAGACAGAGCAATTGGCACAAGATAGCGCAGAGTTTAGGGCTGTTGTACATAGGGTCAGTATGAGTTGCAAGCAACTCGACGGCACTTAACAACAACAACAAAAGAAAACCTTGAAGAAGGCAGCATAATTTCTTATTATTGTTAATATTGTATCTTGATTACAGGTTTATGATGCAGAAGCTGTTAGAAATCTTTATTTTCTTCACCTTTGCTTTTAGTAGTTTTGTAAATTTGAATAATAGTCATTGACAGGTTTTCCTTGTATACATATGGATAATATCCTATTACTGACAGCACTGCAATTCAGGCTTGATCTTGAATGTTCTTTTTGATGATGATTTGACAACATTCCCTTTTAATTTGTCATTCCTAGCACAGTAAATCAAATGATTGTTTGATGCAAAATGGACCATGTCAGTCCATTTCAGCTCATAAAGGCTAGGAAATGTATCTCAATGTGTTTCATTCCATTTTTGGAAAGTAAATTTCCATAGATTGACAATTTTTACATTCCACATTCTAATGATTAATAGATTTTTTTTTCCAGCTGTTTCTCCCCATTTCGAATCTTGCTATATCTGCAAATGAAGGTCTTGAAATCTTGACTCCATCTTTGTCATTAAGGGAGACTCAGCTCTCCCCAGTCATATCCTGAGTGTCTTCCAACCTGAAAGGTTTGACATCAGCCAAGGCTCTGTTGATATTTATAACTTTATAGTGTCTAGTTATTTCATACGGGAACCACAAGCCTGCTTCCTACAGTCTCAGTCTGGAAGCTCCACTCAAACCTGTCTACCTAGAGTGACGTTGCTAATATTTGACATACTGGTGGCACCACAATAACATCTAAGCTACCACAGGAGGACAAACAGACAGATTAAAAGAATTCATTTTGCTAGGCATTATCAAATTCTCTTCCAAAAACACTTATCATATCTCATGTGAAAACATGGTAGATGGATGATGAAGAGATTGAGATTGTTCACAGCTTCAGTTTGCTTGGCTCCACAGTCAACACTCTTGGCACCAGTAGCCAG
>NW_006399774.1:8959359-8965213 GCF_000299155.1 Elephantulus edwardii
AGTGTCAGATACAGTGTGATTGGCACAGGACAGAGTAGAGTTTAGGAAAGTTGTACATAGGGTCGCTATGAGTCACAAGTGACTCGACAGCACATAACAACAACAATGTGAAAACATTTTTTTCATGCCTTTCCAAGCTTTTAAAATTTTGTTTAATTTTTTAATGAAATGACTGTTAATTTAATTACGTTTTCTCCTAATTACTAATGTTGTTGTTTTTGATTGCCTTCAAGTTGAGCACGACTTATAGTGACCCTATGAACAAAAGGTCTGAAGCCCCTCTACAACTATCGACATTTATCAAAGTTCATAGAGTTTCCCGAGGTATGCTGTTTAAGAAGTGGATGCCACTTCTGCTTCCAGTTACTAATGAGTTTGAGTATTATCCACAAAATTATAACTACTAAGTTGAGCAAAAAGGAATCAACATGATCTATTTTTAACATCCCCCACTCCCCTCAAAACACAAGGACTCAGATTTTTATCTAATTTCCCCACTTTTTGTTTGAAAAGCAGATAAATTCTTAGAGTTTCCAATGATTAACAGAAAGTAAATATCTCCCTTCTCTCTTAATTACAGAAACAATCTTGGTAGAGATCAGGCCCACAAAGACATAATTCTTCACTTAGTTTCACCTAAAACAGTTCTGTTCCCTCATGTCTCCTCAGAGTGGAACAGTCAAGTCTCCACCTTCATGGTCCAACACGGAGGATCAAGTGTGGTGATTTTACGTCTCTCTCATAATTCTTCCTTCTTCCCCATCTTCCTCCCAAACATTCACTTTATCATATTGGTTTTTATCATTATTAGAGGTGTTTTTTATGTATATAGAGGCTCCTTACATATTCTGAGTATTTATTCTCTGTCTGTTATATACATTGCAACTATTTCCTCCCAGCCTGTCACATTTTTTTTAACTTTATTACATCTCTTACCAAAAATAGATTTTTAAATGTTGATTTATCAATCTGTTCTTTTACCTTCTGGGGTTTCTATGCTTTACAAAACCTTCTGCGTGCCAAGATTACTAAAATAGACTCTTATTTTCAGTGTAATAACATTTTTGAGATATAATTCACTAAGCACACAAATTATCCACTAACGTGTAGAACTTAGGTCTTTCATATATTCACATAGTAGTGACATCAACATAGTCATTCTTATATTTTCATTATCCTAAAAAGCCACTTTCTACCTCTAAGCTGTCACCCCTCTTGAGCTCCACTGAGGTTCCTCTCATTACTCCTCTGAAGTGCATGAATGGTGAAAAATTATCATCCTCACGCTGGGATGGGTGTCCGCACGAATTTACAGTAAGGGTATAAGTCCCCTGTAGGTAAAGTCCCTCTGCAAATGAAGTCAGAGAGCAATTCTCATGCACAAATCAAATAATTTGCAAAGCAAGCAACCAACCAACCCAACAAAATCTCACTAACTTTAAGCCATTTTGAGGAAAGCACTGCTTGCTTCCAAAACAACAAACATTCTTCACTGTCTCTGTTTGTGTTGTTAGGTGCTGTTGAGTAGAGTATGACTCACAGCAACCCTATGAGAAACAGATCTGACCCCTGTGCTACCCTATGCCAACCTCACAATCTCTGACACAAAGACCTTTGCTACAGTCACGGTGTCAGTCCACCTGCTTAAGGGTATTTCTCTCCTTCGTCATCCCTCCACTTATCCAAGTTTGATGTCCTACATCCAAGAATAGCCTCTCCCAGCAACATATCCAAAGTATGCGAGACAAAGCTTTGCCATCTTTGCTTCCCAGGAGCACTCTGGGGGCACCTTCTCCAAGACATATCTGTTCTCCTGGCAGTCTATGGGATACTCAGGATTCTTCTCCAATACAACAGTTTAAAACAATTGATTTTTCTCCTGTTATCCTTTTTTATCATCCAACTATCTGCATCATGTCAAGTGATTGAGAAGACCAGTCAAAATCAGGAGCATTTTAGCCCTCAAACTAAAAATATTGTTCCTCAGTAATTTGGAAAGGTCCCAAATTGCAGGCTTTCCCAGTGCGAGAAATTGAAGTTGTTAGCAATTACAGCTTGCCGGGCTCCAGAATTAACACTCGTTAACACCAGCAGTCAGGAAATCAAAAGACAAATTGTACTGGGAAAATCTGCTGTCAGGCACCTCTCCAGAGTGCTGAAAAGCAATGATGTCAGTCTAGAGACTAAGGTGTGCTTAATCCAGGCCATGATCTTCAGTTACTTGTTATGTCTCAGAGACCTGGACACTGACTAAGGATGGCAGAAGAAGAATCAATGCTTTCATGTTGTGCTGGAGAGGAGTCTTGAACATATCATGGACTGCCAAGAAAACAAACAGGTCTGTCTTGGATAGACTAGGATTTTGAAGCTCTGTCTCACATTCTTTGGACATGTAGCCCAGAGAGACCAGTCTTTGGAGAAGGACATTGTGCTTGGAAGGGTGGATGGACAGCATAGGAGAAGAAGATCGCAGATGAGATGGATTTATAGAGTAACTGAGGCAATGAGGGTTGGTGTGGCGGAATTAGTGAAACTGGCTCAGGACAAGGAAGGGTTGACAGCTACTGTACGTAGGGTTGCTATGGGTTACAGATGACTCAGTGGCACATAACAACAAGAAAAACATTATTTTGGTTGGTTTTATTTAAGTCTCTTGTTTAGAGTCAAAAAGACGTCATGTAGGACCTTTGTATTTAAAGGTCAGTTGTATACTTTGGAGAAACATTCTTCTAAGTGGTATAGCACTCTTATGTCAATAGATAACATTGTGTTACTGCGATGCTGAACCTTGTGCCTTTGTGGTGTCAAATGTCATAATGATTACACATGGTGGACTGAGTGTGGTGGAGCTCCCAAATTAAGATAGGTTTGAAAGCAGGAGTAGCATCCACTTCCTAAGCAACATGCCTCTGGAAACTTTATGAACTTTCAGAAAGTGCAATAGTTATAGAAAGACTTCAGGAATTTTGTTCATAGGGTCACTATGAGTTGTGTTTGATTTAACAGAAATCAACAACAAAACAACAACAATATCCCTAGAGCCATGACCTCATCTAAACCCAGTTTGAACTTCTAGATGTTCTCTATCTATGCATTATTCTAGCTATTTTGTTTGGTCGGTTTTTGTTTTTTCTTGCTGCATACTGTCGAGTACAATCTGAGTGGCACAGGAGGAGATTGTCCCTCCTTCTCCAGCAGAGCATCTGGTGGATTCGAACTGCACGCTTTCTGGATTGCAGTGCAGCTTCTTGCCACTAGGCCACCAGACCTCCTTATGTTCTAGCCATTTTTGAATAATATTCAGCAGTATTTTGCTGGCATGTTATATTAATGATATTGTTCTATACTTTCCACATTCTGTTGGATCACCATTCTTGGGAATAGAAATAAATATGGATTTCTTTTGGTCAGTCACCCAGCCAGGTAGCTGTGCTCCAAATTTCCTGGCATACACTGGTGAGCATCTCAGGAGTTGTATCTGTTAATTGGAACATGTCAATTGGTATCCCATTGATTCCTAGGGACTTATTTTGTGCCAGTCCCTTCATTGTAGCTTGAACTTCCTTTTTCATTAACATTGTTCTTGATCATATGGTATTTCCTGAAATATTTGCATCAGCCAATTCTTTCTGGCTTTGTGTATTCCCTCTATCTTCATTTTTTTTTCAATTTGCATTCATTTGAATGCTAAATTCATATACTTTGTGTTTCACACATTAATTCATTCACAGTGTGTATGATCATTTCCATGCAATGTGCTTTATAAAATTAATTACCATTGACTTATGCCCACTGTCAGCTCATCTTTTCAGGTCCCTACTGGATCTCTCCTAATTCCTTCACTCCTGTGATTTCCTCCCACTCCCCACTCTCAGCCTCTTTCTCCTACTTCCTTTTCCCTTGAAATTGTATCTACGTATTACTAGTTATGTTTCTATATTTACAATAATGTTCTTGGAAACTATGTAACAATGAAAGAATAATTTTCAAGAGAAAAGCAAAGTGGGGGAGGTGTTTAGTGAGGAAAATGTGCAACAGTGAATGAATGGGAATCCAAGTGTTCTGTAAACTTTCATTGAAATATCAGTAAAATACTTTTTTTAAAAAGAAAGTCACACCAGTAATGGTCTTATACAGAATTTTCCTTATAAGACTGAGTTAATTCACTCTGTAGAATGCTCTCTAGCCTCTTCCAAGTTATATAGGTTTTGCTCTTGTTGCATACCATTGAGTTGGAACCGACCCATAGCTAAACCTCCAGCAGGTTTTCAGAGGCAGTTAATCGCATAGGAGGAGACTGCCTGTCTTTCTCCTGTTGAGTAGCTAGTGGATTTAAACTGCAGGCCTTTGAGATTGCAGCACTGCTTCTTGCCACTAGGCTACCAGTGCTTCCTCGTTATATAGCATTTTATGAAATTGTTCCTCCTGAGTGCTGCATAATATTCCATTGTGTGAATGTACCACAATTCCTTATGACATTGGTGCTTTTTCCATTTTCTTGCTATTACGAACAACTCTCTTGTGTACATCAGTGTACAAATCCTTGTTTGTGTCTCTGTTTTATTTTCCTTGAGGTTTGCACCTGGCAGTGGAATAGCGGGGTCATGTGGAATTTCTATGTTAGCATTTTGAGAGGATCCCAAACTGCCTTTCAAAGTCACTATACCATGAAACAATGAAAGAATCTTTTCTTTTACTTTTCCATAATTTTTGGACTCATGTACTTATAACTTGTTAGTCAAATTTGTGTCTTCTAGGTTGCAACACCCCCATGATACATCTTCAAGGATATGAACATGTACAGCCAAGCACAATCAATAAGAGTACATCTAAATTCCAAAATCAATCTCCATAATAGTCTATGTGTTTCCTACTGCCAAAGGGGCCCTTTAGAGTAGTGAGAGAAGATCTTCACCCTGAAACCCACAGCGTCCCTTTTCAGCAGGAAGTAGCTAAGAGAATACGCCATCCCCTTTTCCTTATGACTCAGGGTGAAGTCTCTCTCAGGGAGGAGTGATAGGGAATGGCAAAGGATACACTGACAAAGAAGATTAATCAGAACTGGCTTTGACAAGCACTGTGGCATTTGGACAAGAACAAACTGGGAGGAGGGTAGAGAGAATAGTGCAACAATGAATGAGTGGAAGCCCAAAATCTCTGTAAATGTTTATGAAAATTAATAAAATATAATTATAGAAAAAAAAACAAAAAAACAAAGTCACTATACCATTTTACAATCCCACCAACACTGCATAAAGCTCCCAATTTCTCTACATCCTCTCCAACATTACTGCTTGGTGTCCTCTTAAACGTTGCTACACTACTGGGGTGAGATGGTATCTCATTGTGGTTTTGATTTGCATCTCTCTCATTGCCAGTCATTTTGAGCATTTCTTCATGTGTCTGTTGGTCATCTGAATTTCTTACTTTGTAAAAAGGCTTTGAATGTCTTTTGCCCATTATGTCATTGGGCTATTAGTCTTTCCTTGTAGAGGCCTTGCAGTTTTCTGTAAAGTTTCATACACAGAAAACCTCAAGTACTCAACAAAAAACCCATCACACCTAGTAGATCAATTCAGTGGAGTGGCACGATATAAGATGAATATAAAAGATCAGTGGAATTCCTCTACAGTAACAAAGACCACAGAAAAGAAAACAGTATCATTTATACCAGCCAGCTACAAATTTACATACTTGGGAATAAACCTAACTAGGGATATAAAACACCTTTATAAAGAAAACGGCAAACTTCTATTGTGAGGAAAGAAGAAGTTCAGGCTGCTTTGAAGGACATGGCCAAAAATAAGGCTCCAGGAATAGATGGCATACCAATTGATATATTTCAGTTAACAGA
>NW_006399774.1:8966523-9019577 GCF_000299155.1 Elephantulus edwardii
GGCACAGGACAGAGCGGAGTTTAGGGCTGTTGTACATAGGGTCGCTATGAGTCGCAGGCGACTCGACGGCACATAACAACAACAACAAACAAAAAACAAATGAGAAAATGTTACCTGTTATGCATAGGAATATTCAATACAGTGAAAGTGATGATACTACTGAAACCAATCTACAAAAGCAATTGGAATATTTAACACAATCACAACTCAATATGTTGTTGTTGTTGTTGTTAGGTGCCATCAAGTCGAGTAAAACTCAGAGCGATCCTGTGAACAAAAATCTGAACCCTATTCTATCCTGCCCCATTGTCACACTTTCTGACACACAAGAGCCCATTGCAGTGGTCACCGTGTCAGTCCACCTGCTCAAGGGTCTTCCTCTCCTTCACCAACACTTTATCCCTCCTAACATCGTGTTCCGCTCCAAGAAATAGCCCAAAGTATGTGAGGTGAAGCCTCATCAATCTTCCCTCTAATGAGCTCTCCAGCTGCACCCACTCCAAGACATATCTCAGTATGTTGTTGTTGTGCGTAGAGTTGGAACCAACCCATAGCTCACCCTCCAATGGGTTTTCACAAATGGTTAGTCGCACTGGAGGAGAGTGCACATCCTTCTTCCACAAAAGCTATTGTAGCACAAAACAGATTATTTTGACACTTTACAATAATTCTAGCTTCAAGTTTCTTCAAAACAATTGATGCAAATATCTAGTATTATGGAAATTACAAGATGATGGAAATATAGCTCATGAGGATCAAGGTCTCAGTAAAGTGACAATAAATGTGCAAAGTCTACACAAAACAGCACAGGAAGTTCAGTTTAAGGGTGTTTCTGAAACATACAGGAGCAGCTGGAGATGACTAGAAAATTTAGGGCAATGGTAGACTGAAAAAGGTTCTGGAAGACAAAAGCTCAAATTCTATGAGCAATTGGACAGTCATTATATGCATTTTTTTTTAAAGGAAGTAAGATCCTCTTCCCCAACTAAGTACTCCTAAGATATTTTAAACTTAAAACAACATAAGAATTTTTGTAAAAGTGAAGAGAGAAAGGCAAACTGCTTTGGGACTTTAGGGCATGAGGACAACACAGGCGTGAGTTCCCTAGTCGTCCTTTTTACTTCATATATTCCATATTTGGAGTTGAAAAGTTAGCAATTTTGAGACATTAATAGTTGAAGACAAATAAAGCCCCAATTAAAGCTTGTTCTCTTTCACCAAAAGACTAGGAAAGAGCAGCCTAGCCAGACTCAAATCTTTTAGACAATAACTTCTCTACTCGTGCCAAACACCACAGGAAAGAAAAATGTGGCCTTCATGCCACCCATGCCAGCAAAATGGAAAGCTTAGACTTTCCCTCTTTTGAGATTGTAACACGGCACTGGACCGCCACAGTTGGACAGTGTCCTAGAAAGCCAGCCAAGGAGTCTAAACTTTTCTCCCAGCTGGCTGGAGACTAGCCCCTCTGCCCAGCACCACTCATCCTTTCTCTTTTTTTTTTGGTAAGTGAAAATCACATGGAAACCTTTAAAACTATCTGGCAAATATTTTAAAGTAGCCATGATAAAAATTTTTCTATAAGCAATTACTAACATACATAAATTAAATTTAAACATACAAATTCTCAAATAGGAAATTGAAGATATAAATACCCACCAACAAAATTTTATAATTAAAAAAATATAGTAATTGATTTTTAAAAGCTCAGTGGATGGGATCAACAGCTGAATGATGAGGACAGAAGAAAGAATCAGCAAACTGAAAAAGAAAAGACTAGAGATGACCTAATGTTGATAAGAAATAAGCAGAATGAAAACCAAAATAATTTTTTTTCAAAGAGATGGAAAAGATAATTGGCAAGTTTATTTGGAAAGGAGAGAGAATTTGAACAAGCAAAGCACTTCTGAAAAACAAAAATGAAGAGACATAATCCTCCCTTATTTCAAAACCTACCTCACAGCAGTAATAACCAAAACAGCATGGTACTGATCCAATAACAGATACCTAGACCAATGGAGCAGAATCTAAAATCCATAAATTAACCCACCTACCTATGGTCAACTGGTGTTCAACACAGAAACAAAATCTATCAAATTATTACCTATCACCATTTGACTAGAGGTAAGGTGATGCATCCCTGATGATTAGCCAGTGATCTGACATGACTTTCCCTAAGTGAGCTTTTCTTTCTGTGTCCCAATCTTCAATAGCTTTTCAAAATCTCTGAATTTTCTCTTTGGTAATTGGTTTGGCAATCTTATTTAAGAAATTCTTTCTTATCCCAACATCATTACAATGTGTCTTCTAAAGTGCTTAAAGATTGGTTATAGACATTTAAGTGTTAAATAAAACAGCACATTCTTCAGTGTCCTTAAGCTCATGATGCCCTCATGTTTTCAAGTATTGAGAAGCTGCGTCTCAGTGCCCTAGAAAATTAATACACTCAAATAAATAGACATCAGCTAAAACAAAGTTTTCAGTAGTAATTATTCAGATTTGGGTTCTAATTTTTCTTTTAAAACTATAGTAGGAAAATCATCTTGGATATAAAGGGATTCGTTAAGAGAGAATTGTAGTTTAGATTCTAAAATTCCTCATTGCATGTCAAGAGAATGCCAGACTAAATACAAAGATAGAGCTTGAACGAGAGATTTTTCACTATCGTGGGAAGGATACTTGGATGTAGAAAAAAGGAGAAGAAAAGAAGAAGCAAGCTAATAAAATATAATTTCCAATTTCTCCTCCCAGTCAAAATCCCGGCTGGAAGCATTATTGTTCTTGTTAGGCGTCATTCAATTGCCTAGAACTCATAGCAACCCTTTGAAGAACAGATCAAACCCTCACCCTCACCTGTGCCACTCTCATCATCTCCACTATGCTCGTTTCTATTATTGCAGTCACTGTATCAATATGTTACACTGACAGTCTTCTCTTTCACTGACTTCCACCTTTTCAAACATATCTAAGAACTGGTGTCCCTTGAAAACATGCCCCATGTAGGTGAGACAACTTCACTATTCTTGCTTTTAAAGAGCGCTCAAACATGGAGAGGGAGAATTCTACTGAGTTAGGCTTCCACATCACTTCTTCTATGAAAATATTCTTGTTGTTGTTATGTGCTTTTCAGTCAACTGTAACTAATAACAATGCTAGGTATAATAGCTCTGAGTGCTGCCCTCTCATGAATCAGTTTCACTGTCTCCAACACACGTAACCCCATTTCCCTTGTCAATCCATCTCATCCAGGGTCTTCCTCTCCTGTGCTGTCCCTCCTCTCTACCAAGGATGATGTACTTCTCCAAGAACTGGTCCCTCCTGGCTACATGCCCAAAGTAAGTCAGATGGAACCTCAAAATCCTTGTCTTCAAGGAGCTACTTTGTTTCACCGTCTCCAGGACAAACCTGTTTGTTCTCTTGGTGGTCCATGGTATATTCAGAACTCTTCTCCAGCCCTCTAGCACCACAACACAAAGGCATCAATCTTAAGTACCATTATGTAAGTGTTACAGGAGCTGGGTAGCACAGTGGCTTGTAGTCAACTGCTAATATTATAGATGCTTGCAGTTAGGGACCTCTACAAATTATTAAGGATTAATGATGTCTGTCAGTTTAAGGGCTAAGGTGCATGTGATTCAGGCCATAGTCTCTCTGATCACTTGCTATGCATCTGAGAGCTATCTAGGAGAGCTGGAAAATGAATAAAGATGACAGAAGAAAAATTGATGCTTTTGACCTGTAGTCTTGGAGAAGAGCAGTGAACATTCCATGGATGGCTAATGGAGCAAACAGATGTGACTTGGAGAGGGTGCAACCGGTGTACTCTTTAGAGGCAAGATTGATGAGATTTCACCTCACATAATCTGGGCATGTTGCTAGGAGGAGCTGTTCCTCAGAGAGGGACATGATGCTAGGAAGAGTGGAGGGCCAGCAGAGGAGAGGCAGACTCTCGGCCAGGTGGATTGACATGGTGACTGGGGCAAAGGGCTCCTGTGTGTTGGGAAGTGTGAGGAGGACACAGGATAGAACAGGGTTCACATTTTTTGTCCATAGTGTCACCATGAGTTGTATTCAACTTAACAGCACCTAACAATAGCAATAAAATTTCTCGGAGAGGGACTTGATGCTTATAAAGGCAGAGAGCTTGTAAAGGAAAAGAAGGCCACCAACCAGGTGGACTGACACAGTGACTGTTGTAATGAGCTCTGGCATGTCAGGAAGTGTGAGAATGGAACAGGATAGGACAGGGTTCAGACGGGTTGTTCATAGAGATGCTATGTTGTTCTACGGTCATACTCAACTCAACAGCACCTAACAACAACAATCTTAGAGCTGGTGTTTCAAACTCATTAAGCAGTTTCACGGAAGATCTAGTCATCTGATTCTTTAAAGATAAAGCTAAGAAAACAAGCAAGAGGCTTGCTCCAAGTCAAGAGCAGCTAATAAGAAACAATGTGTAAATTCCCTACTAAACATGAAAGCAAGCAGAGAGTGGGTCAAAATGATGAAAGAATCTAATTATACAAAGGAGACGAGGTAACATCCCCTCTTCCAGTTGTGATTGTGTTAACTCCAACTTCCTGGTAAGTCAGGTGTATCAGAATATGATGCATAACTGTGCGCATCATGAAGTAATGGAGGGCTAGGGTTTTTTTTAGAAAGAAATCATCAGGTCTTCATTCCAATGTGCCTCTGGGTAAAGTCTTGCCTTTAGCCTTTTGGCTACATGTCCAGAGTGTTTGCACTATTTGAAAACTCCCACTGTTTCCTCAGTTCCCATACAGAATGGCCAAGATCTGTTTATTTAGGCCACATTTTGCATCAGACACTTAAAACAGACCCACTAATCCCAAAGTCTCCCTAGGACATGGAACACAAACCCAGGGCTCTAAGTGTGTCTGATACAGAGTTGCCAGTATCAATTGACCAAATCAGTATAGTCAAAGATATTTATGTTTCTCTAAAACAATACCCTGGCTTGAAACACCCAGTAGCCTGTGTAATCCAGAACTCCACAGGACAGCTCTGCTTTCCCAGGTCTCTCAAATTGTTCATTTTTGTCAGGATACAGTTTTTCCACTTTGCTATCTCTCCCTAATAGAAATATATTTGAATTTATAATCTCTGACAGGTTTCTTGCTTATACAGTTTCAGTTGTCACATAATGTCACTGTATTTGTTCTAGACTTGATGTTTCTGTACAAGGCTCCCAAATTGATGTTCAACCATCCTTTTTTTAATTCTTATGCCAGGTAATGTAATGCCTAGGAGTTTGGGGTGAGCTGGAGAGGGGGAAAGTGAAGGTCACAAGTTGAAGTTCAGTGAGCCTGTCAAGACAAAATCTGCTGATAGTAAGATGACTAAGTGGTGGGTACAGTAAGTAGGAAGGCCAGCAAATATAAGAACCAGACTGAAAATCTGGCTAAGGGTGTTGTCAGTCACGAAGAAAAATAGAGCTATCTTCTTCCAGTGGCTGCCATCCTTGGACGCAAATGATTAGGCCCTTCACTCGGCCAGACCCACCTCATTAGAAAGCCCAAGGCTTCTACTGCTGAAAGGCCAGTCTTGAATGCCCTTCCGAGCAATTCTACTCTACACATCGAGGGTCGCTGGGAGTCAGAGCTGACTCAGGGCTATGGAGTTGAGCGTCGCTGCTTTCTAGTGGCTTCGCTGATGTGACGTCTTGTTGTTGTTTGCTGTAAAGTCAAAATCGACTCTGAGATGACCCTCTAGCAGGTTTTCAGAGGCAGCAAACTGCATGGGAGGGGCTTGTTCTTCCTTCTTCTGTGAAGCAGCTCATGGATTCCAACCCCTTGTCTTTGAGACTGCAGCACTAGGCCCTTAGAGCTCCCTAAATTATAACAGACCCATGAAGATTTCATTTCAATTTGGGTTATTTTAGGTACACAAAGTTACTTACTTTGCAGATATTTCCTATAAGAAAGTTTCAATGTTAGTTGGCCAATATCTTTTATATATAAACTTGCAATGTTTCATTTTAGGTCCACTGGTAAGTAAAAACGACATCTAGTTTTTCCCAAAGCATAGCATTTCTTTTTATATTGAACATTATATACTACATAGTAACACTAGCATTTTAAAAGTATATGCATCCTAATACAACGGCACTAGAAAAGGCAGCAGTAAGGACCAGGGAAGACACAGTAACGAGGAAACACCCTTCTTCCTTCTAGTCTCCCAAGCCATCCGGCCAGGAGGAATAAGATGGAGAGAAACCTAAAGTTCCCCACCATTTATCCTACAGAAGCAAAATTAACTCCAAAGATAGCCTTTTAGAGGAAAGAAATTGATTTCCCTTTCATGGACAATTTTCCCTTCATTCAGAGAAGGACAGGGCCTCAAGGGTACAATGAGGTAAATTGTAGAAAAGTACATCTCCTTTTAGGATGTAAATTCAACTGAGAGTAGTAGCATCAATGCCAGCTGCACATGATGGATCTGAAGCAGACACCTTCAGATACTATGCATCTCTGGTCTAATGAACTTGGAAGCAAAATTTCACTGCTAATAACTCCTAACAACACTGCCACTGAAGTCTCTTCTGTTTTAATGTCACAAATGCCAGGAATACGTATATTTTCAGTGTCTGCCACAGTTACTAGACCATGAGGTAGAAATTGTGGGGTTGCAGGTAGAAAGCCCACCACTTTCGCAGACAATTACTTTACTTAGCTGCAATTACAGTGGGAGACCAAAACATTTAGCCCCCTCTTAGCTGACGTATTTGCTTCTTCCTCAGGAGTCGCCAGGCAGATGGGCTCTCTTAGATGCTGGTGCACATAGTTTCTATCCAGTAAAAAGCTATTAGTGGGATTGCCAGACTGGCAGAGTGGCAGCAGCGTACACCTTCATTTGTGTGAAGGACACGGGGGCTTCTAATGGAATTACATTAGGGACGCAGGCTTGCCAGAGGGACTGCTGAGCACACCACAAGATCAAAAGGAAAGACCCGGGCCCAATTATGCCGGACCCTGCCTCTCTGGGTCAGAAAGTGCAGAGGAAACAGTTCAGCCAGGAAGTGAAAGGGCTGTCCAGGCCAATTAAGGGACAGGAGAAAGAAATAAAAAAAGCTGAAATGATAGAAGGTAATAATAGCTAGAACTTGGAATCTTAAAAGCAAGTGAGGGAAAGAGAAATTGATAGGAGTTCAGGGGGGAAAACGTTATTAGGGTAAAGATTCTTCTTCAAAAGAGCCCAGGCATAAAAGCAAAAGAAAGAAACTGAAAAGGGGCTACCGGCTAGCATTCACAGGGCAGATGGGAGAAGCAGCCCCACAGCCTCTTCCCTCAGAGCTCATAAGAACACGGGCGGCCTAATGGTAAGAAGGTGTGCTGCAATCCCAAAGGCACTGGGTCCAAATCCACCAGCTGCTGTGTGAGAGAAGGACCAGCAGGCTCCTTCTGAGGACTCGCCGCCTCTGAAAACCCACTGGAGGGTCCGCTGTGGGTCATTTCCGACTCAAAGGCACACCACCACAACAACATAGCCTCATCCCTGTGGAGATGGTCAACCTGCTGATGCCTCCTGGCCCTGGTGCCCCCAACCCCCCAGCCCCCAGCCAGCTCGGATGTGCTATTATAAGAAAAGCTTGTTTGCCACTTCCAAACAATTCTCAACCTCTTGCAAATCACTGACGATTAAACGCCATGTTCCTATTAGTGGTTGGCCCAGTCACAAGGTTAGGGACCAAACTCTCTCGTCAACCTCAAACCACTGGAAGATTCAACACTGAGAAAAGCAAAGGAAAAACTAATTCCATTCGGTTGCTAGAAATCACGTTCGCTTAGTCAGGTATTTCCTGACAGCTAAAACCAGCTGTGAGAACTTCCCCAGCCAGTCACTAAATTCAGTGACCTTCCCAGCAGCCACAAAGGCTTAAGGGAATACTTTAAAAGACAATGGGAAGAGAAGTGCACTTGGGGGGGGGGGGTTGATGGGGGAATTGTATACTAAAGAAGGAATTTTTTTTTTCTTTTCTTTTCTGAGAGGGGAGCGAACTGGTGGGGAGGGGTGTGCAGGGAGAAAAGTGTGGCAATGAATGAATGGAAATCCAAAACCTCTGTAAATGTCTATTAAAATTAATAAAATCAAAAAAGACAATGGGAAGGATGACTAGCACGCACCCCCTAAACTGGCACTGAGGTTCTTTCTGGCAAGAATGATGAAAGCTAGTGCTGACATATCGGGCAGAAATATTTAGACTGGAGCAAGTATTTCAAACCAGAGCCCTTTCCAGAGATGAGTGAATATTTTAGTGCGAGGGTATTTGAACAAATGTGATCAGTACCCATTAACTAAGAAACATGCTTAACGTAAGAGTTCACCTTTTAAAAATCACCTCAAAGGTTCTGCTTTGCGGTCTGGCTAGCATCTCTCTCTTCCCCAGCCCCATAGCACCTTCTAGAGAACCAAAGCCTCTTTTCAAGTATCTGACAGGGCTGGAGTTCCCTGATAAACAAGGTTAACGCAGACAAGCGCCAGGTTACCTGTGCTTCTTTCTAATCTGTAGTTAACAAAGTCCCACAGGTTTTATCACATGGAGGACAGTAAATAAGTTTAAGTAAGTCCAAACTTACCTTGTTGACGTGAGGCTCTGCCCCTGCAAAGCTTCTCCCTGGCCACTCTGTATCAGAAGCACACCTTCAATCCTAGGGATTGTATACCCAATACAAACCTAACAGGAGGTGTTAGCTGGAAGAAACAGGAGGCAACTCAGATTACAGAATTTATGAAAACCAGCTGGAAGGGGTCCTCAGTGTTGCCTGGGGGTGGGGTCAGGAGGGGAGGGCAGGGATTGGCCTAGATATCTCCACAATCAGCTCTTACTGTTGAGTCCTTAGTTCCAGTAACAGTGGTAAGCAATCTGAAAGTATTTGCTAGTTTAATATTTCATCAATACCATGATGTAAATTTTTGTTTGTTTGTTTTCAGAATATAACAGTTGTCATATTGATTCCAGCACATAGGCAACCTCTAAGACGGAACAGAACTACCCATCAGGTTTCTTCCGTTGAAATCTTCATGCGAGTAATGCCATCATTTTTCACCCATGGTCTGGAGTGGGAGTTAAATCACCCACATTTTAGTTTGTGGTGACCAGTTTCCAGTGTACCACGAGGCATCTTTTGTGGAGAACAATGAAGTGAACTTCAGGATAGGTGAAGACAACCTGCTTAGGGGCTGGGGGGAAAGTCATCAGAATTGGTTGCCATCCAGTTGTCTCTAGCTAATGAGGACCCCAGGGGAACTCTTGGAGCTGGATGGGTAAGGATTGGAACTGTCAACCCAAAGGAAAACAAGACCAACCTACCAGCTGCTCTGGGAGAAAGATGGGAAATTTCCTTCCATGTGATTTAATAGCCTCTGAAACCTCACTGGAGGGTCAGCTTTGAGGCAGTCCCACTCAATGGAACATAATAACAATCACTCCATGTATTCCCAGGAGAACAGCTCTGGAGGGATTTCAGGAAGCTCAACCAGGTAAGGTAAAGGGCTGAACTATTAACCCAAAGGCACTCAGTTCAAATCTACCAGCTGCCTCGGGGGAGAAAGAGGAACAATTTCCTCCTGTGCAATTAAACTGCCTCTGAAAACCTGCTGGAGGGTCACCTGTGAGTGGGTTCCAACCTGAGGGCACTAAACAAGAGTAGCAGGGTTTGTGAGGATGTGTCCTTTCAGAAGCAGACTGATTGCCAGGCTTTTCTTTTGAAGCATGTCTGGATAGGTTTGAACCACCAACTTTTTGGTTATTAGTAACTTGCTAAGTTTTTTGTGCTACCCAGCTATTCCTGACCTGGTACAGACACTGCCATTGCCATAGCCCTCAGGGTAAGCTAAACACTGCAAGAGCACGCCTTAAGAGACCCTATGTTTATATAAGAATACAGTTGGAACATTATTGTGTATGTGTGATTTCCAGTTAAGAGATAACATGTATCTGTCAGCTTGTTGTATTGGGGAAATTATCTGTATATGTCTAATTACTTTATAGCTTAGGTATGTAATTCTTGCTGGTTAATCCTTGTTCTTCTTTATTATTGGTTTGGTTACAAAGTTTATACACATCGTGTTTCACACTATTCTTCATTCGCATTGTTTCACGCAACAATTTGCATTCATTATGAATCGCCATTGAACCTTGCCCATCATTACCCTGTCTTTTTGCCCTGATCCCTTCCATTTGCTTCTCCTCCTCCTTCTACCCACCAAATTATTCAAAGCCTGTGGTTTTTCCCCTACCTATCTTCACCCCTCTGCTCCCACACCACCCTCATGGGTCCCCATACATGTTTTAATAGTTATCCTTCTATTGTTACAATGATGGTCTTGTTATTAGAGTACTTGTCTGTCAGTTTGCTGCTCTGGGGTGAAGTGCGGGTTGCTGTGATGCTGAAAGCCATGCCACTTTTACGTCAAATGCCAGGATGGTCACCCATGGTGACAAGGTTTCAACAGAACTTTCAAGTTAAGACAGACTAGGAAGCAGGACAGGCCATTTACTTAATGTTAAACACTAGGGCTATGAATAGAAGGGCACAGATAGACATAGTAGTAGAAGTAGAGCTCAGATTGGAAACCAGTTAAAATGAGGAGAAACAGCTACAAACATCCTTTAATCGTTGCAATGGGAAATGTGCAAAGAATATGCAGGAAAACTAGAAGCTCTGAAAAAGAAAATGAAATGCACTTACATCAACATTTTAGGTATTAATGAGATAGTATGGGCTGGCATTGGCCACTTTGAATCAGACAATGACATGGTATACTATTCCAGGAATGAAAACCAGGCGAAGAATGGTGTTGCATTCATCATTAAAAAGAAAATTTCAAGTTCTGTTTTGAAGTACAATGTGGGAGTCACACTATCCATAAGCTTGTTAATGTGACTATTACTCAAATATACATACTAAAAGCTAAAGTCAAAGAGGAGGAAATGGAAGATTTTTTACCAAAGTTTGTAGTCTGAAATTAACCAAACATGCAATCAAGATGTGTTAATGATAGTTGGTGACTGGTGTGCAAAAGTTGGAAACAAGGGAGAAAGAATGGTAGTCAGAAAAGCACAGATTTGGTTGCATAAATAGAGTCCAATATAGAATGAGCATATTTTGTAAGTTCATTGCAAATACCTTTTTGAAAAAGCACAATGTCTTTACACGTGGACCTCACTGGATTGACTGTGTAGTAATTAGATTGATTATATCTGTGGAAGGAATCATGGGAGAAGCTCAGTACCAGCAGCCAAACCCAAACAGATGTTGACTATGGACAGATCATCAGTTACTTATGTGTAAGTTCAAACTGAAGCTGAAAAAAATTGTAAAAAGCTCACGAGAATGGAAATAAGATCATGAGTCTATCCCACATGAATTTAAAAATTATCTTAATTCTTTAAAAGTGAAGTATTGAATATCAGTGATCGACCACCACAAAGGAATTGTGGAATGACATTGAGGGTATCATCAATGAAGAAAACAAAAGGTCATTACAAAGACAAAAAATAAGGGAAAAAACAGAAAATGGATGTCAGAAGAGACCCTGAAAATTGCACTAGAGTGTAGACAAGTCAAGACAAAGAGAAGAGATGTTGAAGTAAAAAAGCTAAACAGTAGATTTCAAAGGGCAGTTCAAGAAGACAAAGTAGTCTTAGAATATATAGAAATCTAGAATTGGAGAATAACAAGGAAAGAACCTGCTCAGCATTTTTCAAGCTGAAAGAACCAAAAACCAATTTCCAGCCTCGAGTTGAATACTTAGAGACACAATGGGCAACATTTTGAATGGCCCAGGAAGTATCAAAAGAGGAGGAAGGAGTGCACAGTTACTGTACCAAAAAGAATGGGCCCACACTGAAATATTTCATGAAATACCATATGATCGAGAACCAAGAATAATGAAGAAAGAAGTTTAAGATATAAGGAAGACATTGGCAAAAAACAAGGTCTCATAAATCACTGGGATACCAATTGACATGTTTCAAGTGACAGATGTAGCCCTGAGTGTGCTCACCAGCTCATGCCTGGAAATTTGGAGGACAACTGCCTGGATAACTGACTAGATGAGATTCATATTTGTTCCAATTCCCAAGAAAGGTGACCTAACAGAATGTGGAAATTATCAAACAATATCATTAATATCACATGCAAGGAAAATACAGCTGAAGATCATTCAAAAACAGCTAGCACAGAAGTTTAAGCTGGAAGAAGCCATGGCACCAGGCATTATTATTGCTGATGTCAGAAGAGTTTTGGCTAAAAGCAAAGAATACCAAAAGAATGTCTATTTGTACTTTATTAACTGTGCAAAGGCATTTGTCTCTGTGGATCATAACAAACTATGGCTAACATTGAGAAGAATGGGAATCTCAGAGCACTAAATTGTGCTCATGTGAAGCATACAGCTAGACAAAGAAGCTATTGTGTGAACAGAGCAAGATTTAAAATTAAGAAAGCTGTGCATCAGGGTTGTATCCTTTCTCTATTCTCTGCAATGTACCTGGGTGTATTTACCACACATTCTAACATCAATGCAGAATGATCATCTGTCAAAGCTTATATATTGTCATATCTGTAGTCATTTTCATTAAAGTCTATTTTTTGTTGGTATTTTTTAAGAAAATCTACCTTAATGCAAGTTTACAGAGACTTTGGATTTCCATTCATTCATAGTTGAACACTTTCCTCCCTTCCCCCCATTCCCCAAGTTCACTTTTCTGTTTGAAAAGTAAAAAAAAAAAACCAAAAAAATAAATAATTGTTATACAATAATACCCCACCACCACCCCAGTTCACTCAACTATGCAACTTTCATTCTGGACACTAGTCTTTGGTTTTAGAGATGTTGAGAATATACACATCGACCAATTTAACAGTTTCTCCATGTACAATGTAGTCACGTTGGTTTCAATCCTCAAGTTGTATAATCATTCTCACTTGTATTTTCTGAGTTGTTACTCTGTATTAACATAAACTCCCAACATCCTATGGTTCTTATCAAACCTTTTGTCTTGTTATAGATTTGACCCCACTTGATTTTTTTCAGGGTAGATCTTTGAAAAAGTATAATGCTCAAGGAAGATATTCATTACTAATAAAACTAAATGACTGTTTGATTTTAAGAAAACTTGAGGGGATATTTTCAGCTTAAGGTCTGCATATCATATTAAGGTAATAGTTTGAGAGGTTCAGTCACGCTCCATGGTTCCAAAAATGTTAAAAGCTGTGTGAATTTCTTTTCTGCATTTTCTCCTTTTGGTCAGGATTCATCTAGAGACGCATTGATCAAAATGTTCATTATTGGCAGTTGGACATTATCCACATTTGTCTCATGACGAAAGAGGCAATTAGCCACAGATTCCATATCCATCTTCTGTTCCTCATTTGCTATCTCCCTCTGTTGCTCCAAGGGAATAAAGCCCTGTTGTGACCAGCAAGTGCTCCACAGCTTTGTCTCTATCAGAAAAAGAAAACTTGCACTAAGTTGTGCACATCTGGCATGGAGTGGAAAGCGAGAGGGGAAAACTACCTTCAGTAAAAGGAAAAGAAACCACACGTGACTCGTAGTATACTCTTGGTTGGTTAACAGGAAGTTTGGTGCATTTAAAATTTTTCCACATTCAAAAAAAGATTGTAATATCGTCAATGAGAGACTTTTAATGTAAGAACATATTTGGATATTTCTTCTACTTGAAAACATATTTCTGCTTCTGTAAAAGTTTATAATTTGGAAACCCTCTGGACAGTCTTGCTCTATTCTCAGAGCCTCTTGGAGTCAAAACTGACTTGATGACAGTGAATCTGGGTGTTTTGTCTGTTTGTTTGTTGTTGTTGTAATGACACAAACAGTCCCTGGGATGCTACCTAAAAAATAGGCTGCTTGAGTCTGCTTAGAGGTATCATAGGAGTATGTCCTGATGATGTGCTTACAAATACTCAGCCTTGGCCAATCCTATACAGCATAGTTCTACTCTGATATGTTATGGATAAAGAATAAAATTAATGGTGGCAAGAAGCTGTGCTACAACCCCAAAGGCACACAGTTCAATTCCACCAGTTGTTCTGTGGGAGAAGGATGGACAATATCCTCTTATGGTTTTCTGTCTCTGAAAACCTGCGTGAAGGTCAGCTCAAGGTCAGTTTTGACTCAATGGTACACAACAATAAACAACAAACACAGCAATAACAAGAAATAATTCCTATTGGTGTAAGGTCAGGTAACAGTAAATTAATAGTAAATTAATAGTTGATTGCATGGAATGCATCTGCTTCCAAGAACTACTTTAAAGTGGTAAAGAACAAGGACATCAGCTTAAAGATTAAAATGTACCTGACCCAAGCTATAGTATTTTCAACTCCTCCATATACAGATGAAAGCTGGACAATAAAAAAGGAAGACTGAAGAATTATTGTCTTTAAATTATGTTACTGGCAAAGAATATTGAATATACCATGGGCCATCAACTGAACAAGCAAATCTCTCTTGGAATAAATCCAACCTAAAGAACTGGACAAGTCTAGGGATGATAGAAGGAGAATTGATGCCTTAGAGTTATGGTGTAGGAGAGAGTATTGATTATACCATGGACTGCCAAGAGAATAAACAGATTCATCTTGGAGAGAGTGAAACCAGGCTGTTCCTTGGAGACAAGGATCCTGAAGTTTCATCTGACATACTTTGGACATGTTGCAAGAAGGGACCAGTCCTTGGAGAAGGATGTCATGTTTGGGAGGGTGGAGGGACAGAGAGGAGGGCGAGACCCTTGATGAGATGGATTGACTCAGTGACTGGATTAATGGGAGTAGGTATGTGGGAGACAGTGCGATTGGCACAGGATAGAGCAGGATTTAGGGCTGGTGTACATAGGGTCACTATGAATTGCAGGCGACTTGACGGCACATAACAACAACAAAAGGGTGTTCCTTAGAAGTAAGCATGATGCTCTTCAATTCCCTACATTTTGGTCATTTTATCAGTAGGGGCCAGTCCTTGGAGAACAACATCGTACTTGGGAGAAAAAAGGACCCGTGAATAAGAAGACATGGCTGAAGGCAATGGAATGAAATCTCAGCAACATCTCTGTTAAGGTGCGTCCTGATGGCATCTCATGCAAGGCACACTTATTTGTTCTTCTAGCAGTTAGTTCATGGGATAGTCAACTTCTTTGCCAAAACTGCAATTCAAAGACATCCACGTGCTGCAGTAGCTGGTACTTACTTTGTTGTTGTTGTCAATGTGTGGTCAAGTTTCCTGCGACTCATAGTGAGCCTATGTATAAAGCTCTGAACCCTGCTCTGACCTGAAGTGAGTCTCTGACACACCCAACTCCATTATTCCAGCCACTGAGTCAATCTCATCAAAGGTCTTCCTCTCTTGAGCTGCCCCCTCTACCTTCCGAAGGATGATGTCCCTCTCTAAGGACTGGCCACTCCTTGCAACATGCCCAAAGTATGTCAGATGAAGCTTCAGAATCCTTGCCTCTAAGGTACAGCCTGGTTTAAACCCTCTCCAGGATGAACCTGTTTGTTCTCCTAGCAGTCCACGGTATATGGACTTTGAGCACCACAGCTCAAAGATATCAATTTTCCTTCTGCCATACCTAGTTATTGTCTTGCTTTCTGATGCATAGCATGTAATTGTGAAGACCATAGCCTGGATCAAGTGGACCTTAGTCTCCATGTAATTTAAAAGATATTCTACATGATACACATGTGTGTGTGTGTGTGTGTGTGTGTGTGTATATAAATACATACATATATACATACAGTTGTTTGTACATGCCATCAAGTCCAAATCAATCCATAGATGACTCTTTAGCAGGTTTTCAGAGGCATTTAGTTAATTGTTCAGGAGGAGATTGCCCATTCTCCTCCCATTATAAATATATATCATAAAATTATATAATTAGTACATGCCAGCACTTTCAACATGAAGAAATTGATAAATAATTGAATGGTAAATAATTCTTGATGCTATCTGACTTCTTTCAAGAAAAATTCAGATATTCTTACCATTCTGTATCTTTATTAGGTTTTGTTATATTCAAGTATTTGGCATCATATGTGATTTCCCTGAAAATGACTCTGACCTTTGGACTCTGCTTCATGAAATTGTCATAAGATTGTTGCTCTGATCTCACAGAAATTCCCTCTGGATATGGCTAAAATGGGACTATCTTTAGTGAATTCCACCCTCAAGGAAGAGTATTTTTGCAAAAGACATGTTTCTAAGTGAGAAAATAAAAATTATAAAACCTAAAGGAAGTGTTCCCAATGTGCAATGTACGTACCCTTAAACTTGCTACGTAGGAAACCAAAATTAAACACTTAGTTTTGGCTCCTGGTCTTCAATAAGCATTGTTGCCTCTCAGAAAGAAAAAAGTTATCAAAACAATGTACATGAACTTTGTAAATAAACCAGTATAAATGTTAAAAGGGTGGTTTTTTTTTTTAAAGTTGTTTACTGGCCACATTTATAATCTCCTTTGACTAATTGGCCAACAGTTTTTCTTTTTCCTCTTAGGCTCATCAATACCTTTCTAAATGGAGGTGTCAACAGAAATACTTTTATGCTTTCCCCCCATGTGCTAAAAGTGACTAATGCAAAGAATATTTTTTGGCTTTGTACACAAGTGGGGAAAAAATTAGAATTGTTACTGATCAATACATCTCAAGTTTAGTTTTACTTAACAGGAACCAGTCAGTTAAAAAAAAATAACTCCTTTCTTAGGTTTTTTTGTGAAATCCTTTCATGAGGCACAACTGCAAATATATCAGGGGGGAAAAAATCAACCTTTAGTGTGAATATCCTGAGTCCTCATGTCTACTCAGCATTTCCCTTTGTCCCAATTGTACTGAGTCACACGCTGCTTGAGAAGTGAGTCCCCTGTGCCTTTGATCCCCACTCTGATTGGGACTGTTATAACACTTGATTCATCTAATCAGAAAGCTGCAGGCAGACTATTGTTAACATATTCAGAATGTGGTTTTCCTTTCAACGAGAAGGAAGATAGTTCCCTCATGACACTAATAGTGACAGAGGTATTCAATAAAAAGAGAGAGATTCCATTAGAACCACCTTGAATTTAGGAAACTGGGACAGGGTCCTGCTTTGCCCAGAACGTTGAACACAGACTGGTATCTACTGAAGAGGAAAATGAAATGAGACCACTTGAAATGGAGGCCAACTTTTATCTACTACAGAGAAAGAGCCTCCTGGGAAAATATGGACCTGCTAGGAAATAGAGCTGGGTATCAAAGGTGATTTATGTTTCCTGTAGTCAGTTCTGAACTAATTCCCAGAATGGCGTGAAGGGATGCCAATTTGAACAGAAGACAAACTGTACTTTCTGTCCATTTGAAATCGAATCGCCCACAAGAGTCATACAAATGGCTTGAGTTTTTTTTTATAGTCACTCACTTCTAAGGAGGTCTAAGGGCTCCCTCCCCATGATCTCATTAACCAGCACAAGGTGAACCCTGCTCTCCCAGGTGCAAAAGAAGTTCCACTTCCCTGGGAAGAAGAGAGAGGCACATTCTCTCTGTCTCTCTCTCTACTTAACCCTCCACTCAGGCAGAGAGGAAAATAACCCAACTACATCCAAACCATGTCATTAAAAGTACAGGGGCCTCCCAGTCAGAGGACTTCACACATATCTGCAAGTGCTCTGGGTGAACTTAGCCCTCTCAGCAAATCTCTTTGGGCCTCAATTTCTTTATCTGTGCAATAGGTATAATTGCTCCCACCCTAAGAGGCTCTTATAAGCCACACAATGAATACAGGTAAAATTTCTTATAGTGCTTGGTCCATACTTGGTGTTCAAACAATATTATATTACAGCATTTAATCAATAGAATCAAGACAGTGTGTTGAATAAAGAGCATTGCATTTTGTGTTTAATAATAATGTTGTGTTCAAATAATAGCACTGATTTTGTTGTTGTTAGGTTCTGTTGAATCAATGATGACTCCTAATGACATTATGAACAAGAGATCAAAACCCTGCCCTGTCCTGTGCCATCTTCATGATCTGGGCCCTGTTCAAGCCCATTGTTATGGTCACTGTGTCAAACCATCTACTTGAGGTTCTTCCTTTCTTTTACTGACCCTCTGCCTTTCCCAACGTGATGTATTTTTTTCAAATGACAGCCCCATCCCCTGACATTCCTAAAATATTGAGATGAAGTTGCAACACCCTTGCCTGTAAGGAACCCTCTGGTTGCCCTTCCTCCAAGATAGACTTGTGTGTCCTTTAAGCAAGCAGTCCATGGGATATACAATACTATTTGCCAAGCATTACATTTCAAAGACATCAATTCTTATTCTTGTTGTTCAATAGCACTAATAAACCTCAAATAAATTGTATTGAATGTTGTGTTCGGTAAAAAGTGTTCAATCAATAGTATTATTAAAGCTCAAATAAATCATACTGAACTCTATATTTTACAGATAGTGTAGAGTTCAATCAACAGCATCAATAAAGGTCAAATAAATAGTCATGAACTTTGTGTTCAATAAATAGTAGAATGCTCAATCAATAGTATCATTAAAGTTCAAATAAATAATATTGAACCTGGTGTGTGCAATAAACAGTAGCGTGTTTATTCCATCAATAGTATCAACTAGTATATTGCACTTTATGTTCAATAAACAGATGCATTTGTTATTATCATACATTTAGTTGACTTTTAGGCCAACATCGGGTCAATGAAGGGTTCAGACAGTTTGCCCTCAGCTACTTGTCTACCCAGTGACACTTGGGAGGAAATAACTGATGGTTTGCGTCCGTAAGATTATGGTCACCGAGTGGAGAGCTTCTCTGACACACACAGGGTCACCTTGGGTCATGACTCACTCAAGTGCCATGTTTGTTCAAAGAATGCCAGTATCACCTTAAAAGTGCCAACCTATGAAAGCCCTAGGTGTCACAACAAACCAACCTGCAACTAGTCACAAAGATGCCACAGGATCTAGAAGCATTTTGTTCTTCTGAGGATGAGGTTACCATAAACCAAGGTGGACTTAAAAGCAGTCAATGACAACAAGAAGGCCAGTGTCAGGCCCCCTTCCCCTCTCCTAGCCATCCCCTTTCAATCTACTTCATGATTTCTGGCAAAAATTTAGGAAAAAATGTGGCAGTGCTGAGACTTGGACAAAAAGTACAAGTGCCCCAGCTGGATGGTCCTTCTATCCCGGTGTAACTTCAATTAGGTAACAGGCTCTTTGCTCTCTGTTCTCAGAGAGAGAAAAGTACCAGTCACCCATTCAAAGGTGAGGGAAACTGGAAGAATCCATTCTCAAAATCAATGTATTTGAATTTTGTAAATAAACTAGTATTAAGGGGGGAAGTGGGAAGACCAAACTACACACACACACACACACACACACACACAAAGCCAGCCCAGGATTATACAGAGAAGAGCAGACCTTTCTAGGAAGGAAGAACAAATCCAGTCCTTTAGGCTGGGAACCTGCAACTTTAGTTATGAAAATCAGTGTGGCTTGCCAGAGAGATGTCAGATGTATCTGCCACACCCATTGCTGTTGATTTGCTTCTGACTTGTACCCACACTTTACCAAGTTTCCAATGAGATATATCTTTGTGGGAAGAGCCTGAACATCTTTCTTTCATGTAGACACCTTTATCTTAATTCAGTCCAATTCATTCAACAGATGTTCACCAAGGCCAGCAATACATGGGGCAACTCTCTTAGACCCATAAGCTTACTGGTGGCCTTGGGCATATGGAGGTGCATTGCAAACTCAAAGGCCACACTACTTTGATGTTTTGAACCCACCACCAGCATCTTGGGAGGAAAATGAGCTGTCTCCTCCAGTGCTATAGACAGTCTAGAAAACCCAGTGGACAGTCATCTGTGAGTTAGTACTGACTGGAAAGCAGTGAGAGAATGAGTGTGAGTCTTAATCTTATACCTGGATGCCCAGGACTCGCCCCTTGAGGTCCTCTCAGCATCACATGCAAAATCTTCTTTGTCATATGTTTAAAATACAGGAGAAATAGGTGCATATATGTTATTACTGTTGTTGATTGCCGTTGAGTCGAGCACGACTCATAGCAACCCTATGAACAAAGGTCTGAAGCCCTTCTATAACTATCATCATTTATCAAAGTTCATTGAGTTTCCAGAGGCATGTTGTTCGTGGAAAATGCTCGTTTGTTGGAGACTAGAGCTGGGGCGGGGTGGGGAGTATTTAAGGGTTCAGTATCATTCAACATTTCAATATGATGTTCTAAGCTTTTTGAAGAGTGACATTTTGGAAGAAAACACATCACACAAATAAATCATCTTTTCTCTCCCACCCCGAAACCTTCCCTTAGCGTCACAAATGAGTCTGACTTACTAGTGTAGTGAGAGCTTTGTACACAGCATACAACTAATTCTCTCCTCCTACAGTCCTTTCCGCATGGGCGCAGTGGGGGCTCACTGGCAGAATTCTCACCTTTAACATGAGGATCTGAGTAGAATCCCCAGCCAAGGCATCATGCGCCATCACCACCCATCCGTCTGTGGGGTCTGTGGATTGCTCTGAGGCTGAATAGAGACTCCAGACGTAAGAGACCCGAGGGAAGAACTGTCCTGGTGATCTACTTCCTAAGCTCAGCCATAGAAAACCGTGTTTGGTCACAGCAATCCAACCTGCAATCAAAGGGTTGACACAGCTCTGGGCAGTGCTTCACCACTTACGGAGGTGCCTGACCAACAGCAACCAACAGGAACTAAGTGGTTTGCACAATTTTAACAATATTGTTGTTGTTGTTATGTGCCGTCGAGTCGTTTGCGACTCATAGCGACCCTATGTATAACAGCTCTAAACCTTGCTCTATCCTGTGCCAATTGCATTGCCTCTGACACGCCCATTCAGATTACCCCAGTCACTGAATCAATCCACCTCATAGAGGGTCTTCCCCTCCTGCGCTGTCCCTCTCTCTACCCAGCATGATGTCCTTCTCCAAAGACCTGTCTCTCCTTGCAACATGTCCAAAGTATGTCAGACAAAGCTCCAGTATCTTTGCCTCCAAGGAGTAGCCTGGTTTAGCCCTCTCTAGGATGAATCTGTTCCTTTTCTTGGCAGTCCATGGTACATTCAATACTCTTCTCCAGCACCACAGCTCAAAGGCGTCAATTCTCCTTCTGTCCTCCATAGTCATTGTCCAGCTCTCTGATGCATAACAAGTGATAGGAAAGTTTATTTCCTTAGCTATACATTCTCTTAAAAAATAACTATGATTATCACCCTCACTTCCAGGGGGAGTTTTGGAGTACCAAGTATAGTTATTGTCTAGAGAATAAAAAGAAAAGCCTGGTTGTACGTGCCTCCGCTGCAGATTGGACACTAACATTGCAAATCATTCTGTACAGAACATGTACCTAAAAGACACAGCCCTGGCTAGCAGTTGTTCCAGAACATTCCCTAGTTACTCTGGGGGGTGGGAGGCAGAATCCCATTGTAAGCTCAGCATCCAGGCCCTCCAAGCCTCATTCCTTGTTCGGCTGCCACTCCGCAGGATTTACCCTGACACTTTCCAAACAGACTGCGCGGAAGGGATGTCTTGCCTAGTTTTGCTGGTTATCATTCTTTCCCCCGAATGATTTTAGAAAAGACCATAAGTTTGTGACAGAGTGAATTTGTGATCTTATCCAATCATCTGGGCTGTTTGCAAAACTTCAGTAGGTGGCAGCGTTTTGTTGATAAATGTTTTGTTAGCCAAGTGATCTCATTTAGTGCAACTGTTGCAATATTAATAAACTGAACTTATGATCGCGTTTGCCAGGACTGAAAATACTGCCTTTCCATCCAGCCAGTGCTCTTATCTGAACTGACAGCTGCGTTCATTGTGTCAGAGACAGGGAGGGGACTGTGGGTGATTGTGTGTTTGCTGCCATGAACAGAAAAGTGATGGAAGCAGGGAAATCGGTTGGGGAGGCAGGCGTGGGGATGAGGAAAGAGAGCATAAAACCAGATAAAATGCTGTGCCTACTGTCTGCTTTGAACAAAACCCTAAAGAAGGAAAGTTCATTTCAAAGCATGGTGACCCCAAGTAGAACTGTACTCCAGAGTGCTGGTGTCTGATTTTTCAGAAGGAAGTCATCAGTCCTTCTTTCAAAGTGTCTCTGTGTGGATTCAAACCTCCAACCTTCCAGTTTGCATCCACACATGTCCTGATTATACTATTCAAGGACTCCAAGCAAGATCTAAAGTGTGATTGATGTTCAAAACTCATTAGCTAGGTGCCAGGTGTGGGCCACAGGGAGCTGAAGACCGTCCCTGTGGACTAAGGACGCTGGATGGAATTCACAGGCTGAGCAGGACCCTTCACAGCAAACACTCAAGGACCCCAAGAAACAAATCACTGCAACTCTCATCATGTGTGTCCAGGTGGGAATGTTCCAGTTGTATCCCCAGCTTTCCTCGAATGGGATGGATGTGTCCACAATGTCTTCAAACCAAAACAACTTCTGCTAGATCCCTCATCGCTAACGAGGCTGGGAATGATCCAGAATGGCCAATAGCAGGAGACAGTAAATTGTCCTTTACCGTCGGCCTCGGTCTTTGAAAACCTACCCACCCAGCCTCCCTCACCTCGCCTTTGGCCATTCCCCTGTGAAAACAGAGCCTTGGACAGGAGCCGGGTGTCCACTCTTAGGAGATGGATGGAATCTTCCATTGCACTAGAGAGGTTCAGCATCCCAGGGGGTCTCCATGAGAATCACACACACTGACCCCAGAAGGTGTCCTTCAATTCTAGGATGTGGATGTAGCCATTCCCTTCATCCATGCACACATGCCACTGACTCAGCCACCTTCACCGGCCACAAAGGACATGTCTTATGAGTAGACTCAAGCCCTGCCTCGGTGGCCATGGCAGCTTTCACGGCCCCAGCTGGGACAGACATCTCCTCTTCCTGACAGTTCCTCTCATGATTATTGCTACACCAGCTGTGTGGCTTTCTTTCAATGCCCTGCCACGGTAATATTACTTACCATTACTACAACTCAGTTATCACTTCTCAGAAGACTGTGCCCTGTATTGTCCAAAGGCGCTCAGTTAGAACTTCAGTATTTCATCACTGGAACTGTTTTCCACAGACGCATTTGCCTTGTTTTGAAATGATAAATTATTCAATGTATGACAGTAAGTCAGCTCCAGGAATTGTTCTTGTGCTAAATGTCATGAAGTCAGCCCCAGATCCATGTTGACCCCACACATGAGGAATCACAACACAGCCAGACCTGTGTCATCCCCAGGACCCACTGCAGATGAGATGGTTGGAATTTCACGGTGACACTGGCTTATTTTTAGTAGCTCACCGGGCCTTTTTTCCTGGTCCTCTTTAGTTTGTCTGTTCAGCATCACATCGAGCAGCAAGTCACCACGAGGAGACAGGTGATGGTGGTGTATAAAGTTCATGGATTGGGACTGGAACCCGAATATCCCCATGAAAGATAAGAGTCTGACCACTGGACCATCAATGCTCTTACACACTCACTCCCACTGTCAACACGTTGGTTCCATCTCACAGTCACCCTACATCATGTTTCCGAAGCTGCAAATCCTGATGGGAACAGATGTCCCGTCTTCCTCTCACAGAACAGCAAGTGGATAAAAGACCACTGATGTTTCCGTCAGCTACACGGTGGACTTCTCCACAACCTCTATTTCTCACTTGCATCAAGAGGCCAGACTGGCGTTATTTTTGTGTAGCCCAGCATCACACAGTGGCTTACCACAAGTGCTGTTTGAATTAATTAGTGATTAATTAACATATTTATATTCAAATTAACACCATCATCAATCCCACTGCTACCTGAGAAGGAATCCTGCCATGTTCTTTTTGCAAAGTCATTTCGTTTCCTCACTGAGGAACGCTTCATAAACCATGTCAGTCTCCTTAAGACAAGACCCGGACCCCTGACCACTGACTCAAATGCAAACTGCAACAGACCAGCAGTTAAACCATTCTTTCCCTTTCCAGGTGGCAGGGAGTCCTTTTCTTTCTTTTTTTAAATTAGTATTCATTTTAATGAATGTGTTTACAGAGACTTTGGATTTCCATTCATCCATTGTTGCATTCCCCCCCCCCTGCCCATCCCTCTCCCCCCGGTTCACTCTTCTTTTTGAAAAGAAAAAGAAAATTTCAATCCTCAACCCCCGCCCAGTCCTCACCACTATGTAGCCGGAAGTCCTTTTCTTAACATCAGTTAGTAATCCTTCTTGTTTCTATTTGTGATACTTTTCTCGAGGTCAAAGGTGACTATTAAACTGAAAAACATCGTTGTTTTTCTTTGCTAAGTCTTTGTAATAATTCATCAAGAAACGAATGGATTGAGAAATTATGGTACATTCATACAACGGAATACTATGCATCATGCAGGAGCAGTAACTTTGTAAATTATCACCTAACTTGGGAGTGACTGGAGAGCATTATGCTGAGTGAACTAACTCGGTCCCCAAAGGATAAATATTGCATGACATCATTATTGTAGTATGAGTATAAGGATCCAAGAGGCTTGGGGGAGGGTGGAAGCAGAGGGATGTGGATATGCAGGGGGAGGGGTGACCAGTCATCAGGTTGTGCAATTTGGTGAATGGGGGGTGAGGGAAAAATGGAAAGAATTTGTTTGGATTTGTATTCGAATTTTGTAAATAAACTAGTAGAAAATAAAAAGAAAATTAAAAAAAAAAGAATGTTAGAGACTGTGACAACTGATTATAAAGTAGGCTACATTGGCCCATATGGCCCAGCAAGGCACACACTGTTCCTCTAGGTGTATCCCAAGTTACTCTTGTTGTAGATGCTTGGGCATTGACTCCAACTCCTAGGGACCCTGTGTACCACAGGAAGACACACCAGCTGGTTCCACTCGATCTGCACACATTCCGCTGTGCCTAAGCTTGGTGTGTTCAGTGTTAACCGATCGCATTAAAAAACTCCAGCTCTTGTACTGACTCTTTATTGTTCTCAGCCTGATGTCGTTCTTCAGGGACTGGTCCTTCCTGAAAACATGAGCAAAGTACGTAAGACAAAGTCTTCTCATCCTCATTTTACAAAGTACTCGAGTTGTACTTCTTGAAAGACAGTATTGTTTGCTTTTTTGTCCACCCATAGTACCAATATTCTTTGCCAATTCCATAATTCAGACGTGTTGATTCTTCTTCAGCCTGCCTTATTCATTGTCCAGCTTCCACATGCATATGAGCAAGTGAAAGCACCATGGCTTGGGTCAGGCATGTCTTAGTTCTTACAGTGACCTCCTTATCTTTGGCACTTTGAAGGCTTGGAACAAATGAGAACTGAAGTCTGCTTTCCTTGCATCATACCTATGCCCCAACATTAAATACTTTACCGACACTTATGAACTTGTTACTTCTTCATGCCATTGTGAGTACATAACCTCTCTTGGGTCATTAAGTACCCATAATGAACATGGCAACATTCTATACTGAAGATCTTACACGGTGACGGAGAAGATGACATGGTATGAAGAAAGTATTTGGATGCTAGGAATACTGGCAGTAAATATTTACAAAGAAATCATTGATTCTGGCCATTCTGCCAGACACGTAGCATAAAGCCTTGAGAAAGAGCAGGGGATTCTGGTAGCCCTACAAATTCCTCATGCCAAGGCCTTCAGAGAATCTGTTCCCATATATTTAATAAAACTCTCTCTGAGATTGGTGTAAGAAAACCATTTCCTTTCAGTTTTTGTTCCACAATCTATAAATTCACTTTTCTTTATATAACATTTGGGTCAAATGATTTTTCTGTCATCATTGCCTCATCATCAAACCAGTAAACACACATACACACACATGAATCCTGATTCTAATACCTGTTGTTGTTGCTATGTGCCGTCAAGTCGCCTGCAATTCATAGTGACCCTATGTACAACAGCACTAAACCCTGCTCTATCTTGTGCGAATCTTATTGTCTCCAACACACCTACCCCCATTACCCCAGTCACTGAATCAATCCATCTCATCAAAGGGCTTCCTCTCCTGTGCTGTTTCTCCACAGTCCCAAGCATGACATCCCTCTCTAAGGATTGATCTCATCTTGCAACATGTATGCAGACAAAGTATGTCAGACAAAGCTTCAGAATCCTTGCCTCCAAGGAACAGCTTGGTTTTACCCTCTCCAGGATGAATCTGGTTGTTCTTCCATCTACCCATGTTATATTCAATACTCTTCTCCAGCACCACAAATCAAAGGCATCAATGCTCATTCTATCATCCCTAGTCATTGTCTAGCTTTCTGATGCATCACAAGTAATTGCAAAGACCATGGTCTGTATCAGGCACACCTTAGTCTTCAGACCGACATGATTTTTCTTCAGTACTCTGTAGAGGTCCCTGACAGAAGACGTTCCCAATACAACTCGTCTTTTAATTTCCTGGCTGCTGGTGCCAAGAGTGTTGACTGTGGAGTCAAGCAAACTAAAGCTATTAAGAATCTTAATCTCTTCACTATCTATCATGATACTGCCAATCGGCCCAGTCGTAAGAATATTGTTTTCTTGATGATGAGGTTCAATTCATATTGAAGGCTGCAGTCCTTGACATTCTACAACAAGTACTTCAGGTCCTCCTCAGTCATATTGAAGGCTGCAGTCCTTGACCTTCTGCAACAAGCACTTCAAGTCCTCCTCAGTTTCAGCAAGCAGGATTGTGTCATCTGCATTCTAATACCTCTAACCCTAAGGCCTACAGGTACATGATAAAGCTGAAAGTAGGGCTCTTTTCGAACAAAGGTTACTTGAGATCCGTAACTATAGCAATAAAACTGTAAGGACCCAAAAGACTCCATTGCCAGGCTTATGTTCACCACAGGAATCATGTGAGACCAAAAGTAGCCTTGTGTCATATGTCAATATTAGCCAATAAAAACATACATTATCCTTCCCAAACTTCCAAGCTCTTATTCTTTAGAAACTTTGCAACAAAGAAGACTTTCCTACATCTCACTACTTATATATCATTGATACAATCAAGCCTCATCAGATATTTAGTCATAACATTAAGGGAACATCCCAGTGGTCCATTTTCTCGTGCTTAAGCTCCCACAAATTCAAAATTTGTTGAAGCGATTTTATATTGCTCCCTGAGTAAGAAAAGATATCCTAGAAAAGAAGTTCATCTCATGATAGTAATGATGTAAAATATCTGTATAATTATGGGAGACCAAGTAATCGTACAATGAATAGGGAAGATCAACAAAGATTGGGTGCCTCTCAATTGCACTCTTGGCAAAGAACATTGGATATACCGTGTACTACCCAAATAATGAACAAACCTGTACTAGAAGAAATGTGAGCCAGAAGCCTCCTGAGAAGGAAGGATGACCAGACTTCACCTCACATATTTTCAGGACAGAGTCCTCAGAAAAAAGCTATAATGCCTGAAAAAATGGTTGAACAGAGAAGGAAAGGAAGATCTTAAAGAAGAGAGAGTGGCAGGCACCATGACTACAACCATGAGCTTGATCACAGCAGATATTGTGAGGATAGCACAGGGCTGGTCAAGGGCTCCTTTCTATTAACCCGGGGCTGGGAAGACTCAGAACTGACTTGATGGAACCTAACAACAACAGGAGACAAAATTATTTTATATACAGTTACCCATAATTCTTTGCCCCTCATATTATTATCCCTATTTTATTGTGTCATTATTTGGGGAAAATTAAAGCAATTATATGATAGAGTCTGGTTTTTCATATTTAAAAATAAACTACTTGACACAAGGTCTAGATTTTTTATTGCAAACCAGATACGAACGGGCACTGGATTTATTAGAAGTACATCTTCTAATTTTAGGATCTATTCTTAGTTACGTGGCACAGAAGGGAGAAGGGGCGAGATTATCATATTCTCATTATGGTTCTGATTTTCTTGGCTTGTGATTGAATTTAAAAACATAAATCTCAGGTAGTTCTCATAAAGTGTCATTATTTGAACCTCTCATTGTAAGAGCTTTTTAATGCAAATAAAATTAATTTTGTATTAATATGACATGCAGAGATGATGGGAACTGACATTGTTAAATCCATTGTAAGGCCAATGTTTCATTTCACAACTGTACAGGTAAGATCAAGGAGCCAGCTGAGACACATGGAAGAAGAAATAATGGGCGCAAGCCTCAAACCTGGGTGTCAGTTCCATTGTATCTAAAAAGAGATGACTTTCATAGCTTCATTTTCCATCTCTGCATTTATGTTGCCTTGTCTAGCTGGTACACATATTATAATGCTATTATAATCCTGTGATGTTGATCCAGGAAGCCGCAGAAAGTCATGAAATATTTTTCAAAAAGTTATTTAAAAACCCCAAAACACACTATGAAGCCAACAGTTAACAGATGACTTGGGAGAAGGGAGAGACTAGTAGCTGTATGTGGAGTTATGTCCACACATAACTTAATTTGAATAAGATGATAGTTTTCCAGAACTCACCTCCAAAGCGCTTTCTCCCTTTTATTGCTATCTCTCTTGAGTTTGAACCATTATTACTGGAAAAGAAAAGTTGTTATGTTATTGTCATTGTTATGTGCCATCAAGTTGCCTGAGACTCATAGTGACCCTATGTACAACAGCCCTAAACCCTGCCCTATCCTGTGCCAATCTTATTGTCTCTGACACACCTACCCCCAATACCCCAGTCACTGAATCAATCCATCTCATCAAGGGTCTTCCTCTCCTGCGCTGTCCCTCTACCCTCCAAAACATGACATTCCTCTCCAAGGACTGGTCCCTCTTTTTAGCATGTCCAAAATATGTCATATGAAGCTTCAGAATCCTTGCCTTCAAGGAGCAGCCTGGTTTTACCCTCTCCAGGATGAATTTGTTTGTTCTCTTAGCAGTACACAGTATATCCAATACTCTTCTCCAACACCACAGCTCAAAGGCATCAATTCTTTTTCTATCATCCCTAATCATTGTCCAGTTGCCTGATACATAGCAAGTGATTGCAAAGACAATGACACCTTAGTCTCTAGATTGACACTGTTGCTATTCAGTACTTTGGAGAGGTCTCTGACAGCAGACTTTTCCCATGCAATATGCCTTTTAATTTCCTGGCTGCTGGTACCAAGAGTGTTGATTGTGGAACCAAGCAAACTAAAGCTGTTTACAATCTCAATCTCTTCATCATAGATCACGATGCTGCCAATTGGCCCAGTGGTGAGACTGAGGAGGACCTGAAGTGCTTGCTGCAGAAAGTCAAGGACTGCAGCCTTCAATGTGGATTGAAGCTCAATAACAAGAAAACAAAGTTGTTATAGGGTCATCTTTAACTTAAACCACTGTTCTTGTTGGTGGTGTTATATGCTGTCAGTTCATTTACGATTCATCACAATCCTATGCACAACAGCTCTGAACCCTGCTCTATCCTGGCCATGGTCTTTGCAATTACTTGTTAGGCATTAGAAAGCTTGACAATGACTAAGAATGGTTGTTGTTGTTAATTGCTATTGAGTCAAGCACAACTCATAGTGACCCTATGAACAAAAGACCTGAAGCTTTTCCATAACTATCATCATTTCTCAAAGTTAACAGGTGATAGAAGGAGAATTGATGCCTTTGAGTTGTGGTGCTGGAGAAGAGCGTTGAATATACTATGGACTGCTAGGAGAACAAACGGGTTCATCCTGGAGAGGGTGAAGCTAAGCGTTCCTTAGAGGCAAGGTTTTGAAGCTCTGTATGACATATTTTGGACATGTTACAAGGAGGGACCAGTCCTTGGAGAGGGAGGGACGTCATGCTTAGGAAGGTGGAGGGACAGCACAAGAGAGGAAGACTCTGAGTGAGATCGATTGACTTAATGACTGGAGAAATGGGAGTATGTGTATCAGAGACAATGAGTTTGGCTCAAGATAGAGCAGAGTTCAGAGTTGTTGTACATAGGGTTGTTTTGAGTCACAAGCAACTCAAAGACACATAACAACAACAATGTGTGTGTGTGTGTGTGTGTGTGTGTGTGTGTGTGTGTAGCAAGTTATGGGCAGAGTAGTACTACCAGCAAGCCTGAGTCTGGCTCATTATCTCTTCCATATCTGCTCACTTCCCTTCTAAGCCTGCAGAACCTTCAGTGTTAGATGGCATTTGGGAAAGTGATATGGCATATATATTTTTTATTACATAAATCGCTTGTTGTTGTTATGTGCCGTCGAGTCGTCTGCGACTCATAGCGACCCTATGTACAACAGCCCTAAACCCTGCTCTGTCCTGTGCCAATCGCACTGCCTCTGACACACCCATCCGGATTACCCCAGTCACCGAATCAATCCATCTCATAGAGGGTCTTCCCCTCCTGCGCTCTCCCTCATAAAGCTGAACATAAAAATTCCATATGACCAAGCTATTTCAGGTGTGCTAAACTTCATATCAAAGGAAAGAATATTACCGAGAATTTCTACTGTTTGCAATAATTGAGAGGATTTTTTTTACTGGTAATGAAAAAGAAAATTATGCCATAAAATCATGAAGTAGCATGACAGAGAGCCTGGACTTGAATCTAAGCATCAGTTGACCTCGGTCTATATTGAAAAGGAGTCTTGATTGAAAAGATGTCTGAACTTTCTAGAGTGAACTCCGGTGGTCTAGTAGGTAAGACAGGCAGTTAGAATACACTCATTATTGCTGTATAATAATTGCATTAACACCAGAATGGCTAACATACTTGCCCTGTGGCATGTTAAATGAGGAATTTCAAAGACTGTAAATACTTATAGACAAATGTTAGTGCTTGACCCTAACAGTTGGTTTCCCCAGACAAGAAACAGTTGGCATATATAGAATCATATTCCTCAGCCCACGTATGTGGAGAGACACTTGTTCCAACATCTCCCTCTCTTTAATAAGCCAATAAATATTGATTCTGACCTGGTTGCTACTTGTTCTCTTAATATCTCCTTTCATTTCACAGTTTCTTGAAACTATCTATATATTTAAAAAAAAAAACAAACCCCAAACAAACCTAATTTCCAGATTTCTTGTCTGGTCAGAAGGACTCCGGTGTTGCAATCAGATCTCCCAGAGGTCTTATAGTAATCATTACAAATAAGAAAGAGCATTTTGTATTCACCCCAGGAAGGTAGCCAACTGAGGATATGGGACTAGTTACCGATTGAGGCAGTGGTATAATGAAAACACTTTTACCTGCTACTCACCTTGGAAGAATTTTGGAAGACCTGGAGCAACTTTCCGACATTCACAGAAGGGTCATGAATTATCAGGAAAATGCAGCTTTCATGAGGAAGCTACGAGAAAAGTTGAAAACCTTGCCATGTATCATTACCAAGCTTTTATCACAGGCAGTATAGCTTTGAATGGCACGACTTGGAACAACAAGCAAGAAGATTACATTTGAGTTTTTAAAGAAGATAGGACTGGAAGAAGAAATTGACCTACATTTTACAACAAATGCTTCCATTTCTCAGTCTCCAAATAATCATAAATAGTATATTAAGAATCTACTACATGTTTTGCATTGCTTGAAATAGGTCATATGGTCATTGATATTGTTGATAGGTTAACGACAACTCACATCCATCCTACGTACAAAGCCTTGCCCTATGTTGTACCATCCTTATGACCTCAAGCCCATTGCTGCACAAAAATGAGAAAACTGAGTTCCTTAACTAAAAGAGTTTAAACTAATTGGAAAGACAAGAGAACTACATATACACAAGAGAAGCATATATAAGCTTCAGCTCTTGATATTTTTGGACCCATGAACCACTTGGAGATTGTGATACTATGAAGACCTGGATTAGAAAAGTTCAAATACAAATGCAATTCTCTACTGTATTTTAGAGAATGCACACACCTCCTGAGCCTTTCAGTGGACCCTGACGAGGAGGGACTTCCCATCAATATGTTGCCGTAGCACCTTTCTCTTCTTCCTGAAAGCACAAGTCATATGTATAAATGATGCTTTTAGCTTTGTCATTACCACCTAGCAGAGCTCAGGCACGTGCTGTATGTTGTTGAGTAACTAAGGGGATAAATGAACTAAGACCATCTGTATTGGACTTACTGAACCCGTTGAGACCGGAGGAGCACTTGACTCTAATATTCTAAGACAATTTTCAAACAATGAACCAAAATTATCCCCTGAAGTCATCTTCAAATTAAACAACTGTTTAGCTAAACTAGTGAAAATGTTCTTCCTGAGCATTAAATTCTCTTGAAGAACTCTCTGTAAGAGATCAAACTGTAACTCCACAGCACAGCTGAGAAGTCAGTAGCCTACGTAAGTCAATGGTGGTGAAACAATGTGGATCGAGATATGAACATGGATTGTGATACGATGTGGCACATTTAATTATGCTTATTGAGCTGTACATGGAGAAACTGATGAATGGCAGTCATCTTTGCTGTGGTTATTTTTACCAAAATTAAAGAATGTTTGCATTGGATAGTCTACAAAAATAGGGTACTAATTTCCAAGAGTTTGGGCCACATTGAAAGTCCAAATGGATTACAGCAGTTATCTCAAAAGAATTTGAGCTAAGATTTGAAAAATAGATAGCATTTATATGAGCAAAGCAATGAAAAAGAAAATTATGCCATAAAATCATGAAGTAGCATGACAGAGAGCCTGGACTTGAATCTAAGCATCAGTTGACCTCGGTCTATATTGAAAAGGAGTCTTGATTGAAAAGATGTCTGAACTTTCTAGAGTGAACTCCGGTGGTCTAGTAGGTAAGACAGGCAGTTAGAATACACTAGTTGTTCCACAGGAGAAATATGGGCAATCTCGTCCTAGCTCTGAATCAGTCCAAACTCAACAGTGAAGAGATGAGTTGAGGAGTTCCTAGAATCAATAAAATCCACAGAGACTGAAATATTATGCAAAATGGGTGACCCTGGAGGACATTATGCTGAGTGAAATATCTCAGTCACAAAAGGACAAATACTGCAGAGGGCCACTGTTGTAAAACGGGACTGACATCGGGGTTGAGGGAAGACAGAAAAGGAGGGGAGGAATCACGTATATTCCATTGAAACAGATGAGGAAGAGAACTTCTTAAAAGCGCCATATGAATGGGTATTCTTGTCATTACAGAAGTCCAGAGTAAAGGCTGCATAGTGGAGTGGACTTGGGAGGGATTGCATGACAACTAAAGAGTTTTTCTTTTGCTTTTCAAGGAGAAGATGAACTGAGGAGGAGGTGGTGGTTAGGGAGAAAAGAGCAACAATGAATGACTGGAAACCCTAGGTCTCTGTAAATTTTCATTAAAATTAATTTTTAAAAAAGAGAAATAAAATATATACAGAAAAAAAAACAAAACCAAAGCAAAACAAAACCAAAATACCAAGGAGAAACCATGGCAATTGCAAAGAATGAGAGCTTCAACTATAGGTAAGGCCGTTGTTTCACCTCTGCCCAATGTACGAGGCTTAGGATTCCAGGGATTCAAAGCCCAGGAGACCACACTGGTAGCATGAACTCAAGCCCCTCCTGTGCTTACACGTGGCAGATATGTCTTCTCACTTTACAACTTGCGTTGGCAAAGGTAACTTTGAGACACAGACACAAATAGCACACACTACTTGTTCCTCTCCTGCTAAGGACCTGTCCAAAGTATTAAAGAATAACAATGTTGGTTTAAAGACTCAGGTCTGCCTTTATCCAAACCATGGCATTTTCAATTGCTTCCTATGCATCTAAAAGTTTGACTCTGGTGGCCTAGTGGCAAGAAGCTGCACTGCAATCCCTAAAGCCCACGGTTTGAGGCCACCAGTTGTTCTCTGGTAGAAGGATGGGCAAGCTCTTCCCGTGTGATTAACTGCCACTGAAAACCCTCTGGAGGGTCGGCTATGGCTTGGTCCCAACTATATGGTACACAACAACAACAACAACAAGGAGACTGAAGAAGAATCAACGTCTTTGAATAATAGTATTGAATAGTTCATGGAGTGTGAAAAGAACAAACAAATCTGTTTGGGGAAAAGTACAGCCAGGGTGCTCCTTAGAGGTCAAGATGGTGAGACATCACGTCTCATAGCCTTTAGAGAAGGGGCATCATGCTGAGAAAGGTGAAGGGTCAGAGAAGGCGAGCAAGATGGATTGAAACAAACAAAAACAGAGAGCATTTCAGAGATTGTGGGCATGGCACAGAATCGGGCCACGTTCCTATCTGTTGTTCGTAGGGTCACTATGAGTTACGCATGACTCAGTGACACCTAACAATAACGTGAGTCCACACAGCAGATTCTTTCAAGTGCTAACAGGAAGTGGCGAAATAAGACTGAAGTCCAAGGCTTTCTTCTACGTTCACTACTTCCAAAGCTGGAAATAGTTGTTTTGGTTTGTTTGGTTTTTTTGTTTGTTTGTTTTTCTTCTCTTTTTCTCCTCATCCCCTATCTTCATAGTCCAAGATAGTAAAAAAGATTCTCTTACAAAGACAAAAGCATTTGGTATTTATCCCCATTGATCACAACTTATTTTCTATCTTATATAGGAAGTAGTTACCCACCTGGAATAAGTTGGAATGTTCACACTCAGTGTAAAGTTAAAAAAGAAAAACAACACATTCTATTACAGTTTTTAAATGTCATGCTGCCTAACCTTTCTAAATGTTTTAGGGGCCTGTCTCTAAGGTATGTTCACCCATTCTCTCCCATGTTTCCTGGAGGCAGGAACTTTGTTTTCAATCAACAATGGCACTCTCTCCCATAGCTGGGAAATTACGATTAAGACAACACTATAGCAGATTTAACTGGTCTCCACCATTCCTGAGGGGATCAGTTTGGTGCAGAGAACACATTAGAAGAATGTGTGTGACGGGGAAACGAGTAACAGGTAGAAAACACCACTGTGCTTTTATAGGGAAGGTCAGTCCAAGAGGAGACACAGCCTGATTGAGCAGACTCAGGCTGGCCCCATACATGGTAGAGGATTTTCAATGGGAACTTTTTTGGAAGTAAATCTACAGGGTTTTTTTTTTCCCAAGGCACCTCTGTGTGGATTTAAACTGAAACCCTTTTTGTTGGAGCCATGATGTCAATGGCTCACCTTGTTTCTTGACCTAATTATCAAGCCTTAATTCCTTAATACAAATGGTGCTGTTAGGTAACGTCATATCTATGTGCAGTCATATCTATGTGCAACAGATAGTAACCGTGTCCTCTCCCACAACACGTAGATAGTGGGAAGCTATGTGATTGGCCAAAGTAAATATTTTGAATACTTATGATCTCTGGTGACCTAGTGGTGAGAAAGTGCACTGCAACCCGGAAGGCATGTGGTTCAAAACCACCAGTTACTATGCAGGGGTGATAAACATGGTGCTCGATCCCCATGCAATTTACAGCCTCTGAAAACTCATTGGAGGTTCAGCTATGGGTGAGTTCTGACTCAATGGTACACAACAACAACAACATTATACTCAACAGGAGCAAACACATTCAATATCAAATGATATGTTTTTATACCTGTATATTAACAGCCAGAGTGCACTGACAAAATTTCCGTGTGATTTTACATCCATCCCTCCTTATTCATAGAATCCCATCTTAGACATTGCTTGCTGACTCTCGCCCAGTAAATATGGCTAAAGAGACTTGAGACCATGATCTATGTTAATGATCTTTTTCTGTCATTTTGATCTGCCTATATACAGCCTTTTCTAAATCAGTAAAGACAGATACTATCAAAACCCAATGAAATTCCAACCAAGACATAATCAACCCAGGGAGATTCTGAGGGTACAATGCTGATGATTACTCGCCAAGATGTTGATGTCCTTATGTCTATTCATTTATCTGCTTAAATCAAAGGGTTAGTGGTGAGGAGAGGAGGAAGGAGGGAGGAGGGAGCAGTAGGCATGATTAACAATAGGTGCAAGACGAGATGAGCTAGATTAAACTGCTCCATATGCAAATGATACAATTCTGATTGCATCAAACCATGCACAGTTTAATGAGTAGAGTAAGATGCCTTTATCTCTGCCTGGATGTGATCCTGAAAGGAAGACCATTTCCGGATAAAGCACAGTTTAATAAGGAGATTTTTCATTATAGAGCCCATCAACATTTGCATTTTCTCCCTCAGCTCCAGGCTTCCTCCCTGTTTCGCCTGCTCAGTCTCTTCCTATCTTTCTCTCTCCCCACCGCATCCTTCTATCAGACGCCCTCCCTTTCAACCACCAGGCTGTCTCGATACACACGGCTATTCTGAAGCCTCATTTTTCATTTTTTTTATAAGAGAAGTCAGTAAACATTTGCATGTTGTTGGCATATACTTTAGCAGTGTGGATGCTAAGCACAAATTAGAAAGAGTCCTACACAGATGAGATTAAAATCTTCAAAATGCTATCTGAGCAGTTCTTTATATCTGCAGATTCTCAATTTGCTTAACGTGGCCATGTTTTAAGATTTCTTTAAATGCTTATTTAAATCTGTCCTAGAAAGTTACTATTTATATTTTTCACTTTCATCTGACTTGCCATGTGGTTTTAGAAAACAAAATACTGGCAAAGGTTTTGGAGTGGAGGCTCTATTCTACCTCCTAACCCACTATTGTCCAGTAGATTCCAACTCAGATGGACCTTCTACCACATTTCTGAAACTGTTATTCTATACAGGACCAGACTGTCTACTAGAAGTCAGATGTGAGTCTGCTCTGACTGTCTGACTGGACAGCGATGAGGAAGGAGGGGCTTTTCTTGGTTTTATTTTTAAGATCCAGGTGAGGGTATTCCCTGGAAAGAGACATCATAACTGGAAAAGATGGAGGGTCATGAAGGAGAGGAAGATCCACAAGAAGATGGATTGACACAGAGGCTTCAGCGATGGGCTCTAGTGTGTCAGAGATGATGAGGACGGCACAGGACAGTGGTATCTCATTGTTCTTTTTTAGTCTCTTGTGTCTTGAGTTGAAAGCTGAGCTCCTTGATTAGAGAATATTATTCTTTTCTAACATGGGATTTTAGTGCTATAAGTTTACCCTAAGTTATACTTTTATTTTTGTTGTTGTTGTTAGATGTCATCAAGTCAAAGATGACTCATAGCAACACTATGAACAAGACATTTGAGCTGTGTCTTAGTTCTGTGCCACCTTTATCATCTCTGTCACACCAGAGCCCATTGTGGCAGTTACTATGGCAATCCAACTCATTGAGTGTCTTCCCTTTTTTTTGGCTGATTCTCCACTTTTCTGGCCATGATGCTTTTCTCCCTGAGAACTTGACCCTCCTAACAGTACGCCCACTGTATGTGAGATGAAGTTTCATCGTCCTGACTATACTCAATCTCACCCCTGCTTGTCGTCCGGCAGTCCATGGGATATTCCGTTCTCTTTTCCAGCACTGCAACTCAAAGGCACCGATTCTTCTTCTGTCACCTTTATTCACTGTGCAACTTTCCGATACACAGCAAATAAGTGAAAAGATCATGATTTGGATTAAGCACAGTTTAGACTTCAAATTGACATCCTTGCTCTTCAGTACTTTGGAGAGATCCCTGACTTCAGACATTGCCAATGCAAGACATCTTTCAATTTCCTAACTGCTGGTACCAAAGTGGCTGATTGTGGACTCAAGATGAAATAATTGACAATTTCAATCTTTTTTCCATCTATCATGGTGTTGTTACCTATTGGCCCAGTGGTAAAGATTTTTGTTTCAAAGTATATATATCTATGGAGAGAGAGAGAGAGAGAAAATAGATAATAGATAGATAGATAGACAGATAGATATAGATATACAGACAGAGACATAGACAGACAACCAGACAAACAGACAAGGTTAGGCTTTAGATCCCTCAAATACTGATGTGTTATTCTCACTTTCTTTCTATTTAAGATAACTTCTAATTTCCCTCTGATTTATCCAATGATCCATGAATTATGCAAAAAGTATGTAACTTTATTTCCAAATATTTGAAGCTGTTTCAGAGTTCTGTCTATCATTAATGTCAAGAAGCTGGACTTTCTGAAGAAGAATGTGGCATCAGCATCGGAGGAAGACTAATAAATGACTTGCAGATGACACAACCTTCCTTGCTAAAAGTGAGGAGGACTTGAAGCACTTGTTACAGAAGAATACAAAGAGCACAGCCATCAATATGGATTACATCTTAACATCAAGAAAACAAAAATTCTTACCAATGGATCAATAGGCAATATCATGATGAATGGAGAAAAGATTGAAACTGTTAGCAACTTCACCTTACTTGGATCTACAACCAACACCCTCAGAACTAGCAGTCAGGAGCTCAGGAGTCATATTGCACTGGGAAGTCTACAGTTAGGGACATCTCCACATTACTGAGGAACAACGAGGTCAGTTTAAGGATTAAGAAGCTCCTGACTCAGGCCATGGTCATTTCATCACTTGCTATGCATCTGAGAGCTGGACAATGAATAAAGATGACAGAAGAACTGATGCCTTTGAGCTGGTGAAGAATACTAAATATCTCACAGACTGCCAAAAGAACAAACAATTATGCCTTGAGAAAGTGCAGCAAGAGTGTTCTTCAAGAGAAAAGATGATAAAGCTTCATCTCCCATATTTTAGGTGTGTTGCTCTAAGAGGCTATTCCTTGGGGAGGGACATTCTGCTTGGAAAGGTGGAGGGTTGGCAAAAAAGAAGACCTTCCTACTGGTTGGTAGGATTGAGACAGTGACTGCTGCAATGGGCTTGAGTGTGTCAAAAAGTATAAGGATGGTTCATGTCTGCTGTTCACAGGGTCACAACGGGTTACACTTGACCCACGACACCTAACAACAAGAACAACTGTCTTATGATCAGAAAACTTACCTTGTATTGTTGGAATTATTTTAAAGGCAGTGAAACATGTTGTTTCATGAAATTCTCCTGTGTCAGCCAATTCCTTTTGGTACAGTGATTCTGTATACCCTTTCCATCTTCTTTAAATGTTTCTGGATCATTCAATATTCTGCCCATAGTATCCTTAAGCATTGCAACTCGAGGTTTGAATTTGTTCTTCAATACCTTCAGCTTAAGAAATGCTGTGCAAATTAAACCCTTTTGATTTTCTGACTCCAACTCTTTGCACATTTCATGATAATACTTTGCTTTGTCTTCCCGGGCTGCTCTTTGAAATCTTCTCTTCAGCTGATTAATGTCTTGATTTCTTCCCTTTGCTTTGGCTTCTCGGTACTCTAGTACAATCAGAAAGTTGGACAATGACTAGGGATGATAGAAGGAAAATTGATGCCTTTGAGCTGTGGTTCTAGAGAAAAGTATTGAATATACCATGGACTGCAAGAAGAACAGGTTCATCCTAGAGAGAGTGAAAACAAACTGCTCCTTGGAGGCAAGGATTCTGAAGCTCTATCTGACATATTTATGGTATGTTGCAAGGAGTGACCAGTCCTTAGAGAGGGACATCATGCTTGGGAGAGTGGAGGGACAGCACAGGAAGAGAAGACCCTTGATGAGATGGATTGACTCAGTGACTGAGGTAATGGAGGTAGGTGTGTCAGAGATAATAAAGTTGGCTCAGATTAGAGCCGGGTTCAGAGCTGTTGTACATAGGGTTGCTAGGAGTTGCAAGTGACTTGACAGCACATAATTACAACGCTAAAACATGTTTGGTGGCCTGGAACATATTGTTGTTGTCAAATATCATCGAGTTGACTCTGACTTAGAGTGATCCTATGTACGACCACCTATCTGTCAGAGGATTACGTTTTACTGCAACGCTGGAAGCTATGTTAACAGCCTTTCAAAGGGCATCAGGATCATCGATGGCAGACATCCTTTGGCAGAGCTCTCAAACTAAGACAGAGAAGGTACAGGAAAGACCATCTCTTCCTGAAATAATGGGCCCTTGAAAACTCCAAGATTAGTAGAGGACTAAATGTAACCTATCATAAATATTTTGTGTACTCCCTAAATAGACAGAAATTGATAGAGTGATTTGGAGACATCATGTTTAAAGCTTTTATCTAGTTTTTGTGCAAACTATTGAGTGGATTATGGAAATATGTTTATACTTCTGTATTTGTTTTTTCTTTGCAGTTCTATCAGTTATTTGTACGCCTGTACTTTGATGCTCTGGTGTTGAGTGCATATACTTTGAAGATTGTTACTTTTCTTGATAAATTAGTTTCTTTATAATGAAATGATCTTCTTTTACCTCTAATAAGATCATCTGTTTTGAAATATATTCTATCAATAATAATAATAAATTATTATTGTTGTTGTTAAAAGCCACTTAGTTGATTGTGGCTCTTAGCCGTCTTCTGTACAGCAGACTCAAATACTTTCTGATCCTGCACCACCTAAATTTCTTTGGAAAGATGTTAACATTGTATGCTATTCTCTAACCTATAGCTTTTCATCTCTCTGTGTCTTATATTTGATTATTTTGTTTTTCCTAAGCAACATATGAAGAGCTCTGTCAAGGTCCGTATCATTTTGTTTCCAACTCAAAGGTTGTACCTCTCTAGCAGTTAGAATCAGTAGATAATAAGCAGTTTCCTCCTTTCACTTATGACCTTGAAAAACCTCTTGAAGCTCAGCGATGAGTCAATTCAACCTGATGGAAACGAGAGTGAGGGGATTAGGAACATATTAAAGTCAGTAGTTGGAGTGTAAGAAGCATGTAATTGGACTTTGCTTATATTTCCAACTCTCAATTACAAATAGTGTTTAAACCATTAAGAGCTTATTATCAAGGAGCTCTGGCGACTGACCTACTGGCAAAAAGCTGTGCTGCAATGTTGAAGGCATGTGGTTCAAATCTACCAGCTGCTCCTCCAGATGAGGATAGGCATTTCTCTTCTGTGTGATAACACCCACTGGAGGGTCAGCTCTGGTCGATTCTGACTCGATGGTACACAACAACAACAACAAAATACTTAAGTTCATCATTTTGTTATTTTATGTCCATTTTCTTCTTTTTTTGCTTGTTTTTAAGGTTCAATACTTTAAAAAAAATATTATACTGTTTATTTACAAAATTCAAATACATTGTTTTCAAGAACAGATTCTTCCAGTTCAGTACTTTATCATTTTATTGTATCTCTTCTGTTGGCCTAGGAGGGCGCTCTGGTGGCCTAGTGGTAAGGAGTTGTGCTGACAACCCAAAAACACATGGTTAAAATCCAGCAGCTAGACCATGGGAGAAAGCAATTTACTCTCTCCAAAAACCCGCTGAAAGATCAGCTATGAGTTGATTGAGATGCAACGGTACATAAGAACAACAACAGTGGAGGAGTGGACTGGAAATTGTGCTATCAACTGACAGGCAGATAATGACAACTTGAAATTACCACAGCTGCATCAGAGAAAGATGGGTAATCATCCTGCGTAATCCACAACCTCTGAAAACCCACTGGAGGACAAGCTAAGAATCAGTTCTTACTAGGTGGCAATGAGAAAGACCAAGTTGTTGTGTTAGTAGTTTTGATAGTCATGAACACTTTAACTTATCATAGTCTAGCCTCAAGTAAGACTATACAAATTCATGTGTAGTAAAAAACCTTAACAATAATAGAGTTTCATGTCTCCCTCATAATCTTTATTAGTCTTGTCAAACTTTTCTAATATAAATTGTCATTTATTTTGGAAAAAATAGTCAAATATATTTTGAAAAGCCTTAACTAAGGAAAATCAAAACATGCTTACCCAGTTAGCTACTATTTCTGGTGTTCTTTATTCATTTGCACCTGTATATATTTATAACATATATAAGCATCTTGTATCATTTGAGGCCTGAGAAAGTTCATTTATCATTTTTGTATTAATTTACTGCTCATGAATTCATTCAATGTTTGTATGACTCATTATTTTGTCTTCGCCTTTAAAAGACATTTTTGATAGGTATAGAAATTTAATCTGCATTTTTGTTTTGCTTTGCTTTTAAGTTTTAAAACCTGTTTCTCTACCATTCCCTCATAAAATATGAAGTGTCTGTTAAGCAGAACTTGAATCAAGGACAAATATTCTGTTTCAAAGACAAACAAGAGTCCTAGACAAGATACCAATTACTAAACTTACTGAATAAAAGCAATTACTGTTTTGCTCCAGCAACATTCAAGGAAACTTCTCAGATTGATTCCCAAATCTGTTGCCACTAAAAACTAACTTTAGTTGTACTCATATTAGAAGACTAGGAATTCCACCTCTGTTTCCTCTCTGTCTTGATTGGCACAAGCACGAGTTTATGAATGAAAATTATTCATTAGTGGATAGCATTAGATATGACCCCAGGAAACAGAAGAATGAGTTTCAAGGCATGCTATGTACTTAAAATTTACGTAGATTCTGAAAGTCGCATCCATTCATCACAGTTTTAGCTTTCTGTGGTATACATGAAATTTCCGCTCCATGGTCCAGTTAGCCTAAGCGAATTGTATAACAGAGAACTCGAAAGGCCCCAGGGTAAATAACAATATATGCTTCATTCCCTCCTTCTATTCATCTTACAAGTTCTACACATGTGTAGCATTTTTATTACAGATACTTGAACTTTTAATCAAGTAGTATTTAAGTTAACCTTTTGCCATCAAGTTGATTATGAAACCTGGAGATCTCATTCATGTGTTTTAGAATAGAATGGCGCTCCATAGAGTTTTCAATGCTGATTTTTTGGGAGTAGATCATCACACCTTTCTTCTGAGGCAGCTCTGTGTGGAGTCAAAGAATTTACCATTTTTCTATTAGCAGTCAACCTAGCTAAAAATCTGTTAACAGCCAGGAACTCCAATATTTGGCTTAGACAGAGATAATAACATGGTTATTGTAGACCATTTTGATCAAATGCCTTTCTTCAAAAGTGGTAAGTATAAATCAGAGGTCTGAAGGCAGAGTTTCATGTCTTTGTGAAACCTTTGACTACGTAGAACCTTGTTTTGTTTCGTTCTTATTGGTAAGGACCTTGATATTAGCTTGACTGTTTCCTGTGAGGTGAAAAAGTACAGAGTAAATGAATTTCATTCATTTGATGTTACCCTTGAGATATTAAATTTTTTTTAATTTATTCATCGAAGAATTTTTTTTTTGCTATGATTCTACCGTTGTCCACATACTTGTTGATGGTACATGTAACTAAAATGGAGAAATCAAATGGCTTAGCCAGAGAAAAAATCTTTTTCTGGAGGAATTCTAAACCATGACCATAAACCGAGGGTAGAATGAAGATGGGCTTCCCAACATTGATCCATTTATTTATTATTTGCATAGATTTGTATTGGGGTTTTTTTTTCTGCATTTCTTACAAAGTTTATAAAGTTTGGACAGTTGTTTTAAAACAATACTTGACATCTTTTTCATCTGCAGAAATTTACACTCATGGTCTAGAATTCTCCATTGCCCTTATTCTAACAATACCATCTCCTCTCTGCCTTTTTCCTTGCGCTATCTGCAATAATGAAAAATAAGTCCTCAGTGGATAAGGATCATGTGTCATAATTCTTCTGAGTCTCTGCACATAAATAGACTCTTCTTGGCTTACAAAATGACCCTTGCCTTTGAAAATTAATTATTTTCTTAACGCTTTCTTAGGTCTATCAGAAAGCACATCATTACTCAAATAAGGAATCCAACTAGGATCCCTGAACTCTTGTACCTGTGACGCCAAACAAAAGCCCAAACCTACTTCTGGGGAGAATCAAAGGCAGTCCACAGTTCTTACCATCAAAGCCCAAAGCTAAAATTCTAATTAACCTATTTTTTGGTAACTATAGTCCCTGTGAGCATTGTACACTCTTTGTCAAACTCCATGAAATATTTAGCAATTCCAAGCTATCTAGAAAAGAGTAAGTAAAAATAAAATATACTGCTTTGTGCCTGTGATGTTATTCTTTTATGATATTTTAGACAGCTATAAAACTAATAAATCCCACAGTCTCACATGAATTGTCCTCTGTATAAAATCTTAACAAAGACACACAGCTCAACAGCTGGAAAGTTAACTTTTAAAAGGGGATGCTAATTTTTACTCAAGCACAACAAAAAAAGAACATTAAAAGAGAGACAATTAACGACAATAACACTATTGTTATGTACTAGCAAGTTAGAAGTGACTCATTGTTGACCCTCCAGTGGGGTTTTGAAGGCAATCAAATTGCATGGCAGAGTGTCTACCTTTTTCACACAGAGCAGTTGGTGAGTTAGAATTCCATGTCTTTATATTAGTAGTGTAACTCTTTACCACTAAAACTTATTTCCTTATTTCTACACAGCTACTTATATTCCAAAATTCAAGCTGACCAGCTATCCAAGCCATGACATTCTCTTTCTGTTGTTTTGTTTTGTTTTTTTAACATATACTTTCCTCCATTCTACAGGTTTTACATTGTTCTGCTTCTTTTGAGCCTACATCAGAGAACACTCAGAAATGAGGACAAAAAAAAAAAAGATATTCTTTTTAATGAAAGTAAGGAGTCAGGAAAAATACAGTAGAAAAGATTTAATCATTTAAAAAATCACATCATTACCACACATGTTGTTATGGACCATCGAGTCACCTATGACTCATAGTAACCCTATGTGCATTAGCTCTGAACCCTGTCCTAAACTGACTTAATTTTATCTCTGACACATCTAATCCCATTTCCCCAGTCACTGAGTCAATCCATCTCTTCCTGGATTTTCCTCTCCTATCCCTCCACCTTTGCATGATGTCCTTCTCCAAGGACTGGTCCTGCCTGGCCATGTGTCCAAATATGTGAGATGGAGATTAAAAATTCTTGCCTCTAAGGAACAGCCCAGTTTTACCCTCTCTAAGGACAGACCTGTTTGTTCTCCTGGCAATCCATGGTATGTTCAACACTCTTCTCCAGCACTACAACTCAAAGGCATCCATCCTTTTTCTATCATCCTTAATTATTGTCCAGCTCTCGTATGCATTGCAAGTAATTGTGGAGAATGTGGCCTGGATTAGGCACACCTTAATCTCAAAACTGGCATCCTTGCTCTTCAGTACTCGAGAGAAGTCCCAGCAGACTATCTCAGTGCAATTTGTCTTTTGATTTCCTGACTGCTTGTGCCAAGCATGGTGACTGTGCGAGCAAGCAAGCGGAAGTTATCAATAATCTCAATCTCTTCTCCATCCTTCATGAAGCTTCCAACTGGCCCAGTGGTGAGAATCTTTGTTTTCTTGATATTGAGCTTCAATCTATATAGAAGACTACAGTCCTTGATCTTCTGCAGCAAATGACTCATGTCCTCATCAGTTTCAGCAAGCAGGGTTGTGTCATCTTCATAATGCAGGTTGTTAATGAGTCTTCCTCCAATTCTGATGTCACACTCTTCCTCATACAGCCAAGATGTAACCTTAAGGAATGAGGTGTGTGGGAGGATATAAGAATATGATCCATCTATATGAATGGGTATTCTTATCATTACAGAATTCCAGAGTGAAGGCTTCATAGTGAAGACTTGGGGGAGGGATTGTATAACTATGAAAGAGTTTTTCTTTTTCTTTTCAAGGAGAAGAGTAAACTTAGGGTGGTGGGCAGGGAGAAAAGTACAACAATGAATGCCTGGAAACCCTAAGTCTATGTAAACTTTCATTTAAATTAATTTTTAAAAATCATTATTTTAGGAAAAAAGAAATAAATTTAAAAAGAATATCATCTCTGGAGAATTCCAAAGGTCGTTACTAAGCGAGAAGAAGAAGAAAAGACCAAGAAGAGATTCTGAATATTGCACTAGAATGCTGAGAAGCCAAAGCAAAAGAGAAAATCAGAAAGTTAAGGAGATAAACAGAAAATTTCAAAGGGCAGCTTGTTAAGACAAAGCAAAGCATTATAATGAAATGTGCAAAGAGCTGGAGCTCCAGAATCAAAACAGAGCAACTCAGAAATATCCCAGTCACAAAAGGACAAATATTACATGATGCCACTGTTGTAGAATGGGACTGTCCTTGGGGTTGGGGAGAGACTGAGTAAGATGGGTTCACTAATGTATACTGCACTGAAACAGAGGAGGGAGAAAACTGTTTAAAAGAGATATATAACTAGGTATTTCTGTCATCACAGGAGTCTAGAGCGAGGGCTACATGGTGGAGGGGACCTGGGGGAGGGTTTGTAAAACAATGAAAGAATCTTTTCTTTTACTTTTCCATAATTTTTGGACTCATGTACTTATAACTTGTTAGTCAAATTTGTGTCTTCTAGGTTGCAACACCCCCATGATACATCTTCAAGGATATGAACATGTACGGCCAAGCACAATCAATAAGAGTGCATCTAAATTCCAAAATCAATCTCCATAATAGTCTATGTGTTTCCTACTGCCAAAGGGGCCCTTTAGAGTAGTGAGAGAAGATCTTCACCCTGAAACCCACAGTGTCCCTTTTCAGCAGGAAGTAGCTAAGAGAATACGCCATCCCCTTTTCCTTATGACTCAGGGTGAAGTCTCTCTCAGGGAGGAGTGATAGGGAATGGCAAAGGACACACTGACAAAGAAGATTAATCAGAACTGGCTTTGACAAGCACTGTGGCATTTGGACAAGAACAAACTGGGAGGAGGGTAGAGAGAATAGTGCAACAATGAATGAATGGAAACCCAAAATCTCTGTAAATGTTTATGAAAATTAATAAAATATAATTATAGAAAAAAAAACAACAGAGCAACTCACTCAACATTTCTTAAACTGAAATTCCTTAAACTGAACGAACAAGAATAAATTCAAGCCTCAAGTTGATTAAAGATGCTATGGGCAGTATGTTGAATTATCCAAGAAGCATTAAAAGAATATGGAAGCAGTGCACAGAGTTACTGTAACAAAAGGAATTGGCTGACACAGGAGAACTTGATGAAACAATAGAGGACCAAGAGGCAATAGTGATGAAGGAGGAAGTTCAAGCCCTCTGAAGGAACTGAAAGAAAACAAGGCCCCTGGAATTGATGGCAATTGATGGCATAGCAACTGGTATATTTCAACACACAGAAGCAGCCATGGACAAGTTCAACAGGCTGTGTAAGGAAATGGGTGGGGGGGGGACTGCCTGACCAACTGACTGAAGGAGCTGCATATTTATTCCCATTCGAAAAAAAAGGTGCCAGACCAGGTGTGGAAATTATCAAACAAGATCTCTAATATTACATGCAAGTAAGGTCCTGCTGAACATTATGCAAAAATGACTGGAATAACACATCCAAAAAGAATTGCCAGATGTTTAAGCTGTGTTTAGAAGAGGCTGTGTCACTAGTGACATTATAGCCCATGTTAGATGGATCTTAGCTGAAAGCAGAGAGTACCAGATGAATGTCTATCTGTTTCAAAAAAGCATCTGACTGTGTGGATCACAACAAATTGTGGCAAACCTTGAGAAGATTGGGAATTGCAGAGCATTCGGTTATGCTCATGTGAAACCTATACTTGGACCAGGAATCAGTCATCAGAATATAGCAAGGAAGTACCGCATGGTTCAAAATCAGGAAAGGTTAATGTCAGGGATGCATTCTATCTCCCTATCTTTTCAATCTATATGTAGAGCAGATCATTCGGGAGACCAGACTTTGTGGGGAAGAATGTGGCATCAGGACTGGAGGAAGAGGGTGAAACCAAGCTGCTCCTTGGAGACAAGGATTTTAAAGCTCCTTCTCACATACTTTGGACATGTTGTCATAAGGGGACAGTCCTCAGAGAAGGACATGATTCTTCAAAGGATGGAGGGATGGTGCAGGAGAGAAAGACCCTGGATGAATAGATTGACAATGAATGGGGTAATGGGAGAAGGCGTGTTAGAGATGGTGAGATTGACTCAGAATAGGGAAGGTTTCAGAGATATTATACAAAGAGTCGTGATGAGTTGCAAGCAACTCAAAAGCAATTAACAACAGCAACCCAAACCAGGGAGTTGTGGGGTCCTAGTGGTAAGAAGCTATGCTGTAATTCTAAAGGCACACTGTTTGAATTCACTGGTTACTCTGTGAAGAAAATAGTAATAATAATAATAGCAATAATAATGCTGTCTATTTTCTTTCTCTTTTTCTTTTCTGCTTAAATAGAGTAGGGAATACATATCCAGGAACATTGATTCTGGCACAGATAATAAATTAAAAAAAAAACCCAACATATATTTTTCAAAAAGAGTATTAAGTAAACTTGTGATACCAGCTTTTAGAATTCTTCCCTGGAATTTGATATGCCAAGAATAACATTTTATTAAGAACTAAAATATAGCTCTTTAAAAAAAGCTATTTAGCCTGGTAACTAAACATTGTATGTTGTTATATGCTGCCAAGCCAGTTTTGATTTGTAGAGCCCCTACATGATACAGTAGACCTGCTCCAAAGAGTTTTCTGGGTTATAATCTTCATGAGAGAAAGTTGTTAAGTCTTTTCTTCCTCTGTCACTGAGGGGGTAAACCTCATAATCAGCAGTCTCGTATTTAATCGTTGCACCAGTAGATTACCTATTTGTTGCTTTGTTGTTGACGTCAGCTTTTATCTACCCTACACACAGCAAAACAAAATTTTACTTGAGTCTATGGCATTCTCACAATCTCGGCTGTGCTTAAGTCGATTGATTGCTGTAGTCACTCACTGTGTCAATCTCCCTCCTTTAAGATTTCTCTCTCTTTCACTCCCAAGTCTGATGTCCTTTTCTTGGTTGCATGACAAAGTTTCATCATCCTGGGAGAAGCAGTCCAGCTGTACTTTTCCAAGCCACTTTTTAGCACTCCATGGTACATTCAATATTCTTTGTCAACCTAACAATTCAACGACATAAATTCTACCTTTAACCAAAACAAGGACTTAAGAGATATTGAGCTACAAAAAGTGTATGTAACTATATCAGCTGTTGACTTGGAGAAGGATGTAGGCAAGATAATTTAGGCAACTAGTGTATATTCTTAGTAATAAAAATGTCTAATTATTGCTTCTCCTTCTAAATAACTTCCCCCTTTTTTATTTAATTTATTTATTTCTCTGATTTTTTAAAATTAATTTTAATAAACATTTACAGAGAAAAAAAAAGAAAGATTGTCAATCTCTTCCTGTGTGATTTACTGCCTCTGAAAACCTGCTGGAGGGCCAGCTATGGGTTGTTTCTGACTTGAAGGTGCACAACAGCTATAATAACCCAAATCATAAGTACCTTCAATGACGTCATATGTATATGAAAGCTGTTGTGTTGTTGTTGATTGCTGTCGAGTTGAGTACGACTCAGCAACCTCATGAACAAAAGGCCTGAAGCCTTTCTATAACTATCATTATTTATCAAAGCTAGAGAATGAATAGAAAGACTGAAAGAGTATTGGTGCTTTTAAATTATAGTGTTTGTGAAAAAAATATTAAATTTACCATGGTTTTCCAGAAGAAAAAAAAATGGTTAGGAAGGAATACAACCAGAACATTCCTTAGAAATGAAGATTTTGGGTTGTTTCCAGCTCTTTGCTGTTGTAAACAAAGCTGCAATAAAACATGAGTATACATATGTTTGCTTGGGAGGCAGTTATGGTTTCTTTAGGGTATATTCCCAGCAGTGGAATTGCTGGGTCAAATGGTATTTCTATTTAAAACGTTTTGAGGAAGCACCACATAGCTTTCCATAGTGGTTGCACCATTTTACACTCCCACCAACAGTGAATAAGGGTTCCAGTTTCTCCTCAACCTCGCCAGCATTTGTTGTTTGATGGTTTGTTAATTTTTAAATTATTCTTATCGGACTGAGTTGATATCTCATAGTTGTTTTGATTTGCATCTCTCTTAGAGCTAGGGATTTTGAACATTTGTTCATGTGTTTGTTCACCATCGGAATGTCTTCTTTGGTGAAGTGTTTATATCCTCTGCCCATTTTTTAAATTGGGTTGCTTTCCTTTATCTTACTGTTGTGCTCAAGTAATTTATAAATTCTAGACATAAGTCCCTTATGAGATATGTCATTACCAAATATTACCCCCACCCCAAGTCTGTGGCTTCTCTTTTTACCCGGTTGGAGAAGTTTTGGGATGTACATAGTGATTTTATTCTTAGAAGGTCCCATTCCTCTATTTTTATCCTTTTTTGGTTGTAGGTTTTTCAGGATGCTTGGAAGACTGTTTATGTTGTGGATTAGGACTTCTAGAGTTCTTCCAAGTTTTTCAAGTTCCTATCAACAAATGAATGGATAGAGAACATGTGGTATATTCACACAATGGAATACTATGCTGCATTGAAAAACAAGCAACTAATGAAATATTATACAAAATAGGTGACCCTGGAGGATATTATGCTGAGTGAAATATCTCAGTCACAAAAATACAAATACTGCATGGTGCCACTGTTCTAATGCAGGTCTGACATTCAGAGTTGGGGGAATACTAAGAGGGGATAAATAATGTATATGCATTCAAACAGATGAGGGAGAGAACTATTTAGGAGGGATATATGATTAAGCACTACCGTCATGACAAGAGTCCAAAATGAAAGCTGCGTGGTGGAGTGGACTGGGGTGGGGGAGGATTGTATAACAATGAAAGAATTATTATTATTATTATTATTATTATTATTTTCAAAGAGATAAGTGAACTGGGGTGGAAGCATGGTCAGGGAGGAAAGTGTGCAACAATGAATAAATGGAATACCAAAGTCTGTAAACTTTCATTAAATTTTAAAAAAAGATAGTAAAAATAAAAAGAAATGAGGATTTTGAAACTTTATATCCTATCATTTGGACATGATGTCAGAAATGTTCAACCACTTTGATATTATAAAAGGAACATAAGATGAATTGCCCTAGTATCTGGAGAATGGGCTTGAACATAATAATTTTGAAGATGGCACAAGACCTGAAGTTTTTCGTTCTATTTACACTGAGTCAATGAATCACAGCCAACTTAATAGCATTCAACAACAACTATCCATGTTATCGTTGTCGTACTGTGCCTTTGAGTTGGCATCTACCCAGGACTGACCCTCCAGGGGATTGTGAGGGACAGTAAATCATGCGCGAAAAGACTGTCCATTCTCCCACAGAGCAGCTGGTCCATTAGAACCACATACCTTTGGGACTTCAACATAGCTTACCATTAGGACACAAGAGCTCCTTCAGACATTGTAAATATTCACGGAATTAGAATCTAAGAAACGTAGGCGAAGATCTGAATAATCCATCAACTGTACGATCCATAGGTTGTCATTGTTTTGTGCCCTCAAGTTAACTCTGACTAACACTGATCCACAACTCATGATGATTCTCACTTAAATGAACAACAAATGGGAAACTTGTCCTAGTCTGTGTCATCTTCACGACAGTCAACATATTTGCTGCAGTCTCGCTGTCAACCCATCTCCTTGAAGGTCCTCCTCTCTTCCATTGACTCATTTTCTTACTATGTTCTTTTTTGAGGACTAATTCCTCCTGCCAACAAGCCCAAAGGATGTGACAGCAAGTTTCACTGTCTTTGCCTTTAAGGAACACCCTGGCTACACTTCCTCCAAGACAGATTTGTTTGTTCTGTTGGCAGTTCATAGAATATTCAATACTCAATTATCTAGGTGTTTAAGCAATATTGATATTTGGGCTATAATTACTACCTTAATTCTCCAATTCTAATACAACATGTGACATATGTCTTAATAACGTAATTCAACCAGTGAATCATACCCACAATGGGTTTGGGTTTGCTTTGGTGTAAAGAAAAATGTATATTTGTAGAAGACAAATAGATAGTCCTTGATGTTCTGAATACAATTTCACTAAAATTTTCATTAAAATAGAATTAATGACTTTTATTATTATTACTCAGGTCTAGACCACAAATCATCTGCATGAATGACTGCTGTTAATAATCTCAGTTATAGTCCCACAGAACTCACTTCTTCCTCATTGCTGTGGAAGGTGCCTGATGACTTTTTTTAATGTTGAGCCTGTATTTATTTAAGGTCTTGTTTGTTATTTATTCATACTAGTAACAATATTGACATTAATAATAATTAGTGACTAGAATGAAAAGGGATGGAAGTTGTCATAAATTAAATGGAATGAAAAAAGATCCATGGATCTCTTGTTGTTGTTGCTGATGTTATTGTTATATACCCTCAAGTCAACTACAACCCATATCAACCGTCTGAACGATAGCTCTGAACCCTGCCCTATCCTGAGCCCATCTCACCGTCTCTGATACACCAGACCTCATTGCCACAATCACTGTGTCAATCCATTCCATCCAGTACTGACCCTCTACCCTTCCAACCATGATGTCCCTCTCCAAGGACTGGTCCCTCCTGACAGCACCTATGTGAGATGAAGCTTTACAATTCTTGCCTCCAACAAGAAAACTGGTCTCACTCTCTCCAGGACGGATGCATGGTTTTATTCTATCCCACAGATGCCTGCGCTGAACGAACCTTATTAGAGTACATGGGGAAATGCTGGTTATAAAAGGGATAAACACATGGAAACTCCCCTGCCCCTCTTCTAGGAAAAATGTCTCATGTACCTTGAGTGCATTATAAAAAGCAGAAGTTCCATTCACATGAAATATTGAAATGCTACATTATATGCATTATAAGTTAGAAAACTATTTCACACTGTGAAATTAAAATGTTGTCTTTATTTCACAGTCAGGAAGTTGGTAAGAGTCGCACTGCCAAACCGAAAGTGAAAGCCTTCTCGGGTTTGAATCCACCAGCTGCTCCAAGGGATAGAGTTAGGAAATCTCATCCCATGTGACTTAGAGATTCTACAGTTCCACTAGAAGGTTAGCTGCCTGTCCGTTACAACTCAATGGCAATGAGTGTTTTGAGTTTTGTAAGTAAAATTTTGAAAAAGGCAATCAACAAAGAGCTATAAGAAATTCAGGCTGGACTCAAAGGAGGATGTGGAACTAGAGAGATCATGGCTGATGTCAGCTGGATCTTGTTAAATGAAAGATATTTACCAATGTTTTATTGACCATACAAAGGGTTTTTGACCATACAAAGGGTGAGTCATAATGAATTATTAATATCATAAAGAATGGGAATTCGATACATTTAGTTATGCTTGCTTGAAACTTGAACTTAAGGAATGAAACAATCGTTCCAACAAAAGTTGGAGAATCTGTGCTGTTTAAAATAAGGAAGGGTATTAATAGGGTGGTGTCCTCTCACTGACACAAGCTTGC
>NW_006399774.1:9021027-9050538 GCF_000299155.1 Elephantulus edwardii
GGGAAGATGGGCGGGGAGTGTGATGGACCCTTTAGATGCCCAGCTTTCTGCCAGTCAGGCTCCTTACACCCTTTCTGCGCGGCCTGCGGAACAAATGCTGCGCGGTTTGACGTCTTCAGTGAAGAATAATAAAGAAACAAGATAAGAAGAAGTTTCATTAACAAGCTGTAATATGCAGATCATACACTGTGATTGCAGAAAGGAAAGAAGACCTCAAGCATGTACTGAATGTGAAGAAAACCAAAATCCCACAACTATACCAGCAATAACATTACAGAGAAAAGATTGACATTGTCAAACATTCATTTTACTTGGATCTACTATCATTACATGAAGCAGTCAAGAAATGAAATGATGTTATATCAGGTAATTCTACTGTAAGACTTCTTTAAAAGATTCCATAGCAAAAAAAAAAAAATCATTTTGAGGACTAATTACCCATAACCCAAATCCTGTTATTGTCAATTAACTAATGCACATGAAAGCAACAATCTCATCTTTCTTGGTTCCACAATCCCTTGATAATAGCAGTCAGGAGATCAGATGACATATTATATGGGTAATTCCTCTGTCAGGGACCTCTCCAAATTACTGAGGAGCAATGATGTCAGTCCAAAGATTTAGGTGTGCCTGATTCTTGCCATGGTTTTTCACTCACTTGCTCTGCATCTAACAGTTGGACAATGAATAAAGACAAATCAATTAATGCCTTTGAACTATGGTGCTAGAAAAGAGTATTTAATATCCCATGAAATGCAAAAAAAAAAAAAACAAAAACCCTAGATATGTCTTGGAGAAATGCATCCAGAATGTTCCTTGGAGGCAAAGATAACACCTTCACCTCACATATTTTTTATAATTGCTAGAGATGCGCTTCCTTGAAATGGCAAATGGTGCTTAGAAAGGTGGGAAAATAGTGAAGGAGAGGAAGATCCTCAACCAAATGAATAGATAAAAGGTGGGAAAATAGTGAAGGAGAGGAAGATCCTCAACCAAATGAATAGATACAGTGACTGCAGCCATAAGCTAAAGTGTATCACAGACGATGAATGAGGCACAAGATAGGACAGGGTTCAAAGGATCATTATGATCATACTTGACACAATGGCATGTAACAACAACAACAAAGAAGAATTGATACTTTGTAATTATTATGTTTCAGTTCTTCCTTAGTTTCAAGGAATGCAGCCTTCGGTATGAATTAAGGCTCAATGTCAAGAAGACAAAGATTCTCACCATTGGACCAACTGGCAGCAACAGGATGGATGGTGAAGAGATTGAGATTGTACACAGCTTTAGTTTGCTTGGCTCCACAGTCAACACTCTTGGCACCAGTAGCCAGGAAAGAAAAAAACGTATTGCGATGGGAAAGTCTGCTGTTAGGGACCTCTCCAGGGTACTGAAGAGCAACGGTGTCACGCTGGAGACTAAGGTGCGTCTGATAGAGGCAATGGTCTTTGCAATCATTTGTTATGCATCAGAGAGTAGGACAATGACTATGAAAGATAGGAAGAGAGTTGATGCCTTTGAACTGTGGTGCTGGAGAAGAGTATTGAATGTACCATGGACTGCCAAGAAAAAAACAGATTCATCCTGGAGAGAAACCAGGCTCCTCCTTGGAGGCAAGGATTCTGGGGCTTCATCTGACATATGCTGGACATGCTGTAAGGAGGAACAGGTCTTTGGAGAGGGACATCGTGCTTGGAAGGGTGGAAGGACAGTGCAGGAGGGGAAGGCCCTCTATGAGGTGGATTGATTAAGTGACTAGAGTAACCGGGATGGGTGTGTCAGAGGCAGTGCAATTGGCACAGAATAGAGCAGAATTTAGGGCTGTTGCACATAGGGTCGCTATGAGTCGCAAGCAACTCGATGGCACATAACAACAACAATTATTATGATGTTGGTGAAAAATGTTAATATAAAAAAAAAAAAGAAAAAACCACCCAGATGAAACATAGCATAATTGAAAATCAGGGAATTAGAACGTCAGGGATGTGTCCTATCTCCATATCTTTTCAATCTATTTGCAGAACAGATCATTCAGGAGGCTGGACTTTACAAGGAGGGATGTGGCAACAGGATTGGAGGAAGACTCATCAACAACCTGCATTATGCAGATGATACAACCTTACTTACTGAAACTGAGGAGGATCTCAAGTGCTTTCTGTAGAAGGTCAAAGACTGTAATCTTCATATGGATTGAAGCTCAAAGATTCTCACCACTGGGTCAATAGTCAACACCATAATAGACGGAAAGTGATTGAGGTTGTTAACAATTGTAGCTTGCTTGGCTCCAGAATCAACACTCTTGGCACCAACAGGAATTCAAAAGATGGATTACACGGGGAAAATCTGCTGTTAGGGACCTCTCCAGAGTACTGAGAAGCAACAATGTCAATCTAGAGACTAAGATGCACTTGAACCAGGCCATGCTCCTCACAATTACTTGCTATGCATCAGAAAGCTGGACAATGACTAAGGATGACAGAAACAGAACTGATGCCTTTGAGTTGTATGGTGGAGAAGAATCTTTAACATACTATGGACCACCAAGAAAACAAATAAGTCTGCCTGGGAGAGGGTGAAAACAAGTCTCTCTATGGAGGCTAGAATTTTGAAGCTCCGTCTCACGTACTTTGGGTGTGTGACCAGAAGGGATGGTCCTTGGAGAGGGACATCATGCTCAGAAGGGTGGAGGGACAGTGTAGGAGAGGAAGATCCCAGATGAGATGGATTGAAACAGTAACTAGAGCAATGGGGGTCGGTATGTCAGAGTTGGTGAGACTGGCTTAGGACAGGGCAGGCTTCAGAGCTGTTGTAGATAGTGTTGTTATGAGTAACAGATGAATCAACAGCACCTAACAAAAAAAAAAAAAAAACAACAACCAAAGAAGAAACAAACATGTCTAGGAAGAAAGATAGCCAAAATGTTATTTAAAAGCAAATCTGGACCTCTGTACACGTGCAGGGGGAGAGGAGGATTAATTATGGGGTTATACGATGTTATGGGGGTGGTGAGGGAAATGGAAAGAATTTCTTCTTGCAAACAATGTATTTAAATTTGTAAATAAACTAGGAGAAGTTTTTAAAAAAATATTAAAGTAAAAACATGGTAGTGGAAAAAAAAAAAAAAGCAAATCTGTACCACGTACTTAGGACATATGTCAAAAGAGAATAGTCTCCAGACAAGAACATGGCTTTTGGTGGAACAAGTGTCAACGAAAAAAGAGGAACATGCTCAACGTGATGAATTGACACATTTCAAAAATGGACTCAAACACTGCAATGATTAAAGAGTATAACATATAGCCAAACAGTGTTTTGCTCTCTTTTAAATAGGTTTCTGTTAGAACCCAACATGTGACATCTAATAACTACAACAGGATACGGGGAGCACAGAATGGAAATTTTGCCTGTGTTTAAATAAAGCTTGGAAAATAAAACCCACTGGGGCTCCTTGAGACATTTTTAAAACTAATATTATTCCATTAATAGTCTTGTTTATAATAGTATGTTGTTTTTAGGTGACGTTGAGTTGACTATGACTCATAACAACCCTATGAACAACAGATCAGAACCCTGTGCTATCCTCAGCATCTCTGACACAGAACAGCCCATTATTGCATTTACTGTGTCGATCCATCCCACTGAGAGTCTTTCTCTCTTTCACTGAGCTTTCCCCTTTCCCAACTTAATTCCCCTTCGAAGGAATAGCCTGTCCTAGCCACATATCCCAAATATGTGAGAAGGAGTTGTGGCATTCTTGCCTCCAGGGACCACCCTCACTATACTGTTTCCCAAAAATGCACCTCACCTGATGGACTTCACAGGAATCGAACTGACTATTTTTTGGGGGGGTGGGGAGGACTCACTGGAGAAGCTCAATATCAGCAGTCAAAACCAGATCAGAGGCTGATTGTGGAACAATTAGTCATGTGCAAGTTCAAACTGAAACTTAAGAAAATAAAAATGAATATACATGACCTACAATACAATCTTGAATATAGGTCATCTCCAGAATAAGTTTCAGGCAGTGAACACACTAATGATCGAAAACCAGATAAGGCATAGCATGAAATCAAAGATACCATTCATGAGAGAGCAGAAAGTCATTACAAAGACAGAAAAGGAAGAAAAGAGCAAAATGGATGTCAGAAGTGACTCAGAAAATTGCACTATAGAATGAAGAGGCCAAAACAAAGAGATGAAATGCCAATGTAAGAGAGATGAACAGAAGATTTCAAAAGGCATCTCGAGAGGATCTAGTAAAGTATTAGAACTGAATGTTCAAAGAACTGGAGTTGGAGAATAAAAAGTCAAATACTCACCATTTTTAAAGCTGAAAGAACTGAGAAACAAAGTCAAGCCATAAATTGCAACACTGAGAGATTCTTTGGGCAAAAATCTTCAATGATCAGGAAGCATCAAAAGAAGATTTTTTTAAAAAGTGAACTGAGGAAGGGAGAAGGAGAAAGAGGGAGTAAAATGTGAAACAGTGAATAATTGAAACTTTTCTTTACATTTTCATTAAAATTACAATTAAAATAAAAATTTAAGTATAAAAAGATGAGAGAAATACACTGAGTAACTGTGCCAAAAAAGAATTAGTTGAAACTAAAAAAAAAAAAATTCAGGAACTATGATATGAACAAGACTTAAGTGGAATGAAGGAAGAAGTTCAAGCTACACTTAAAGACATTTACATAAAAAAGGTCCCAGGAATCAATGGAATACCAATTGATATGTTTCAAATAACAGACACAGTATGAAAGTGTTCACCAGTTCATGCTAGGAAATTTGGAGGACTGATGTTTGGTGAACTGACTGGAAGATATCCATATTTGTTCCCATTCCCAAGAAGAGTGATTCAGTCACATGTGGAAATTATCAAACATTAATATCACAAGCAAGTAAAATTGCTGAAGATTATTTAAAAATGGCTGGAATAGTATATTGACAGAGAACTGCCAGAAGTTGAAGCAAGGTTTAGAAGAAGCTGTGACACCAGGGATATCATTGCTGATACCAGAAGGATCCTGACTGAAAGCATGGAATACCAGAAGAATGTCTATAGCAGCACAAAAGGCAAAACTTCACAATAAAAACTGGGTTTAAGTGACAAACAAAAACATATTGCTCTTTCCACCATCTTTCCGTGCCACCACAATGGTGCACGTGAACGTCCTGGCTGACGCTCTCGAGACCATCAACAAGAGAGGCAAGCGCCAGGTTCTTACCAGGTCATGCTCCAAATGCATACTTTGGTTCCTGACAGTGATAATGAAGTGTAGCTGTTTTGGTGAATTTGAAATCATTGGTGATCACGGAGTGGAGGAAACTGTTGTCAACCTCACAGGCAGGTTAAACAAGTGTGGCATTACCAGCCCCAAATTTGAAGTGCAGCTCAAAGATCTAGAAAGTGGAATAATCTGCTCCCATCCTGTCAGTTCAGTTTCTTTACAATAATAACCTCAGCTGGAGTCATGGACCACAAGGAAGCAAGACGAAAACACACAAGGAGAAAAAATCCTGGGATTCTTTTTCTAGGGGTGCAATGCACAGTGCAAATAAAATTCCTCAATGGGAGAAATAAACCAAATCAGCATATTGCTATTAATAGAGTTGAGAAACTAAATCACTGGCAAGTATTAAGTCCTTCATATCAAAGGAAATATCTGATGATCAAAGCAAAAACGTCTTGATTCTACTTTTAAATAGTATGAAATTTTGCAGTCACCAAAAAACCAAGTGTTTGGTAGACACCAAAATGTCTTGGATCTGACAACAAAAAAAAGAAGGGATAATTGTGAGATCTGATGGACACAAATTGGAAGGTCTAGAGAACAGAGCTGAGAGAGAGTGATTCCTTACTTCTTACCTGTTATTAGTTATCAGGTTAGTTCAGTCTGTGGATACAAGGATTTGGCCAACTGTAGGTCATCTTTATGAGGTTGTTTGTGTGAGTCCAGAGTCTCAGCTATCATTATTAATCCATCTCTTAGAATTTCTTTCCTTTTTATTAGCGTTACACTTTAGCAAACATCATGCCCCTTTCTTGGCACTGAACTTGCCTAGTGAGATGTTCAAATAAGTGGATCCAAGTCTCACTTATCTTCTAAAGAGCATTCTCATTGTATTTCTTCTAATATTGATTTGTTTTTTCTTAAAGTTCATAATGTATGCAATATTCTACTCCAACACCACATGTGAACATATCAATATTTTGTCTTCTTTTTCCCTTGTTTAACATTCACATACATATGAGGTGATTGAAAGGACCATAGCTTAGGTCATGTCTGTCTTAGTAATACAGCAAGGAGAAAGGACTGGAACGGTCAACAAGTTCCTCCTACTTGGCTCTACGATCAATAGCCTTGGTGCCAGCAGTCAGGAGACTAGGTGACATATTGCACTGGGAAAGTCTGCAGTCAGAGATCTCTCCAAATTATTGAGAAATGATGATGTCGGTTTGAGGACTAAGGTGCACTTGATTCAGGCCATGATCTTTTCAGTCACCTGCTATACATCTGAAAGCAAATGCCCATCAACAAATGAATGGAATGAGAAATTGTGGTATGTTCACATAATGCAATACTGTGCAGTATTAAGGTGTAAGGATTTTGGAAAATACTATATAACATGAGACCTATACTTGGACAAGAAAGCAACCCTCAGAACAGAGCAGGGAAACACTGTATGGTTCAAAATCAGGATGGGAGTGCATCAGGGATGTGTCCTGTCTCCATACTTTTCAATCTATATGCAGAACAGATGATTCAGGAGGCTGGGCTTTATGAGAAGGAATGAGGCAATAGGATTAGAGGAAGACTCGTCAACTTACATGAAGATGTCACAATCTTGCTCGCTGAAACTGAGGAAGAGCTGAAGCACTTGCTGCAGAAGGTTAAGGCGTGCAGTCTTCAATATGGACTGAAGCTCAACATCAAGAAGACAAAGATTCTCAACCCTGGGCCATTTTGCCAGCACCATGATGGATGAAGAAGAGACTGAGGTTGGTAACAGCTACAGCTTCCTTCGCTCCACAATCAACACTATTGGTACCAACAGTCAAGAAATCAAAAGACAAATTACATTAGGTAAATCTTCTGTCAGGCATATCTCCAGAGTACTAAGTAGCAACTAAGTCTAGAGACTAAGATGCACGTGATCCAGTCCGTGGACTTTGCAATTCCTTGTTACTCATCAGAGAGCTGGACAATGACAAAGGATGAAAGGAGAATAATTGATGCCTTTGAGTTGTGGTGCTGGACAAGAGCCTTGAACATACCATGGAATACCAAATAAACAAATAGGTCTATCTTGGAGAGAGTGAAACCAAATTTCTCCATGGAGGCTAGGATTTTGAAGCTCTGTCTCACATATTTTGGGCATGAGGCCAGGAGGGATCTGAGAAGGACATCATGCTCAGAAGGGTGGAGGGATAGGGCAGAAGAGAAAGACCCCAGATGAGATGGATTGATACAGTAACTAGGGCAATGGAGTAAGTGTGTCAGAGTCAATGAGACTGGCTCAGGGCAGGGCAGGCTTCATAGGCTCGCTATGAGTTGCAGACAACTTGATGGTGTACATAATAACAACAATAACAACAACAACAACAACAATGTAACCGAAGATAGTTTAGAGAGCATTATGCTGAGTGAACTGAGTCACTTTCGTAGTGGCAACTACTGCATCAGACCATTATTCTAAAAATAGAAGGATAGCTAGTCAGATGTGTATTAGTGTCCACAGGAGGATAACAGAGTGTAGCAGGCAGATCGGCAGGAAGGTGAAGGAATGGGAAAGATTCAATTAAGACTTGAAAAGATGGTGTAATAATAGGCATAGAATGGTAATTTATTACATGGGATACAATGCATATGAATAATTCTATGAAACACAAGGTAAATGAGGGATTGTATGGAACACAAAGAATATGAATGAAATACAACGGAAATAAATTACTGTGAGAAATCAATAAAAAATGAGGAAAAAGAGGCAAAAAGAACTCTGAACCTATTTTTTCACTGTGAATGTAGAATCTTCACACCCTACCACACAGAAACATAGTCACTGAGGTCATAGTCACAGGAGAAGACACAAACAAGTTCCTCCTCAACTGTGAAGGCCCCTGGGAATCACCTCTCCTCCCATCACCATCAACACAGCAGTGCATGATGCATTTAGTCTAAACATCTTCAACATAAAATGAATGTTGTTGAGTATGGCAGGGTCAGAACCGACTCATAGCTGATACTCCAGTGGGTTTTCAGAGGCAGTTAATCTCACGGGAGGAGACTGCCCATCCTTCTCCCTCAGAGCAGCTGGCGGACTTGAACCACATGCCTTCCGGATTGCAGTGCAGTTTCTTGCCACTCAGACCATAGGAGAAGTATTTATCTCAGGGGGAGCCCTGGTGATGCAGTGATTAGGCACTCAGGTGCTAACAGAAAGGTCAGTGGTTTGAACCCTTTCACTGCTCTGATGGTCTAGTGGATAGTGAGTTGCCCAGTGAATAGGGAGCCCTGGTGGCCCAGTGTATAGGGTGCTCTAGAGGCCCTACCTGGTAGCCTGACAAATGAGCAATTGCATGGACAACACGAAGGCACTTGGTTCGAATCCACAGCTTCCCTACACAAGACAGATAGGCAGTCTCTGTCTGTGTAACTTACCATCTCTGAATACCCACTGGAGGGTAAACTATGACTCAGTTCTGACTGAACAGTAATGAGAGAGAGAGAAAGGGAGCAAACGAGCGCTGTGTAGGAGAGAAATGTGGTAGTGTACTTTCTTACAGATGACAATTTAGAACACTCTCTGGGGCATTTCCACTCTGTTCAGTAGGGAACGTAGGAGCCAGAATCAACTTGATTGCAATGAGTTTCTTGGTTTGTCTCAGTGGGAATGGTGGGAAAATGAATTTTCAATTACCACCTAGAACAAACATAAGGACTCACAACGGCAGACATTTGAAAATCATTATTGTTGTTTTTGTGTGGGTGTTCTGGGTCTAAAATGACACACAAGTTCAGGGTATATAGCTGTCAACACATCTCCTCGCCGTGACAAGGACTTTGATCAATTAGCTTCTACATCAACAATTATGGAACACAGGCAATTGGAAGTTGTTTATAAAATAAGAGGTCATTTTCACAAATATTACAGTACTTATTGTACCCAAGTATAATTTTCTAGAACTCCCATAATAATGCAGAATTACTCTCCGTTCTATAGATAATGCTAGTTATTTATGCTAAGGGAAAAGAAGTATCAAATTTGCAAGTGAAGCATTTTTTTAGTGCTCAAAATATGACCGAAAGAAACGTGATGACAATTTAATTGCTTCAAAATCATATTCTTAGATATACAGTTTATCATTCTAAAGCAATGCATTCCAATTCAATCTATGAATTATTAAGCCCACAGTTTCATAGATTTTTGTTGTATTTTTGCCAAACAGAATTACTAAGGTTAATTTGATTGCAGGAGCATGAATGAGGTTGAGAGGCAGAAATCTTAAGCTCATTTCCTTCTTCACTCACCGCTTGTGATTTCTAGCTGTGGGCAAATTGCTTTAAACCTCCAAATCCTTCATTTTCTTATTGGTAACGATTAAGGGAATGGTGCTGGCCACACCCATCACAAACATACCTTGTGCAGCTGTCCTACTCCAGTAGCCAATTCAGCGTGTCCCCATATTTATGAAAGTAGAATTGTGCTCCAGAGGGCTTTCAGTCAGTAGATTCCTGAGACTAGCTTCTGATGTGCCACCAGGTATATTTGAACTTCCAACCTTCCAGTTGGTAGCCAAGCACGTTAACTACTTTTACCAGTCAGGGACTTAGAGTGACAAGACCTGCATGTACCTCCAGGATCTTCTCCTTGCTAGCTGTGAACCTGTGAAAATGACTAAAAATCATTAATTACTGAACTTCAGTATCCTCACTTAAGAGTACTGGTATTGTGTGGTGTTACCCAAAAAGATAAGCTGATGCCTTCACCTTTGATCTCCTGAAATAGGGCTTATGGTGATGCTATTAGTTAGGTGAATATATCAGGTCTTTATGCTATCTGTTGAGTCGTAGTGGATCAGGACAGGTCCTATTCCAATCCAAATTCTGTCCTTATCAGAGAGGAGACACAGAGCTAGGAGTTCAGAGAGGAATGGGCTAGATTCTTCCTCAAAGCTCAAAAGGAATCAATACCCTGAAATTGGACTCTCAGCCTCTCGAAATGAAAAGATACAATTCTGTTCTTTTAAGGGACCTTGTTTGTGGAATCTGTTCTGGAGACCCCTAGGAGCCAAGATAGACCTGTGTCATTCATACTCTATGGCTTGGTTGCCCATGGGCACCCTGAAAAGGGAGTGCAGGGTAGGGACCTCACATGTGCTGTCAGTTTGGGTTTCCTGGTACAGATTGGGCCTAAGTAGTGACCCTGAATGAGAGCAGGTGTGGCCACACCAAGCTGTCCAAGTGCCAATGTCGCATAAGCAGATTGCTCCAGTCATAGGCAACAACCAAGCCAACTTGCAGAGCCTTGTTAACCAGGGCAAGGTCTCCACAGAGAGTCTGCAAGCCAGAGACTCACTATCTTCTACAGAATAAAAGAGCCCCCACTGCATCTGATTCAGGACGAACACACCCCAAAGGAATACTTGGGGTGGGTAGATGTAAGATAGCTTCAGGAAAGGAAGCTGTTGTTATGGACCATCGAGTTGGGACTCACCTATAGCTGACTCTCTAGTGGGTTTTTGGAGGCTGTAAATCACAGGGTCATGAATAACCTGTGTTATGTAGGCGGCACAACTTTGCTGAAAATGATAAGTATTTGAGGCACTTGTTGCAGAAGATCAAGGAATACAGCTTTCAGTATGGTTTGAATCTCAACGTCAAGAAAAGATGGATTGATAGGCAATATCATGATGGTTGGAGAAGAGGTTGAAACTGTCAACAGTTTCATCTTGCTTGGATCTACAATTAACATCTTTAGAAACAGCAGTCAGGAAAAAAGGAGATGCTTTGCACTGGGAAGATCTGCAGTTAGGAACTTCTCCAAATTATGAAAGAGTAATGATTGATGGCAGTTTGAGAACTAAGGAGACTCTGATTCAGGCCATAGTCTTTCCAATCACTTGCTATGCATCTGAAAGCTGGGCAGTGAATAAGGATGACAGAAGAAGAACTGATGCCTTTGAGCTGTGGTATTGGAGAAGAGCACTGGACATCCCAGAGATGGCCAAGAGAACAGGTATGTCTTGGAGATGGTGCAGCCAGAGTGCTCTTTGGAGGCAAGAATGATGAGGTTTCACCCCACCAACATACCTTGGGCATGTTGCTAGGAGGGGCTATTTCTTGGAAATAGGCATGATGCTGGTAAGGGTGAAGGATGGATGAAGGAGAGGAAGACCCGTAACCATGTGGTTTGTCACAGTGACTGCCACAATGGGTTATTGTGTGTCAGGAAGTGTGAGGATGGCACAAGATAGAACGGTGTTCAAATCTTTTGTTCAAAGGGTCACTATGAGTCATACTTGAGTGGACAGCACCTAACAACAACATATTACATAGGAGGAGATTTCCCATCTTTCTCTCGTGGACCATCTGTGGATTTGAACCACATGTCTTCAGGTTGATAACACAGGTCCTCACCAGTAAGCCACCAGAACTCTTTCTCTCTGAGCTTTCTGGCAAACTTGACTGTTTGAGAAAGGTGCAGGGACCCACAGCCAAAACTTAAGCTAATGATTCAAGAGACTGTGCCAGATCCCTGGGGACCCTGCCAGCTGAGCCCGTTACCTCTGAGGGACATATTTTCTGAGACAATGGGACATGTGCAGGTGCAAGGTATGAAGGAAGACAAGGTGTGAAGCTTTCTGGTAGTTTCCCTCTAGTGGACAGCAGGAGAGTTACATCTTTGAGGGTGACGTGTTCAGAGGCCACTCATTCTGCCTAGAAGGAAGTTTCCATTTCTCAGAAATGAACTGAACCGCTCCCACTTCCCAAAGAAGTCTGTCTTATTCATCATTGTGCCACGTGGACCCCTGTTTTGTCCCAGGATGAGCCTGAGAATGAAAACCAGAAGCCTTTGGTGAGGGTGCTGGGGTTTGGTGCCAAAGAAGATTTGGAAGGTTTTCTCTGTTGTCAAAATAGGAAGCCATGAGAAAGAGGACATCACACCTGTGATACAATCTTTCTGTAAACAATTCTACATGGAAAGTCTTTTCATCACCGTTGAAAGTGACACTCGAGGAGGTTGAGCAATTTGCCCCAAGTCAGTTTGTAAATGATGAAATCTAGATTTGAACCTAAAGCTAGATATGTAGATTTGTAATTGTGTGTGTGTAGTGGTCATGCGTCAAAGTCAAGTCAAGACTGACATACACAAGTCAAGCCCACACGCACAGCTGAATAGCACAGCCTGATCTTGTGTTACCCTCACAAGCCCTGTGTATTTTAAACCACTTTTGCAGCTTTGGGGACAATCTATCTCACTAAGAGTCTCTTTAGTGAAACTTGGGATACTTAACCCCATTTTCACCTTCCCCACCATTGTGATATCTATTTCTCTTTATATGTTGTTATGTATCATAGAGTCCTGTGACTCACATTCCTTTGTACAGCATCTCTGAAGCCTGTCCTGTCCTAAGCCAATCTCACTGACTCCAACACACCTACCCCCATTGCCATAGTTAGTGCATCAACTCACCTCACTAGGGGTCTTCCTCCCCTGTGCTGTCCCTCCACCCTTCCAAGCATATGTCCTTCTCCAAGGATTGGTCCCTCCTACCCACAGGCCCGAACTATGTAAGACGGAGCTTCAAAATCCTAGCCTCCAAGGAGAAACTTATTTTCTCCCTTTCCAAGATAAACTTATTTATTTTCTTGGCAGTTTATGGCATGTTCAAGACTCTTCTCCAGAACCACAACTCAAAGGCATCAATTCTTCTTCTGTCATTCTCAGTCATTATTCAGCTTTCTGAGGCATAGCAAGTATTCCTTAAGACCATGGACTGGATAAGGCGCACCTCAGTATTTAGACTGATATCACTGCTTCTCAGTTCTCTGGAGAGGTCCCTGACAGCAGATTTACCTAATTCAATTTGTCTTTTGATTTTCTGACTCCTGGTACCAATAATGTTGATTGTGAAGCCAAGCAAGCTGTAACTATTAACAACTTCAATCTCTTCTCCACTCATCAGGGTGCTACCAATTGGTCCAGTGGTGAGAATCTTTGTCTTCTTGATGTTAAACTTCAGTCTATATTAAAGACTACAGTCCTTGACTTTCTGCAGCAAGTGCCTCAGGATCGCCTCAGTTTCAGCAAGCAAGGTAATGTAGGTTGTTGATGAGTTTTCCTCCAATCCTAATGCCACATTCTTACTCATAAAGCCCAGCCTCCCAAATGATCTGTTCTTCACATAGATTGAAAAAGTATGGCAACAGGATGCATCCCTGATGTACTCTCAAACTAAATTTGTATTAGTTTAATAGGACTTATAATTTCTAAAAATTTAATTAGGCCAAAAGTTTACCTGATGAACAGCTCATTAAGAGTTGGTAATGACTGTCAGTGTTTAAGGGCAAATAGGGTACTCTGGAGACGACGTGGGTAGGGAGGTGTGCGGCCAGGTCAAAGACAGGTGGTTACATTGTGCAACAGCTGAAAGAGAGAGATGGACACTCTCCTCCTGTGCGACTTATAGCCTCTGAAAATCCGGTAGAGGGTCAGCTTTTAGTCAGTTCCAACAAGAAGGTCATGAGTTTGAAGAAAAGACAAACAAAATTATCCACTGGCTCCCATTCACGTCACGCTCATCGAGACACATGTTTCATTTGATCATTAACTCCAGCGTGGATTGCCTTTTGAGTTTGTCCTCAAGCCCACTAGGTGCATCGGCTTCATCTTTTGTGTGTCGTCCTTGCATAGGAGCCCTGCTAATCTTCTCTGTATCACTCCATTGTTAGTTTAAATGCTGTTGAATGAGCATGGCTTCGTCTTTGAACTTCAGAAACTTTCAGGAGGACTCTTGAGCAATAATATTAGCACAAGGTCCTCAACAAGTTGGATGGACACAGTGATTGAAGCAACGAGTTCAACTGTGTCAGAGATGACGAGGGTGGCCCAGAATAGGCCAGGGTCCGCATCTGTTGTTAATAAGGTCACTCTGAGTCATTCTCAACTTCACAACACCACACAACAACAACTTTATTTGTTAGTATGGTTAGGTTACAAAGATTAGGTTGTTATTTGAAAATTGACAGTATTATGCAAAAAAAAAAGGAAGATGATTATATCAGATCATAGAACAAAGACTAAATCATTGCATAAATGTCAAACTAAGTTAGTACACAACCTCCAGGCTACTATGCATCATAGCCCAGGCATTTAACCCTCATCATAACAGGCAGCGTTCCTCTTACTTGACACCTCAGTGTTTGGTACTGTCACATGCATGTTGCTAATGTGAAAATATTCAAAGAGTGGATTTTTAACTATTGTTGTTAATATAAATTTTTACATGAGAAGATCGGGGATAAGTGAAGAATAAGTGGTGTGTTATTCTTTTCTCCAGTCAGGCCGTACTACTGATCACCGAGGCCCTAATGACAGTGTGCTTTTGACATAGATCCTTTTCGTCAATATGTATTCCACATCTCTTTAACTTAAGTTGTTGAGTAAAACTCTGAAAAGCTGCCACGGCTTAAATAAAACTTTGGGGGCGGGGGTGGGGGTAATACCAGAAGAACCCACCTTCATTTAACATATGAAGAAATGTATTTCAGTTCCATCCAATTAGCAGTGCTCAGTAATATTAAAATCTGTTGACAAAGAGCGGCAGCTGCTCTGTGTTCCTGGATGTTAATTAATGAAGTTTTACTCTACAAATTGTGGAGAAACCAGATCTTTCATAGTCAGATCGCTTTCGCCTACACAAAATCTATGACTGAAAAAAACACAAAAAACCTGCTTATGTCAATATTTAAAAAAAAAAGATATCGTTATCTTTTAAATCGTCTAGATCTACATTTCTCTTTCTCAGTGTAAAGTTCCAAATAGGTGCCAATTTCCAAGGAGATCAACAGCGGTAATAATTGCAAGGTGGAAATTCTTAGGTGCCTCTTGTTGACAATTTTCTCAGGGCGATGGCTCACTGACAATGCTACAAAATGGTCATAAGCCTAACGAGGAAGTGTCACCAATTTTCAACCTGGAGAGGAGAGTATAATTACTGTGAATTTTAGTTTGAAACATTCAATGGAAAGTTAGAAAATAAACATTCATAAAAATTATTTTAGTATGAATCACCAAAAAGAAGGATTTTTTTATTTGAAAACAAACACAATAGTTTTCTAAAGCTTTAGAAATAACATCATCTCTTCATGTCAATATACAGATTTCCCTGATTATCTCACTTAGCATTCATGGTAGTATCAGCCAAAAATCAAGAAGCATGTTGTACTGGAAAAATCTGCCATCAAAGACCATTATAAGGATGTCAGTGTAAACGCTAAAATGTGCCCAACCCAAGCCATAGTATTTTCAACTGCTTGGGATGCATACCAAAGTCAGACAATGAAGAAAAAGACTGTAGAAGAGTTAATACCTTTGCACTGCAATGATGGCCAAGAGTGTTGTATACTTCATGGACTGCTCAAGGAACAAGGCCTGGGAAGAAGTTCATCCAGCATATGTTAGAGGCCAGTATGTGAGACACCGTCTCCAATACTTCAGGCATCTGGTCAAGAGGTTCCAATCATGCTGTGAAAAGCAGAAGGCCATCAAAAGGTAAGAAGACTCTCAAAGAGAGAGATTGGCACAGTGACTATGGCAATGGACTTGTGCACGCCAGAGATCGTGGAGTTAACACAGGAGAAGAAGTTTCCATCTCTTCACAGAGCAGAAGAGGAAGACCCTGGATGAGATGGATTGACTCAGTAACTGGAGAAACGGGGGTAATTGTGTCAGAGACAATGAAATTGGTTCAAGATAGGGCAGCAGTCAGAGCTATTGTATAAAGGCACACTATGGGACACAAGCAACTTAACGGCACATAACAACAACCAGGGTTACCATGAATCCGAGTGGACTCCACACCTCCTAAAAACAACAAGAACATCTCATTTGAGTTTTGGTTCTTTGATTGTTTGGTTTCCTTGGCTCAAAAGCTAAATATGGTTTAAATATTGCATTTAATTACAATGAACTATATCAGAATCTCCCTAATTTAATACATCAATCATTTTTTTTTCATGTTACATAACCACTAAGCTGGGGCCCAATTCCACATAATACCTCTGCTGGAAGGACCAACTGTTGTCTGCTACATACAGTTCTCTGGATGGAGGGCAGGAAATAAGACACGGAGCCACAGCTTCTAAGCACAGTGAGATCTTCTGTTCAGACCCAGTGATGCCATAGTCAAATGCATAGTTTTGGCCCTAGCAAGTCAACAATGAAGACAAAATTCAATCTTGCCTCCAGGCAATGCCAAAATGTTTTGCTTTGATACAGGGAGAATAAAGAATGCTGTCTATGGAGAGGGGTTTTGTGCCCAATTGTTGGTTATTGTTAGAGGACAGCACATGGTGACTCTGTGCGTGTAGAGCAGAAAGGCTTTATAAGTTTTCCATGTTATGGCCTTTACAAAACAGACCTCCAAGCCTGGTCATTGAGGATCCTCTGGGCAGGTTCAAACTCCCAACCTTGGGACTAGTAGTTGTATTTATAACCAAGTTTATCACCTAAAAGCTCTTCCCAGGGAGCTTTTATGTTCATTCTCCTCACCTTGGATCCTAGTTTCATAGGATGTAAATAGGTGCTGTGAAAATAAAAGGTGGCTTCTGTGGAAAAATCCCGAATTAAAGCGAGTTAACAGCTTTCTTGGTCACAGGTCTTCTCAGAGACATAAATATGCACCGTGCGTTGTTTAAGTCTCACAGATGGGGGTATGGAGTGGGCGTTTCTAAAATTCATTTGATCACAGAATCCTCTTTTCAGAACATCTTGAGGAAGTCGTGTTCTGAGGACAATCTTTGGAAAGTGTTAGTCAGCCTGGTGATGAGAATGTCCCCCAAGGGTATAATGATTCTGGAAGTACCTGCAATTCCAACCTCTTTTTAACTTTATATGACTTTATATATAATCATTCTTATATATCATGTTCTGTACATGTACATTGTGTTATGTTCAACTGTTCATGTACACTGTATACCATTCATATATTTTGTGTTTTGCATAAGCGTTAATATACATTATCCTCATGTGTGTTCCTTCTCCATACCTCTTCAATCTGTATGCTGAGCAAATTATTCAAGAAGCTAGACTCCATGACGAAGAATATGGGATCAAGACAGAAAGGAGACTCATCAATAACCTGGGTTTTGCAGATGATGACATAACCTTGCTTGCTATATGTGAGGGGAACTTGAAGCACTTGTAACAGAGGATTAAAGAATGCAGCCTTCAATATGGATTGCATCTCAACATCAAGAAAATAAAAATTCTTACCACTGGACTGAGAAGCAACTTCATGATAGATGGTAAAATATCTAAATTGTCAGCCACTTAATCTTGCTTGTAACCACAATTACCATCCTTGGTACCAGCAGTCAGGAAATCGAGGGATAAATGGCACTGGGAAAGTCTGCAGTTAGGGACATGTCCAACTTATTGAAGAATAATAATGTTCATTTGAAGACTAAGGTGTATCTGATTCAAACCATAGTCTTTCCAATCACTTGCTATGCATCTGAGAGCTGAACAATGAATTAGGCCCACAGAAAAAATTGACGTCTTTGAACTGTGGTGTTGGAGAAGAATACTGAACTTTCCATGCACAGCCAAAAGCACAAGCAAATATGTCTTAGAGAGGGTGCAGCCAGAGTGCTATTTGGAGGCAAAGATGATAAAGCTTCACCTCACATACTTTGGACGTGTTGTTAGGAGGGACTATTCCTTGCAGAGGGACATGATGCTCAGAAATGCAGAGAGTCAGTGAAGAAGAGGAAGAATCCCTTAACCAACAGTGACTGCTGCAATGGACTCCAGTGTGTCAGGAAGTGTGAGGGTGGCACATGATAGGACAGGGTTCAGATCTGTTGTCCGTAGGGTTGCTATGAGTCGTATTTGACTCGATGGCACCTAACGACAATATACACCATTTCCATCTTATTTTTCTTGCTAATGGTTGTATAAATGTTCAACTAATCCTGAGTCAAAAGATCACTGACTCAGCACCCACTTATTTTGAAGATTCAGATTCTGTGCCCACAAGGAGGCAGAAGATACAACACTAATGATTATCAAAATGATTTATCCAACTGGTGGCCATTGAATTTGCAAATCCAAACCAAACTCAAGGCCATCAAGCCAATTCTGATTCCGGTTCTGATCCACAACAGCTTTCCATAGGGGTCCTGAGGCTGTAAATCTTTGTGAATGGAGACTTCCAGCATCCCTAGATTTCTCCTGTAGACGCCCTAGTGGATTTGAACTGCTAAACTTTTGGTAAGTCTTCTTAGTCTAATTTTTATGAGTGTCCAATGAAGGATTCTTTAAAACAAATCATGTCTTAAAGAATTGTGACCTATGAAGGAAATAGTGTGATGAGGAAGACAGGACTAATCAATGTGAGACAAGTAGGTGCCAAAATTTGAAGCCAAGGACAGATAATAGTCAAGCCAACTAGAGGAAAACAAGGCAACCCTTCTTAACTAATTGGAGATAGCTGTCAAATCAACTCCAATTCAGGCTAACCCCCTGCATGTCAGAGGAGAAATCTGTTAGACTTTCTGATCACAGATTAATCATAAGTAGGTCAGCAGGCATGGGTGACCTCAAGCTGTTTTGGTTAGCTGAGCATGTTAACAATTCAAGAGAAGAGAGCAGCAATAGTACTTAAGAGACAGGCTATCGTGAAGATTAAACTCCAAGCACTTAAAATAAGATCTGCCTTGAAGTAAATGTTCAATTAATATCAGCTACTTTTTCAATCTGTATGAAAACAGATCATTCAGGAGACTAGACTTTATGAGGAGGAATGTGGCATCAAGGTTAAAGGAAGACTCATCAACAATCTGTGTTATGCAGATGAGACAACCTTGCTGGCTGAAACTGAGAAGGACCTGAAGCACTTGCTGCAAAAGGTCAAGGACTGTAGTCTTCAATATGGATTGAAGTTCAATATCAAGAAGACAAAGATTCTCACAACTGATCCAACTGGTAGCACCATGATGGATGGTGAGAAGATTGAGGTTAACAGTTATCGCTTGCTCAGCTCTTCAATCAACACTCTTGGCACCAGCAGGCAGGAAATCCAAAGATAAATTGCACTGGGAAAATCTGCTGTCAGGGACCTCTCCAGAGTCATGACAAGCAATGATATCAGTCTAGAGATTAAGGGGTGGCAGATTCAGGCTGCATACTTTGCAATTATGTGCTATGTATCTGAAAGCTGGACAATGACTAAGAATGACAAAATAAAATTTAGGATGAGGGATTGAATAACAGTGAAAGAATTTTTTTCTTTTACTTTTTTTTTTTTCTTTTACTTTTAAAAAAGAAAAGTGAATTGGGGGAAGGGGTGGGCAGAGAGAAAAGTGCAACAATGAATGAATGGAAATAAAAAGTCTCTGTAAACTTTCTATAAAAGAAAATTTTCAAAAAATGTAGTGTTGGCGAATACTGCTGAACATACCATGGACTGTCAAGAGAACAGGTCTGTCCTAGAAAGGAAACCAAGTTAAACCTTGGAGGCAGGGATTTTGCAGTTCTGTTACATACTTTGGACATGTTACCAAGAAAAACCAGGCCTTAGAGATGGACAACATGCTTGGAAGAATGGAGGGACAGTGTAAGAAGGGAAGATCCTGGATGAGATGGATCGATACGGTAACTAGAGAATGGGGGTGAGTCAATCAGAGGCAGTGAGATCAGCTCAGAACAATACAGACTTCAGACCTCTGGTGCAGAGGGTCGCTATGAGTTGCAGCTGACTCAACGGCACGTACCACGACCACCACTCTGTATGGTGTTGGTGAAGAATAGTGACTATATCATAGATTGCCAAAAATATGAACAAAGCTGTCTGAGAAAAAGTGGAGCCAGAATGTTCTTTAGAAATGAGGATGATGAGGCTTTGACAAGCTATGAGCAGGGATAAACCCCTGGAGTAAGAAGGATGCTTGACAAAGAAAAAGGTTAGTGAAAAAGTGGGAGGTTCACAGGGAGTGGTTGTAACAGTGGGATCAAACTCAGCGAAGGGTCTGAGGTGGATGTAAGACCTACAGGGTCTTATTGTGTTGAACATTGTCACGGTAAGTAGGAGGTGACTTAATGGCACCTAACAGCAGTAACAACTGTGTTGTCTATCTGATATTCATATATCATATATATCAATCATATATATAATATATCATATATATCATAGGATTGGTGGAGAAAGATGCAAGTAATGTATTCCAGCATCACTTCTCAGAATGCTTCAAGAACTTCAGAAAATGGTATTAAAAACCAAAAAACAAACTCAGCTGCCTCAAGCACAAAGAGCAGGGGCAGCGTGTCATGTTTGGTGCAGTTTTTGAAACTTGAACTCTCTCATCTTTTTTCGAAACCAAATGTCATGCTGTGTGAGAGTTCAGCTATGATGCATGGTAGGAAAATGACATTTGATCTCGCCTGCCTGGAGAATGGGAGCTGATGATGGACCAGCATCGGACCAGGGTCCTCCTTCCCATCAGAAGGCGAAAGGTGGGGAAGTAGGGAGGGCGATTTGTGCACAAGTTGCAATTATCCTTGGCAACCCTGAGCCTGACAGTGGCTGCTGCCGGGCCATCGACACTGCTTCCTGCCGCCGGCTGCTTAATGCTGCCAAGGTGATGGGACCTGGAGAGGAGAGCGAATGGGTGGTAATTATGACTGACACGGTGACGAGCCGTGGAGACACGGGCCTGCAGAACAAAACGGCGCAGTTAGCTAACAAGAGATGGGCATGGCTCTTCTTTCTTTTTTTTGCTGGCACTGTCTCCTGTCTGACACTTCTGAAATTGGAAGGAAGGAGGGGAGCAGCATTTTAAGCCTCATATTCAGAGGGATAATAGGCCAGCTGGGTTAAAGACAGAATGCTTAACATCTGTTCCTGCAGCCGTGACTCTGTCGGCCAGTGTTTTCATGCTGCTTTGTCCACAGTGCTCTTTGCTGACCATTTTATCCTTTTGAAAGGTGTCCTTTGGGGTCTCTCTTTGATGTAGTGTCATCTCACACACACACACACACACACACACACACACACACACACACACACACAGAGCCTGTTGAGCACTGATCAGCCTGCTTGTGGTTTTCTTGAGATCGCCATTCCTGATTGACACAGGTGGGTTCTTCCCCACGAGGCCAGCTTTTTCTCTCATACCCTTGACCCTTGTGCTGATAGTCTTGGTACCTGGCTGGACATGGAGTCCCTAGATGCAATAAACACTTGAGATACCAGGCTGCTAACTGATAGGTTGGAAGTTCACATTTACCCAGAGAAACCTCAAAAGAAAAGTGTGACTATTTAATTATAAAAAAAGAAATCAGCCATCAATACCCAGTAGAGCATAGTTCTGCCCTGACCCAAAGGGTTGCCATGAATAGGAATCAACTCCATAATGATTTATTTATTGGTTTCTCAGGCTAAGGAGAAGAAATTGGAGAGTGTTCTCTCATGAACTGTTGTTGTCATTCTTATGTGCCATTGAGTCGATTACAACTCATGACATTGAAGTCAGTGAGTGGAGTCCAACTCATAGCAACCCTATAAACAACACTTCTGAACCCTGACCAGTCCCACACCACCCTCATGATATCCCCATGGTGCAGGCCATTACTATAATCACCGTGTTGCGGTCTTCCTCTCTTCCATCAGTCGTTCTTTTGACATCCTGGAAAGTTAGAAACCTACAGCCGCCAGAGTTAGGAAAGACTCGGAAGATGTTCTGTGGTAACCACTGAGTGCACGTTGTAAAAAAGACGAGATTATTCTATCAGATCCATTTCTCATACTAGTCTTAATTCCAAAGTTTCTTGCCCATCTCATCACTATGCTAGTTTACGTGACTCAACCAACCCGAGGCCTTCACATATTGGTTTTGAAGTTGCGGAACTGAACCAGGTATATTGTAAAGTCCGGTGGCAGCAGCTCATGACCCAGTCCTGGAAGAAAACTAGTTTGTTCTCTTGTTTTTAAAAACATATTTAATCTTAGGTTTATATGTATGATGTCAAACTAATGCTTGGGGGGGGGGGGAAGAATATATTTTGGCCAAGAATTTATTAACCCTTTTATTGATTTTTTTTTTGTCTTGCACTAAGGGTAATCTATTTAAAGTCGAGCTAAAAGTATCAGCCACTATAATTTCACAAGTTAAAATATAGCCCTATTCTTTTCCAATTTTTGTTGGAAGTTTCTATTCTGTAGATGCATAATAAAACTATAAAAAGGACATAAGTTGTAGCTTCTGGTATACTGAAATGTGTTCTCCTAAAAGAAGAGAACATGTTGAATTCTTAGTCCTTGCCCCTTTGGGTCTGATTTTGTCTGGAAATAAAGTTGTTCTTTTGTTTTGATATGGCATGCCTGTGTAGGGCGAATCTGAATCTGAATCCTCGTGACCTCTGAACTATGATAAGACCAGAATGGTCTCCTTGGTGCACACGGAGGGAAGATAGATATCAAAACAAAGATAAGTAAGAACCTTAAGGAAACGAGGAACAGTAAAGGTCCTCATCTCTACCAAAAAATACCACTGTCAAGTACATTTGACTCTTGCTGACCCTCGCTTGGGTTTCTAAAGCCGTAAATCTTTAGAGGAGGAAATTGTCCTTCTTTCTCCTAAGAGCAACTAACTGGTGGGTTTAAACCAACAACCTGTCAGTTAGTAGGACCACACATAATACACTACACCATTGCATATCCAGAAATGAGCAGAGATTCACTGAAGGAATCAATGCACCCAAGATGCTAACTTGGACTTTCAACTCCCAGAACTGTGAAAAGGAGCCATTTCTTTCCTTTAAAGTCAGTCACGTGTGATGCTGTTGCTCTCACAGTATTCAGTCATCACCACATGGTTCTCTGCGAGGTGGCGACGGGACAGTCGTCAATGTCCATGGAATAATGAAGAGTACACATGGTATTTGCAATCGCTTGTTAGGCATCAGAGAGTTGGACAATGACTAGGGAGGACAGAAGGAGAGTGGATGCTTTTGAGCTGTGGTGCTGGAGAAGAGTACTGAATGTACCATGGACTGCCAGGAAAACAAATGGATTCATCTTGGAGAGGATTAAACCAAGCTACTCCTTGGAGGCAAGGATTCTGGGGCTTCATCTGACATACTTTGGACATGTTGCCAGGAGGGACGGGTCCTTGGAGAGGGACATCATGCTTGGGAGAGTGGAGGGACAGCGCAGGAGGGGAAGACCCTCTATGAGATGGATTGATTTGGTGACTGGGGTGATAGGGATGGGTGTGTCAGAGGCAGTGCGATTGGCACAGGATAGAGCATGGTTTAGGGCTGTTGTGCATAGGGTCGCTATGAGTTGCAAATGACTTGATGGCACATAACAACAACAACAATAATTAACAGCTTGTAAAACTTTAGCTTCTCCCGTTGAACCATAAGCACTCACTGTTTGATTTGAGAAAAGCATTCCTGGAAACAATTTTCTCCTTCAGTTTTCCAAGGAGAAGAGCATTGTTGGTCCTCCCTCTCCCTGTTAGAGCTCTTTCCAAGGAGATCTTCTCTTTCATATGCACCAGCTCTTGAAATACTCTGAATTCTTTATTGAGCACTCTGCTTTAATTTTCTCTAAATCAATTATTTCGCCAAGCTTTCTTCTTATGTAAAGATGACCCACAAATGTCCAACTAAATCTGGCATACATACAGCTTAGTTTTAAATGACTGTGTCTTCTGTATCTTAGATGGGCATGTCTCAGGACTGTCCCGCTCGGGTGTGTTAATCATCACTCCTAACTTTTTAAGTTCTGCACGTTGTTACCACTATTTTCCCGTTCTTTCTTACTTAACACCATTGGCATCACCTTGAGTCTTTCTTTTGCTTCCTTTTGTGCTTATTCTTACTGCATTAAAGATTGGTAGTTTGAAAGAAACAGAAAGACTGAAGTCAGCCACTTCATAAATGAGGAAACCTCAGCTCAAACAAATTTTCAGAAAGGCACTAACCTTCACAAATCTGGTAACAGAGATGGGACTCATTCATCCCCTCAACATGCACAGGTAACACACACACACATGAACCAGGAGTTGTCCTGAGGGTTGTGTTAAAAATAGGAACACGAATCCCTGACCTTTCTATACAGAGGGTCTAATTCAAGAGAGAAGATGCAATCCAACAACAGAAGCGTAGTTTCTGTAAACTCAGTAATGAAGGAAGATACGCAGAGGGTCATTATGGGAGCTTCATATAAAAGTATTGCATAGTGCAAGGATGAAAGGCTGAGATAGAGAGAGAGGTTGTTATTGCTATTAGCTGTTATCAAGTCACACCCTAACTCATGATGCCCCATTCACAAAAGAACTCAAATCTGCTCACTTCCATGCATTATCTGTGAGCAGTTGGGACTAACACTGTAATGATCTAAAGGATGCCGCTGATTAGTTTTTAGAAGTATATCACCAAGCCTTTCTTCTTAGGCTGAAACCTATTTAGTATCGTGGGAACACGCTAGCATCAATTGAAAGACAGGTGGTGGCTGTGTGCGAGGTATATTGTCTAGTAATTTAATCCAAGTTTGCAACAATGAAGGCAAAATGTTACCACTGAACCACCAGTTTCTCTCCCCCCCCCCAAAAGAGGCAATGATTCACTATTTTATTTTCTCTTCATGTCCTTACTAGATGAATCTTCACAGAACAATAAAAACAATGCTGTAGTTCCAAAATCTCTTAGGGACAGCTGTGATTTAAGGAAAGCTGAAAGATTTATCTAACAGACTATGTTATTGCTTTTATTGTGATAATTTAGGGGTGGCTTGAAGCTACATTTTACTTACTGCTTTATGGAACAAGCTTGATTCTATGGGATGCAAGCAGAAATCAACTTTGTATTTTCACTTACATGTTTTTCCACTGAGCGTCCTAGACTTTCACTTTTCACACCATGAATGAAGGGTGTGCCTTCTCTTAAAGTTAAATGATACTTCAGGTCCTTTAATATATGAGATACCTTTCAAAAGGGCACTCAACTGTCCCTCTTCTGGAAGACTTTCATCTCATCTAGTTATAGGTGCTCTTCCCTTATCATGGTTAGTGTAGCTCTAGTTTGAAAGTTGAGTCTCTCTTTTCTCCATTAGTTTCTGCTAATATTGCAGCTATAGAGAGTCTCCTTTGTTGATTTCAAGTGTCATGGAGTCAGTCCCATCCCTGTGTACGTCAGGAGAAAATGTTGCCTGACCCTGCACTATCATTACAATCACTGTTGTATTTGAGCCCATTATTATAGCTTCTGGGTCAATACATCTCATTGAGGGTCTTCTTCACTGATTCTCTATTTTCCAAGTAGGATGTCCTGCTCCAGAGACTGGTCCCTCCTGACAACCTGTGTCAAGAATGTGAGATGATGTCTCAGCGTCCTCATTGCTAAGAATCATTCTAGTTGTGATTAACCCACAACCAATCCACCCGTTCTCTTAGTAGTGCATTGGATAGTCAATATTCTTCTTCAACATCACACTGCAAATGAATCAGTTCTTCGTTCTTCCTTTTTCATTGTTCCTGCACATCTCAAACTCAAGATGTGTTAAATGTTCTGGATACTTTTCTAGATTCTTCCTCCTTCATTGGTTTCATAGGAGGAGAACATTTTTGTCCTCCTATTGCTGGAAGTGACGGAAGTCATACAGTTCACTAACGATTGCATATAAGCAGTGTCGTTGCCAACAACCTCTACTTCTGTATGTTAGCTTAGATAAGTTTGGATAAATGTAGGTTTCTATCTAAAAGACAATTACATCATTTCTAACCTATTCTACCCTCCACTTAACCATCTCAGGCCAAAATACTGTTGTGTTCAATGAAGCAAGGTCGATCTTTAGTTCCAGAGTGCATAATTCATTAGTCAGCAAATTAATACTTCTTCCTTGTCTTCTTTATTTCTTTATCAATTCTTCACAATCATCAAAGAATATTTCATTGTGTTTGCCTACTTTTCCCTTAGTTTGGTAAATAGCAGTAGATTTGTATAGTATCTATCCTTTCATACCTGGTTTATTTTGCTCAGTATGTCTTCCATATTTATTCCTATTACTTATTATTTTGTGAAGTCTTTGCCATGTTTTAGAGACAGCATCATGTTAGATGGAGAAGAGACTGAGATTGTTAATAGCTTCCACTTGCTTGGCTCTATGATCAACATTCTTGGTACCAGAAGCCATGAAGTCAAAAGATGAATTTCACTGAGAAAAATCTACTGTCAGGGATCTATCTAGGGACCTTAAAAAGCAATTATGTCAGTGTAAAGACCAAGTTGCACCTGATCCAAACCATGGCCTTCACATCAGAGAGATGGACAATGATTAAAATAATAGAAGAAGAATGTATGCCTTTGAGTTGTGGTGCTGGAGAAGAGTACTGAACATATCATGGACTGCTAAGAGAACAAACAGGTCTGTCCTGGAAAGGATGAAATCAGGCTGCTCCCTGGAGGGAAGGATTTTGAGGGCCCTTCGCATATACTTAAGGCCTGTTGCTAGGAAGGTCCAATCTTTGGAGAGGGACATCAAGCTTGGAAAGATGGAGGGACAGCGCAAAAGAGGAAGACTCTGGATGAGATGAATTGACTCAATGATTGGGGTAATGAAAGTAGGTATGTCAGAGATAATTGAATTGGCTCAAAATAGAGCAGGATCTAGAGGTGTTGTACAAAGCAAGAAACACAATGGCACATAGCAACAATAACAGTATCCATTGTATTTATGTCTCGTGGTTGTTTAGCCATTCATCTGTTGATAGATCCTTAGGTTGTTTCCATCTCTTTGCTGTTACAAATAATGCTGCAATGAACGGATATGTATGTTCATAAGCTACTCATATTGGAATACCAAAGTAATTGCTCAATTAAATGGTATTTCTATTTCCAGCTTTTTAAGGATGTATCATGCTGTTTCCCACAGTGGGTGTTGACTATTCATTCCTCTTTTTAAAAGAAATAGAGATGAAAGAACAGAACAGGAACCACAAATTTCTATCATGCACTATATTGTCTTATATATAGCTTTATATTAGGAGATACTTACCATTTATGATATTACCTTCAACTTTTGAGGCTTCAATAGAAGAAAACAGAGTAGCCTTAGGAAGAGTCATGTTCTACATCTTACTTATTATACATGGAGGAAAGCTATTAATCCAAAAGGGGTGGAGAGATTTTCAACACTGTTGTTGTTGTTAAGTGCCATTGAGTCGCAGGTGACTCATAGTGACCCTATGAAGGAGAGTCCTTGATGCTTGGGTGCCTTTCATCATCTCTCCAGGTTCACAGGGTTTCCAGAGGCAAGCTATTATGGAAGTGGATGCCACTCCTCCTTCCCAACACTGATTACACTTTTGTTAAGTACTGTTGAGTCAAGTATGACTCCTAATAACCCTGTGAACAACAGATCTCTACCCTGTTCTATCCTGTGCCTTCCTCATAATTTCTTTCATACTTGAGCTCATTACTATGAACCCTGTGTCAACCCACCTGGTTAAGGGTCGTCTTCTCTTTTGCCATCTCTCTAAAGAAGGTTAATCATGTCCACAGGAATCAAAATTTGACCTTGAGTCTATCCCCCCTGAATTTAAAAACCAAGTAGAACAGGTTTGAGGCTTTGAACACTAATGAGCAAAGACCACATGAGCTGTGAGAAGATGTCAAGACTATCATTCATGAAGAATGCAAAAGGTCATTATTAAGAAGGAAGAAGAAGAAGAAACTACCAACACAAATGTCAGAAGAGACTCTGAATATTGCACTAGAGTGTGAGAAGCCAAAGCATAGGGAAGAAATCAAGAAAATAAGGATTTGAATATAAGATTTCAAAAGGCAGTTTGGGAAGACAAATCTATTATGATGAAATTGGCAAGTAGCTGGAGTTGGAAAATCAAAAGGGCCAAAATCACTAGGTATTTCTTTGTTGTTACTGTGTTTATTTTTTAATTATTCTAAATTATTTACAAAATTCAAATAGATTGTTTTCCTAACACCAGTTCCTTCCTATTTCCCTAACCACCCTGTCAAATTGTGTGACCCCATGTTTAAATCCTCCCCTGCACGTCCTTACGCTGAAGAAACTAAACAACAAATTCAAGCTGCAAGTTGCAATGCTTAAGAATGCTGTGGGAAGAATATTGAGTGATTGAGAAAACATTAAAAGAATATGTAAGGAGTATACAGAGTCACTATACCAAAAAGAATTGGCTGACAGAGAAGAATTTCAAGAAACAACATACGATCAAGAGGCGATGGTGATGAAGGACCAAGCTGCTCTGAAGGACTTGGCAAAAAAAAAAATAAATAAAGCACACAAATTGATGGAATACCAATTGACATATTTCAACAAACAGATGCCACCCTTGATGTTTACATCAGGTTGTGCCAAGAAATCTGGAGGACAACCGAATGGAAGAGGTCCCTATTTATTCCCATTCAAAAAAAAAAAAATGACCAACAGAGTGTGGAAATTATTGAACAATATCACTAATAACGTACACTACCAAAATCCTGCTGAAGATTATCCAGGAATGACTGGAACAATTCAGTGACAGAGAACTACCAGAAATATCAGCTGGGTTTAGAAGAGGTCATGGCACTAGAGACATTATTGCCAATATCAGATGGATCTCAGCAGAGAGCAAATAAATATGACAGTAATTAACAACATCATCCTTAATTCATTATCCAGCTCTCAGATCCATAGCAAGTGATTGAAAAGACCACACGTAGCCTGAATCAAACACACCATGGTCCTCAGACTGATAGATTGATAGAGGAAGAATTGATTCCTCTGAATGTGATGTGGAAGAAGAGCACTTAAGATCCCATGGACTGCTAAAAGAACAAACAGATACATCTTGAAGAAGGTGCAGCCAGAATGGTCCGTAGAGGCAAAGATGACAATACTCCAACTCACATGCTATGTGGGAGACTTTTCTTTGGAGAGGGATTTCCTGATTGGAAAGTCAGAAGGAGGATTGACACTGTAACTCCAACAGCAGACTTGAGTGTGTCAGAGATGAGATTGCAAGGATAGCGCAGGAGAGGACGAGGTTTGGATCTTTTGTTCATAGGATCACTATGAGTTGTACTTGAACCAATGGCATCTAACAACAACAATTATAAAAGAGAGTAAGGCCTACATTTTAGGCATACTTTTGAGGTTGGAAGCAAATCAATGATGAATCTTGTACCTAGTAGACACTTTAGAAATGCAGAAACCTTCTTTGAGATGTCTGAATATTTTGGAAAGGA
>NW_006399774.1:9052597-9082659 GCF_000299155.1 Elephantulus edwardii
CTATTCAACTCTTTAGTATCTTGAATTCTTCCCTGTGCTTTGGCTTCTCTGCGCTCCAGTGCAATTTTCAGAGTCTCTTCTGACATCCATTTTGGATACAGGAATAATTACTTAAAAGACAAGGTCTCTTTTAGTCCTTCAGAAGCCCCATGGGATGTATGTTGACAGGAGTCTTTTACAAGTCAGGATACTGACTATCAAAAACATTCACTTCCTAAAGGTCTTTCAGCTGCTAGTATTAAACCTCAGATTAGGGTAGTCTGACTTCAGGGTCTGAATTCTGAACTGTGACTGTGCATTGCTTAGCCAATATTCCAGAAGTTTCTTAAAAGAGCCAAAAGAATATTCATGCTGTCTTAGATTGAGTAGGATGATCCCATATGCATTTGAATTGAGGTGATATTTCTTATGACTGCATGGCTATATTTTCATACCCTGCTATCTTTTTGTAGTCAAAACTCTCATATATTTTAAAAGGTGCAAAATTAGACCTGAGATTTCTTGCAATTACTGTGGTCTTTAATTCTTCATTAAGTCAGTTTCTACACTGTTTGTGCCTTTCATAGGTGAGATAGAAACCAATTTATTCTGTAATACCTCAGGCAGTGTGGTCTGGATGAAATGCTGGGCTAGTTGAGTGTGTTTTCTGTCTCCCTTCACTGAGGAACTTCGCCGGCTCTCCCACACATCACCAGCGTTGAGTTCAGTCCTGCTTCCACTCTCTTTAGAGTGTCTTCTAGGGATGGGTTCCTTAACCACACGGTCTCTGCAGTGCACCTGGTAATTACTGTCTCGTGACCCTCTGTCACCTCTGACAGCCTTCACAGCTCCTCAGAACATGTGTCCTTTTTGTTTAGAAGACACACCTCTTGGCTTACTCTGGATGTCACTGTTGAGTTTGCCAGCTTCCAATTCAGGCTTATTTTTTGAGATTGGAATTTTTTTTCAAACAAATTAGCCTAACTTGCTCATATTAAGGGAGATACTTGACCTTGACTCATTTTCCTTTTCCCTTTGAAGGTGAGATGACAATGGGGTTAACAGAAGATGTTTAAAATATTCTGGAGAAGCCACTGCAAGCTTGTGAGCATAAATCTACAAATCAAGTAAATAGGTCAGAGATTGGTAGCATTGTCTCAAAAGCAGAAACAATCTATTTGCATCTTATTTATTCTTAACTATTTATTTTATGCTGGTTTCTTTATAAAACTCTTATACGTTGTTTTTTACACCAGATCTATCCCATTTCCTTAACCCATCCCTCCATCCACCCATCAAATTGGGCAACCGTATGATTAACAACGCCCCCATCCTCACCCCTATGCTCTCCCCACCTTGTATCCACATACACATTCTACAATAATGGTTTTATGCAGTATTTGTCCTAATGGCACTGAGTTAGTTCACTCAGCATGATGCTCTCCAGTCCCTCCCAACCGCATCTGATTTTGATGATTAGATCTAGTGCCATATAAATGCAATAATCTATAGTTTTAAATAATCTCCATGTCAGTTTTTTGGTAGTTCAAGACACTGTTGGATAAGTGTTTGCTCTGAATATCTTCCAACCTAGGAAGCTGTCTTCCAACACTACATCCTACATCAAATAATATCCCATCACGATCCACAGTTTTCATCGCGTGATTTTCATAAGCCTTTGTCTACTAGATCTTTCCACTAAAGCCGGTCTACCATGAGTACCGTACTGTTGTTGTTGTTGTTGTCGTGTACCATAGAGTTGGCGCTGACCCACAGCTGACCCTCCGGCGGGTTTTCAGAGACAGTTAATCACTCGGGAGGAGACTGTCCATCCTTCTCCTTGAGCAACTGGTGCCTTCGAACCCCATGACTTCAGGATTGCAGTGCAGCTTCTCACCACTAGGCCACCAGAGCTCCCTGGTACCCTACTAGAGTTTGAAATGTTAGTGCCACTGGGTCCATTATCATTGCAATATGCAAGTTACTGCAGGATGAAACAATGACAGACAGATGGTTCTCTGTCTTGTGTAAGTATGAGAATACGGTGCAAGAACTTTTAGATCATAAAGGTAGAGAAAGATCTAGAGCTTACACATATATCTGTAAATGGTAAGGGCAGCACAGGATTGAGCAGCGCTCATGCTCATTGTTCACAGGGTAGCTGTGAGTTATAGTTGACTCAAGGGCACCTAACAACAACAGCTGGCTCTACAATACAGTAGTTCCACTGTGCTGTGAAACTCGCGTGGAATTCTTATTATTGAAGGTTGTTGTTAAGTGCCGTCGAGTCGCAGGCGACTCATAGCGACCCTATAAAGGAGAGTCCTTGACACTTGGGTGCCTTTCATCCTCTCTCCAGGTTCATAGGGTTTCCGGAGGCAAGCTATTATGGAAGTGGATGCCACTCCTCCTTCCAAGCTTGTTTTAATCAGGGAGCTCCACCCCACTCTCTGTCCACATTGGGTAGCCAACCATTAATGCATTTGAAACATCAGTTCACAGTGTTCAACCTCACAGCAACCACAAGTTACCGCTGTATGGCAACTTGTACACCAGGGCTATACGACCTAGAGGAATGTTTGAACAAAAACAATGAAAGACAAGCCCGAGGGCCGTGGATTAAAAGTCACCCACCTTTGGCTTGGTAGCATTGCTTTCTGTCCACTGGGCCAGCTGATCTCTCTATGTTGATGTTATTGAAGGTAAAAAAAAAAAAAAAGAATCCCTGTATAAATTTTTGGGAAGTGGGTCTATTTTCCCATTTGATAGACTGAGAGTTAAAGTTTAACCAGGCCGTTAACACTAGAGCAGCAGCAGTGCAGGAATTGGTAATATTTTTCTATTTTTTCTTTTGGTCACTCTGACTTAACGCCCTTCAATTCTGGGTTAATGTTGGGTTCCGTCCAATAGCAGTAGGAAAACTGGTTCTCAAGAGATCGGATATATCAGAACAGATGCCCAGTTGCATATATGTTTAATTTTAACAAATAGTTTTTCATAACTATAGGATTTTCTATATTTATTAAAAAAATCTGGCACATGAGAAAATATCAAATTGTGCTATTCCACCTCCATATGTGCCAGTTATCTATAAATATAGAAATGCAATAATTATCGCCAAAACTGTTACTTGTTAAATCTTTGAAAACAGATAAATTATGAATATGAATTTAAGAAATAGTTTAAGGACTTGAGAAATTGATTCGGTTCTAGAATCACTCGCTCTCTAAATTAGATGGGGCCCTGCAGACAACCTAGTCTAAAACCTGTACAAGGTGCTTGAATGTCCTCCACAAAGTGGTCTGAAGCTTCTGTATAAATACACACGATCAGCTCCCTACTTCTAAAGACTCTCACTTGCTTTTGGGGCACCTCATTTGTGGAACTTGCCCATCTTATTTTTATGAAAAGTTGTTGAAAACTAATGTTTACTTGGATTCATGCTCAACACCCTTGGTACCAGCAGCCAGAAGATCAGGAGACACACTGCTTTCGACAAGTCAGCTGTCAAGGACCTCTCCAAAATACTGAAGAGCAATGATGTCAATTTGAAAACTATAGTACACCTGATTCAGACCATGATCTTTTCAAATCACTTACATTGCATATGAAAGCTGGACAACGAATAAGGATGACAGAAGAATTAATGCCTTTGAATTATTGTGTTGAACAACAGTACTAACTATTCCATAGACTGACCAAAAAACCAAACAGAAATGTCTTGGAAAAAATACAATCAGAGTGCTTCTTCCAGGCAAAGATGCCCACTTTGGACATGTTGCTAGAAGCGGCTAGTCCTTAAAAAGGGATATCATGCTTGGAAAGTTGGATGGTCGGTGAAAGAGAAGCAAACCTCCAATGAGATGGATTGAAATGGTGCCATTGACAATGGGCTCAGATGTATCAGAAATGATAAAGATGGCACAGGGTAGGACAAGATTTGGGACAGTGGTTCATAGGGTTACTATGATCTGTACTAGACTCAACAACAACAAGAAAGTCTGGCATGTGTGATGTTATCGCTATATGCCAGGCACCCTATTATCTACCTTAGGATCATTAACTCACTGAAAATATAGCCCAACCTTGTGACATAAACACGCATTCATATGAGACTCATTACAAGGCTAGTCGGTGACCTAGTCAGTCTGGCTCCAAGACTATCCTTTTTCTACTTCCCAACAGACTTGTATATTATATTGTACTTGCTGAAACCAATTTAATCTACTGGGTGGCAGGGGGAAATCTCAGTCATGTTCCCATAGGACATCTCTTCAAATGCATGTTAAATGTCTAGAACCTCTCCACAAAAGTTCCCTTCTCCAGGTTAAATGATATTTTATGAAATGTTTCAGTGTCAACCAGTTCTTTTAGGTCCTTCCACCAGTATTTCAGGAAGTACCATATGATCAGGAGTCAATGGTGATAAAGGCAGAATTTCAAGGAAGACATTTGCAAAAAACAAGCCTCCAGAAATCTGCGGAACACCAATTTACATGTTTCATCCAACCTGAATGTGCTCACAATCTATGCCAGAAAATTTGGAGGACAGCTGTCTAGCCAACTGACTAGAAGAAATCCAGATCTGTTCCTATTCCCAAGAAAGGTGATCCAACAGAATGTGGAAATTATTGAACAATGTAACTAATATTATATGCAAGCAAAACATCGGAAAAGAGCATCCAAAAATGACTAGAATAGTACATAGAGAACTGCCAGAAGTTCAGACTGAGTTTAGGAGAGGCTGTGGCACCAGGGATATCATTGCTGAGGTCAGATGTGGTTTGCTGACTACACAAAGGCTTTTGACTATGTGGATTATAACAAAGTATGACTAACATTGAGAAGCATGAAAATCCCAGAGCACTTAATTGTGCTCATGCAAAACCTATACTTAGAACAAGAGGGTGCCATGGGAAAAGAACAAGGGAACACCACATGGTTTAAAATCAAGAACATACATATCAGGGTTGTATCCTTTCTTATCTATTCAATCTGTATGCTTAGCAGGTCATTTGAGAAGCTGGACTCTGAAGAAAAATGTGGGCTCAGGATCAGAGGAAAACTCATCCACAATGTATTATGAAAATGACACAATTTTGTTTCTGAAAGTGAGGAGAACTTAAAGTGCTTCCTATAGAAGATCAACAACTACAGCCTTCAACATGGATTGCATCTCAAAGGGAAGAAAAGAAAAATTCTAAACAGTAGACCAATAGGCTATCTCAAGATAGAGAGAGAAAAGATTGAAACCGTCAGCTTCATCTTACTTGGGTCCACAGTCAATGTCCTTGGAACCAGCAGTTAGGAGACCAGGAAACATACTGCCTTGGGAAAATCTGTTGTCAGGGTCCTCTCCAAATGACAGAGGAACAATGGCCAGTTTGAAAATTAAGTATGGTGCATCTGATTCAGACCATGGTTTTTGAAATCACTTCTTGTATTTCTGGAGCTGGACAGTGAATAAGGATAGCAGAATTGATACCTTTGAGCTGTGATGTTAGAGAAGACTACTAATGATCTCATGGACTTCCAGAAGAACAAACAGGTATGTCTTGGAGAAGGTGCATCCAGAATACTCCATAGAGACAATGATTGCAAAGTTTTGTCTCACAAATTTTGGGCATATTACTATGAGAGGCTGTTCTTTGGGAAGAGATATCATGCTTAGAAAGAGGGAGGGTTGGTGAAAGAAAGGAAGACCTTCAAGCAGATAGACTGACAGAGTGACAGCAGCTATGGGCTCAAGGGTTTCAGAGATGATGAAGATGATACAGGATAGGACAAGGTTCAAGTTTGTTGTCTATATAGCATTGCTATGAGTTGTACTGGATGGCACCTAACAATAAAACCAGGTTAAATATCCTTAACCCTTCCTTTGTTTTATGAATACAATAAAATTCTGTTTTTCATGACATTTCCTGGCATTCTAATTTGTTGTTGTTGGATGCCTGTGAGACAATGAGCTTCCTTGAGATTTTATTTATGGAATATATGACAACACTACTTGCTATGCATTAGAAAGCTGGATAATGACTACAGATGATAGAGGGCCTTTGAGCTTTGATGCCTTTGAGCTGTAGTGCTGGAGAAGAGTATTGAACACACCATGGACTGGTGGGAGAACAATTTCGTCCTGGAGAGAGTGAAGCTAGGCTACTCCTTGGAGGCAAGGGTTCTGAAGCTTCATCTGACATACTTTGGACATGTTGCAAGGCAGGTCAGTCCTTGGAGAGGGACATCATGCTTGGGAGAGTGGAGGGACAGCGCAGGAGAGGACAACCCTCAATGAGGTGGCTTGATTCAGTGACTGGGGTAATGGGGTTTGGTGTGTTGGAGACAATAAGATTGGCATGGGATAGAGCAGGGTTTGGGGCTGTTGTGCATGGGTCACTATGAGTCACAGGCGACTCAGTGGTACATAACAAAAACAAGAATATGACATTGCTATGATTATAGCAATCCGTATGGAAGGCTGCATTTCTTGATCTTCTGCAACAAGTGCTTCAAGTTCTCCTGATTTTCAGTAATCAAAGTTGTGTCATCTGCATGACACAGGTTATTGATGAATCTTCCTCCAATCCTGATGCCACACTCCTCTTCATAGTCCAGCTTCTCAGATAATTTGCTCAACATACAGACTGAATAGATATGGAGAGAGAATACAACCCTGACACACTTCCTTCTCGTTTTAAACCATGTGGTGTTCCCCTATTCCATTCACACAACAGCTTCCTGGTCCAAGTCCAGGTTTCTCAGGAGCACAATTATGTGTTGTTGGATTCCCAATCTTCTCAATATTAGCCACAACTTGTTATGATCCACACAGTCAAATGCCTTCGCATCATCAATAAAGCACAAATAGACATTTCTGATATTCCTTACTTTCAACCAGGATCCATCTGACGTCAGCAGTGATATAACTGATGCCACGGCCTTATCTAAATCCTCCTTCAACCTCTGGAACTTCCCTATATTTGTATTCTTCTAGCAATTTTTAATGATCTTCTGCAGTATTTTGCTTGCATGTGATATTAATGATATTGTTCAACAATTTCCACATTCAGCTGAGTCACCTTTCTTGGGAATGGAAACAAATATGAACCTCTTCCAATCTGTTGGCCAGAACTATCCCCCAAATTTCCTGGCATAGACTGCTGAGTGTATCCAAGACTGTGTATCTATTAACTGAAACAAGTCAATTGGTATCACATCAAATCCTGGGGCCTTATTTTTTGCCCATGCCTTCAATGAAGCTTCTGCTTCCTCCTTCATTACCATTGACTCCTGTTCATACAGTGCTTCCTGAAATCCATAGTATTCAGTATGAATTGCATCTCAATGTCTAGAAAACAAAGATTCTTCACATTGGACCACATCATGATGGATGGAGAGAAGATTGAAATTGTCAACAGCTTCATTTTTCTTGTAGCCACAATTAACTTGGTACCAGCAGACAGGAAATAAGGAGATGCATTACAATGGGAAAATCTGCAGTTAGGGACCACTCCAAATTATTGAGAGTGATGATGTCATTTTGAGGCCTGAGGTGTGTCTGATTCAGTCCATGGTCTTTCCAAACCTTGCTATGCATCTGAGAGTTTCAAAATGAATAAAAATAACAGAAGAAGACCATTGAACTGTGGTGTTGGAGAAGAGAACTGAACATCCCACAGATGGTCATGAGAACAAACATGCATATCTTGCTCTTTGGAGGCAAGACTAATGAGGGTTCACCTCACATACTCTGGGCATGTTGCTAGAAGGAGCTATTTATTGGAGGACATAATACTGGGAAGAGTGGAGGGTTGGTGAAGGAGAGGAAGACTCTCAACCATGTGGATTGACATGATAACTGCCACAATGGGCTCTTTTTTTAAATTTTATACTTGTTTGCATATAAAGTTCATAAAATTTGTATACACTCTTGTATGTTGGGAAGTGTGAGAATGGCACAGGATAGAACAGGGTTTAGATCTGTTTTTCAAAGGATCACTATGTGTTGTACTCAACTCGATGACACCTAACAACAGTGACAATAATCATAGTAACTTTATGATCAGTACCTTGACCTATCTTGTTCCATCCTCACAAGCTCTATCATGCCCAGTGTTAACGCCAGGTAGACTCTGAATACATTCTAATTGGCCAATGTTCCTTCCTCAAGTATGGCTACCAGATCCATATAATGTACTCTAAGAATCGTCTAAGTTGTCACAGTAGTTTTGGGTAAAGAAGACATCTCCTTAGCTGATTTATCTCTTTGTCTCATACATAAAAAATACAGAGGTTAAAATATTCTCTCCCCCACAGACTTCAATGCCGTTTAAAAGTATTATATTATAGGGCATTATGTTTATTGTAAGAGTACGGAATGAGGGTTGCAGAGTGGATTATATTTGGGGTTGGGGGAAGTGTGGGGAAGATTGTGTAACAATGAGGGAGTTTTTCTTTTGCTTTTCAAGCAGAGGAGTTAACAAGGGGGGGGGGTGGAGGTGGGCTGGGCGGGGAGAAGGGTGCAACAATGAATGAATGGAATTCCAAAATCTCTGTAGATGTTCATTGAAATGAAAAATAAATAAATTAATTTAATAATAAAAACAAAACGGTTTATATATATTTTTCCAGTGTAGAGTGGGGTTTACACAGCTGATGGGGCATGAATCAATTGTTTTACCACATTCTCTGAGAGTCTATTTCTATTGTCATATTGCTGCATTCTTTGAAAGTCTGTTTTTATTATTATGTTGCCACAGTCTTTGTCAAAACCAGTTCTGACCAAAAAAAAAAAAATATACAGAGGTACATTCACTTAGAGAAGCAGGGATTTTCATCTCAAGAGGTTGAACTTCACAGGACTTTTGATTGTTGTGCATCCTAAATTAGAGATGTGAGCTGAGGATTTCCAGACCATCTATCCTTCCCTCTATGAAGTTTCAGCAAGTCCAAGGTCACTTTCATTATGGTTGTGTTGCGTGTGCCATTGGCTAGGAAAGGAAAAAGTACAAGAGCAGAGATGGTCCATTTTGCAGAGGCGATGGACCCGCCCACACCTGAGTCTGTGACTTGCTGCAACCCAGTGAGTCAAGACTCTCCAGAGTTCAGGGTCCAAAACCTTGCCGTTCACTAAGGTTTGACTTACTTCTCCCTTCTCAGGGATAATTCGAATCTGAGGAGACCTCAGATGCAGCAGGTTTTCTATTTCCCAATCTGGCATACTTTAGTATCACATTTGAGACATTTCCTTCATCAGAATAAAAAGAAGTACTTCAGCTGCCATCCTAGAATTAGGACCAGATCTTCCTAGTAAAGCCCTGAGGATGTTGCTCATGGTAATTGCCACCTCTTCTGAACGGATACCTCTTACCGGCTGTACTAGTCAATTGGCATTTGCCATTTGGGGTTTTGTGACATATCTCTTGTTTTCCTGTGTTGTCATTTATCTCTGAGCCAGAGTCAGTAAATTCCCTAACACAATTTGACATCATCATTGCCTTGGGGTTGACTGCACATCCCTTGGCTCGAGAAGAGAGACACACACAGATCTTTTCTTTGATTGTGAAGCATATTTTCTCTGACTTCACTTTCTAAAGTGGAGTCCAAATTGCCACTTCATATCTGAAATCTCCAGCCTCCCTCTCTCACCACACACTGCTGTCAGAATTATCTATTTAAAATGCAAGCGGATCATGTCACACTTATGTTTAAAGGAATCTCATTCATTTATTTGTTTAATGCATATTTTCAGAACAATCCAGGTGGTGATGATATTGTTAGGTATGTGCCATCAAGTCAAATATGATTCATAGCCACCCCGTGAATAACGGATCTGAATCCTGTCCTATCCTGCGCCGTCCTCACGCTTCCTGACGCACTAGAGCCCATTGGGGCAGTCACCACATTAATCTACATGGTTGAGGGTCTTCCTCGTCTTTGCCGACTCTCTGCCTTTCCGAGCATCAGGTCCGTCTACAAGGAAAAGCCCCTCCCAGCAACATGTCCGAAGTATGTGAAGCAAAGCTTTATCATCTTTGCCTCCAAAGAGCACTCTGGCTACACCCTCTCCAAGACATTATTTGTTCTCATGGTCACCCACGGGATGTTCAGTGCTCTTCTCAAACACCACAGTTCAAAGACATCAGTTCTTCTTCTGTCATCCTTATTCATTGTCCAGCTCTCAGCTGCACAGCCAGTGATCAGAAATACCATGGTCTGAATCAGATGCACTGTAGCCCTCAAACTGACATCATTATCCCTCAGTAACGTGGAATCCTTCATCGATGTTGAGGAGACATGGATGAGAGGTCTTATCTCCTACCCTCATGCCACTCACAGTCTGGTGAGGAGACAGATCTGACATCAATTGCAACACGGTGTCATCAGGGTGAAGGAAACCAAGTGGTGCAGTGGTTAAAGCACTGAGATGCTAATGAAAAGGTCAAAAGATGGCAACCACCAGTCCTATTATTGTAAGAAGATATGGCAGTATTTGTCCATAAATTTCACAAAGTTGGGAACTTCATAAACATTTCTATTCTGCCTTACAGGGTTATTATGAGTCAGAATCAAATCAATGGCAGTGTGTTCTTTTTTGACTCTGTTTACTATGGCAGCACAGGACATAGGAACATGGTAACTGGACATTTATGGAGACATTCATAGAGAAATTTCCTTCATACTATATGACATATGATGAGGGTACTTCATCTGGTTTCTCTTTCTTTTACATGGACTTCAGAGATTTGTTGGTCCAATAGTAAAAGCAGTCACCTGCTAACCTTAAGGTCAGAGGTTCAAATCCACCAGGCACTCCAAAGGAGAAAGATGCGGAAGTCTGCTTCCAAGCTAGAAGCTTAGTGTCACGTCCTATCTATTAGTGTCAGCAAGAGAATGTGCTCTTTTGAAACCACTGAGAGTGTGAGGAAAGATCTTTTCAAAAACTGCTTGACAAATGACTCTTAGAACTTACACAGAATTACCATAAATACAAAAGAAAAAGAAAAATGACCCAACTTTTCAAAGCCAGAAAAGCATCTGGGTACACATTTATCCAATAAGCCCTTTAGAAAATGTTCAGTGTCATTATCCATGAGGAAAAAACACATTAGAAAGAGAATGAGACATCACCACCCACCTGGTGAGGAAGCCAAGCCAAGCATTGTAAGGCTGACAACAGCATGTGCTTGCGAGGATGAGGGACATCTGGGTCCCCTGTTGCAAGTGGAGCTGTACATCATTACAGCTGCTTCGGAAAACATTTTGTCTTGGTACAACTGGTAAAGGAACGTTCACATCAATTTTTCATAAGAGCCATGGATTAGAAGCAATTCAAGTAATCATCAGCATCAGGAGTCAATATTCTCCGACATATTTCTTAAATATTGTGTCTGTTGTTGTTATTGTTGTTTTATGTGCTGTTGAGCCATTTATTACTACTGTTGTTGTTGTTGTTGTTGTTACTGTTAGGTGCCATCAAGTCACGCACGACTCATAGCGACTCAATGAATAAAAGATCTGAACCTTGTTCTGTTCTGCACCATGTTCACACTTCTGGACACACAAGAGCCCATTGCAGCAGGCACCTTGTCAAACCACAGGCTGAGAGTCTTCCTCTCCTTCACCAACCCTCCACCCTTCCCAACATCATTCCCCTCTCTAAGGAGTAGCACCTCCTTCCAAAATTTCCAAAGTATGTGAGATGAAACCTCATCATTATTGCCTCAAAAAAGCACTCGGCTGCACCCTCTTTAAGACATATCTGTTTGCTCTTTTGGCTATTGACAAGACGTCCATGCTCTTCTCCAACACCACAGCTAAAAGACATCAATTTTCTGTCTTCTTCATTCTTTGACCAGGTATAGGATGTATAGCTACTAACCTGATTCAAATGCACCTTAGTTCTCACACTGACATTACTACTCCTTAAATTATTTGAAAAGGTCTCTAACTGCAGATTTTCCCAGTAAAATGTCTCTTTGTTTCCTAACTGCTGTTACCAAGGGTGTTGATTGTAGGTACAAGCAAAATGAAGCTATTGACAGTTTCAGTCCCCTTTCCATCCATCATGACATGGGCTATTGGTCCAGTGGTAAGAATCTTTGTTTTCTTGATATTGAAAAGAAACCCATACTGAAGGCTGCATTCCTTGAGGTTCTGCAAGAAGTGCTTCAAGTGCTTCTCACTTTCAGCAAGTGAGGTTGTGTCATCTGCATAATGCAGGTTATTAATGAGTCTCCCTCCAGTCCTGATGCCACACTCGTCTTCATAGAGTCAAGCTTCTTGAATAATATGCTCAACATACAGTTTGCACAAGTATGGAGAGAGAATACAACTCTGACACACTCTTTTCCCAATTAAAAACCATGCAGTGTTCTCCTGCTCCGTTCTCACAACAGCCTCCTGATCCAGGTATAAGTTCCTCATGGGCACAATCAAGTGCTCTGGGATTCCCATTCTTCTCAACGTCAGCCACTTGTCATGATCCACACAGTCAAATGCTTTTGCATAGTCAATAAAGCACAAATAGACATTCTTCTGTTATTCCTTACTTTCAGCCAGCATCCATCTGACATCAGCAATGATATCCCTGGTGCCATGGTTTCTTCTAAATCCTGCTTGAACTTCTGGCAGTTTCTTACCTGTGTCCTTTACCAACGATTTTTGAATGATTTTCAGAAGTGTTTTGCTTGCATGTGATATCAATGATATTACTCAATGATTTCCACATTCAGTTGGATCACTTTTCTTGGAGATAGGAACAAATATGGACCTCTCCCAATCTGTCGGCAGGACAGCCATCCTCCAAATTTACTGGCATAGAATAGTGAGTGCATCCAAGGCTGCATCTGTTAATTGAAACAAGTCAATTAGAATCCCATCTATTCCTGAGGCCTTATTTTTTTGCCAGTGCCTTCAATGCAGCTTCTACTTCCTCCTTCATTACTATTGGCTCCTGTTCACATGGTACTTCCTGAAATTTTTCAGTGTCAATCAATTCTTTCTGTTAAAGTGACTCTGTGTATTCCCTCAATCGTCTTTTGATGCTGTCTGGGTCATTCAGTATATTGCCCATAGTATCTTTAAATATTGAAATACAAGGCTTAAATTTGTTTTTCAGTTCTTTCAGCTTGAGAAATGCAGAGCAAGTTCTTCCCTTTCTATTTTCCAATTCTAGCTCTCTGCACAATCCATTATAATACTTTGCTTTGTCCTCCTGAGCGTCCCTTCGGAATCATCTGTTCAGTAATTTTACTTCCACATGTTTTCCTTTAGAGTTGGTTTCTTGATGCTCCAGTGCAATCTTTAGTCTCTTCTGACATTCATTTCAATTTTTTGTTTCTCCTCTGCTTTTGTAATGACCTTTTACTTTCTTCATGGATGATATCTTGATATCATCCCACAACTCATCTGGTGGTCAATGCCTCAAACCTATTTTTAAGATGATCATGAAATTCAGATGGAATTAATTCATGACCATATCATGATTCCTATAGACTTATTTTAATTTTCTTCAGCCTCAATTTGTACTTGCATATGAGTAACTGACGACCTGACCCACAGTTTGTCCCTGGCCTAGTTTTGGCTCCTGATACTGAGTTTCTTCAGTGCTTTCTTTCACCAATGTAGTCAATCTGATTCCTATACAAGGAAGAAGTACATTACACCAACACAAAGGATGAATTTCAGTGTGGTACAGAAATGATGATGGGACGCAACATAATGGTTCCCTTTGTGGGCATTTACTGAGAGAAGGCAGCAGTGAGCCTTCCAGGGAGCTGGCAGTGTTCTACAGCTTGACTTGAGTGACAGTAACACAATGCACATACATAGGTAGGTAGATGGCTAGAGAGACAGACAGATAAATGATCGATAGCTATGATCCAGTCAACTAATGGAAATATCTCAATAGAACAAAAGAAATTCTTCCCTTTGTCCTGCTCACAATATAGGTGCATAAGAGTCTATCATGTGGCCTTGGTAACACTGCATCTCACCCAGGGTCTCCTTACACTCACTAGCCCTCTGCATCACCAAACACGAGGTCCTCCTCTGCACTTAATACTTCCTGAGGATGTGTCCAAAGCAAGTAAGTCAGAAAGTGTTCTCTTTTGCCTCCAGGAAGTTGTCATTGTCTAATTTCAGGAGTGGATTACTATATCTTTCCTTTTCTTCTTCTTAATCTGGAAGTTCTGCTGAAACAGATTCATCATGGATGCCCTGAGGTATTAGAAATACCAATGGCATAGCTTCCAGTACCTCAGCCATGTACAAATCATCACAGTACAACAAAACTAGAAATGGATGATATATGTGTACAACTGTATGTATGTGTGTGTGGTATGTTGTATACACACATATACACACACAACACCCATATACACACTAGATAGAGAGATAGAGAGATGGGGTGGGGCGGGTAGGTTGTGTGGTCTAATGGGTCATAGTCAACTTAACAGCACACAACAACAACCATGACTAAGAAGCACTGGTGGCCTATTGGTAAGAAGCTGAACTACAATCTCAAAAGCATTAGATTAGAATCCATCAGTTGCTCCACAGGAAAAAAGATGCACAATCTCCTCTCATTGATTTACAGTCTCTAAAAATCCTCTGCACATTCAGTTATGAGTCAATTTCAACTCAATGGAACACAACAACAGTGGATATAAAGAGCTGTGCTACCAACTCAAATCTGGGGGGGTTCAAATCTACCAGCTTCTCCATGGGAGAAAGATGGGCAGTCTCCTCCCTTTTGATGTATAGTCTCTGAAAACCTGCTGGAAGGTCATATGTATACATTTGCAAATAAGTTGAAAAAAACCTTTTAAATACATTAAAAAGTAAAGTTACCACCTTAAGGTCTAGGGTGTGCCTGATCCAAGCTGTGGTATTTTTAATTGCCTCATGTGCATGTAAAAACTGGATAATGAACAAGGAAACCTGAATAATAATTAATGACTTTGAATTAAAGAGTTGGTTAAGACTGTTGAATATACCATGGAGTTCCAGAAGATTGAGCAAAGAGATCTTAGAAAGAGAGATCAGAATGTTCTTCCAAAAGAATGATAATGGACTTTGTCTCTCACACATGTTACATATTTTATCAGGAAGGGCCAGTCCCTGGAGAAGCGTATTAGATTCCGTAAAGTAAAGATCTTCAGGGAAAGAGAGGAAAACTCTGAGTGAGGTGAGTGACACAGAGTCTGAAACAACAGAGCCAAACACAATGGTGGCTGTCAGGATGGTACATCCTGGACCAGGAAGCCCTTTAACCTGCTTAGCATGGGGTCACTTCACGGTAGAAATGACACAAAAGCACCTAGCAGCAACAGTATGTATTCCTGGAGCATTCATATTTAACGTTTGTGCACACATTATTGCATATAGATTATACCTTAACAAACTTTTGAAGCCATAAATTCCTTTACACTGAGTACCCTGTCACGTGCAGTGTCCACTCGGGATTGAAGGTTTCTCTACCCAGTGACTGTCAGCATTATATCAAACAAAAAACTTTAGGAAATCGAGTGGTTTACTATAGATGTATTTTAAACCCCTTAAGCTGCTCTATGGGACAGCATCCATTGGATAATTATCTCTCCTCGGTCACAGAAAGAAGCTACCAGGTGTTCAGAGACAAAGTCGATGGACTACTTTTTCCCTGAAGTAAGCAAAGTTGTAAGAAGGAAAGCTTGGACGCAGAGCAGCTCTTCCCAGCACAGAGGAAAGACACTCTGTTCTGCCCGCCTCACACACCGTTCCTTTGAATATTTAAAGCTTTGGGCACCAAGTCAGGGGACAAGGCCCAGATTTCCTTTTATACAGGAATCCTGCAGCCAAATGATGTTGGGCAGCAGCGCATTACAGGAATTCTGCCTCTCTGACCAGCAGTGGTTGAACGGTCTCCATCTTCTTAATTGAATGAGAAAAATATCTGTAAATCTGAACGACTGGAGCAACAATGTCTCCCAGAATGGTTCCTCACTTAAAAGCAGCCATTATTGATTGGGCTGTGTCAATTCCAATGCATCTCAGAGCAGAACAATTAGAGCAATAAGAGCCCAGGACAAAGTTTCTTGGTGACATTACCACCTCATGTGACTGTCTCCTCTGTATCGAGTGAGTCAGTGTAAGATTAAAGGATAAAATTCAAAATATCTGAAAGCTCACACACTGAAACTCCTCAGGGTTAAGTGTCCCTTTGAGTGTCTTCCTATGAGGAGAACCACCTTGCCCTCTTCTTGCTGCTACAGTCTCTTCAGTGTGTCTTCAATGTCAGACATCCATTTTCAACAGAGCTCCATAAGCACCCCTTCAAATTTCAGTCCAGATAAAAATATGAATGGAAAGAGAGAATTATGTTACCAGTCATCGTCCATCATTGTTTGAACTGCCTGCTCACAGAGACAGGAAATTCTTTGTGCTCTTAGAGTGACTTCAACCTTCCTCTCCATCCGTAGGTGAACTGCCTGAAAGTAGACGCTAACTATAGCTTCCAGTGAGAAGTCTACAGAGTCTAATGTGAAATCTTGTCCAATGTGCCTGTGTGCGCACGAGCACGCGTAACGGGGCCTAATACTATACATAACAAAAGGGGGACAGTTTTCCTCTTTTTCAATAGCTTTCAGGAGTATTCTTAACAAATGAATTAGAACATTACTCCTGCATCAAATTTCCCCTGTTCTGTTCCTATTCCTATATTCCGCCACAGGAAATAGGGACCAGTAATCTTGGATTTTGCTGACCATAAGAAACATGATGGATTGAGTTTGTTTGATTTTGTGCCCCTAAATATTTCCTGTTTCTGGCTTTTTTTTTTAAATGTCCCAGGCTTTCCTCACTCCTTTAGCTTATTATTATTTTAACTCACAGAAAATTCTTCAAGTGGCATCAATTCAAAAGCAAAGGTTGAAGGGAAAATGAGAGAAATCTCACTGAAATAGATTCATATAATAGCTGTGAAAGCCAGCACCAAGGGTCCTTGGGATGGCTCTGGGCTATTGTACCCTACTTACACATTAGGTCAACATGACTTAGAGCTGACTTCAAAGCAACTCACAAGAGTTACAAAATGTTTGCAATTAGTACAAGTAGGCGGACACATGTTAACAGCTTCAGATTGCTTGGCTCCACAATCAACACATTTGGCACTGGCAGCCAGGAAATCAAAAGACGAACAGTATTGGGAAAATCTTCAGTCAGGGACCTCTCCAAAATACTGAGGAGCAACAATATCAGTCTGGAGATTAAGCTGTACCTGATCCAGTCCGTGGTCTTCACAATTACTTGCTATGCATCAGAAAGCTGGACAATGACTAGGGATGACAGAAGGAGACTTGATGACTGAGCTGTGGTGCTGGAGAAAAGTATTGAACATACCATGGACTGCTAGGAGAACAAACAAGCTCATTATGGAGAGGGTGAAATTAGGCTATTCCCTGGAGGCGAGGATTCTGAAGATCTATCTGTCTGACATACTTCAGGCATGTTGCAAGGAGGGGCCAGTCTTTGGACAGGCATGTCATGCTTAGAAGAGTGGAGGGACAGCACAAGAGAGAAAGACCCTGAATGAGATAGATTGACTCAGTGACTGTTGTAATGGAGGGGAGTGTGTTAGAGATGATGACATTGGTACAGGATAGAGCAGGGTTTAACTGTTGTACATAGAGTCATTATGAGTTACAAGCAATTCAAGGTCACTTAACAACAACAGATAAACATAGTAACAATAAAAATGGGCTTGAGCAAAATAGAGACCATGATGATGACACTGAATAGGGTAATGTTTTTATGTGTTGTTCATAGAGTCATTAGGAATCATAGTTAACTTGATGGCATCAATTTGATGGTGATAGTTTCCCATGAGACCTCCATCGTGAGAATATTTGTCTTCTCAAAGATATTGGAGAGACCCCTGTGATTCTTATTCTCCAGACACCTGCTTAATGCCCATGAGTGTTTTAGGAGCTATGAGTTCAAAGGATTGACAATGCCCAGGTTGGCGTGGAATTTCCCCATACCTGACAGAGTGTTTCTTTTGCCCATCCTGAAGCTTGGGTGAAGGATGGTTTGGCATCTCCTCAAGAAGAAATGATGAATTTAGATAAAATATCTTGAGGAAGAAAATATTGTACCAGAACATTGGCAGAGTTGTTCCTCAACACACCAGATACCTAATCCACAATACATCTCTTCCATAATTTCAGAGCATCCATCTCCAGGAGCTGTTCGTTTTGTCTTTGACTAGTAAAAGGAATAGATTGAGGTAAATACATAAGATATTGGACTATCTAGGCTACTGAGTAGGACCTGAAGAACTTGCTGCAGAAGGTCAAGCACTGAAGTCTTCAATATGGATGGAAGCTCAAAATCAAGGAAAAAAAAAAGACTCTCATAACTGGACCAATTGGCAGCATTATAATAGATGGTGAAGAGACTGAGATTGTCAACAACTTTAGTTTGTTTGGCTCCACAACCCACATTCTTGGTACTAGCTGCCAGGAAATCAAAAGACAAATAGCACTTAGAAAGTCTGCTGTCAGGGAACTCTCCAGAATAGAGAAGAGCAACGATGTCAGTCTAGAGACTAAGGAGCGTCTGATCCAGGTCATAATCTTTGCAATTACTTGCAGTGCATCAGAAATCTGGACAATGACTAAGGATGATAGAAAGAGAATTGATGCCTCTGAGTTGTGGTGCTGGAGAAGAGTATCATACATACCATGGGTGGTTAGCACAAGTTCGTTCTGGAGAGGGTGGAACCAGGCTGCTCCTTGGAGGTGAGTATTCTAAGGCTTTGTCTGACATACTTTGTGTTGTGTACAAGAGGCACAAAAACCTAAAGCAAGCAAAGCAGCTTTTACTGGGGGCTCCCAGGAAAGGTTCACTGTCTCGGGCCAGAAAGGGGCAGGAAGGGTCAGAAAAGTCACATAAGGCTTGAAGGTTAACTGGTTTTTAATGACTTGGTGGGAAGGGGCCATCTCTTGGTAGAGGAAGTGGTCACACAGCTTGCTGATTGGCTGTGGCCACTGGCACTATTGGGTGACCTTTGATGAGGCTGTTAAGTGGGTCATCTCTTGGCAGAGGAAGTGGTAGTGTAGCTCCACCATTGGCTGCCGCAACTGGAGCTCCCTGCTGATGCTGTGGGCCAGCACAACTGGGTGTTGTGAGTGACGTAGGTTATGGATCAGATGTTGAGGTACTTTAGAGCATTAGAGGGCTTGGGAAATCTTTGCAGCTTCCATTTCCTTGAGGACGTGTCACCGGATTCGTGAGTTGGCCCTGCAGGCCTGTCAGTTTGGGCATGTTGCAAGGAAGGACCAGTCTTGGAGAAGGACACCACACTTGGAAGGGTGGAGGGACAGAGTAGGAAAGGAAGACCCACGATGAAGTGGACTAATTCAGTGACTGAGGTAATGAGGGTAAATGTGTCAGAGAAAATAAGGTTGGCACAGGATAGATCAGGGTTCAGGGCTGTTGTACATCGGTCAGTATGAGTCTCAAGCGGCCTCAATGACATGTAACAACAACAACAAGGGTTCTGGAGTCCTGGTGGCATAGTCCTTGAATAGCTGAGCGCCTACCCTAAAGGCTAGCCTCTGGTTATTCAAATCTAACAGCAGCTCCACAACAAAAAGATACACTGCTGCCTCCCATTCAATTCATGGCCTTAGGATCCCAATGGAGGGTCAACTGTGTATTGATTTTCACCCTACAGCAGCGAGTTTGAATTTTGAGTTCATCTCACATGAAAGATGTCAAATGTGTGTGTTTATAAAGAGTTTGGATTTAAAAATGTGTGTGTGTGTGGGGGGGGGGGGTTCTGTCTATAAAGAATGGAAAGAAGTTTTGAGACTACGTCAGGATAGGAATTTCAATGTTTGATTCCATCCTCTCCCGAAGAAAGAGAATTCAGATGTGATCCAGGCTGGGAATTTTGTCTCCCAACATGCCTGAAGCCAAGTCTTATCTAGATGGTGGGAATAATGGGTTTAACTTTTGACAACTTGAATCTAAAATCTGAAAGACAATTGAAAATCCCAGAGGGGAGTTTTGGAATTAGGTTAGGCCTAGACTGTAAAATCATTCATGGAAAGGATGTAGCTGGAGTCATAAGAGCAGATAAAAACATTCATAGAGAACTAATAAAGAGAAGAGAATGCTGAGGATGGTACCCAGGGTTAGTATTTGAATGGAGAATAAGGGAAAGACGATGGTAGAGATTAAAAGAGCATCAAAATTGGGAGGAAATGTAAGAGAAAAGAATCACAAGGCAGAAAAATTAAGCACTAGTGTCAAAGTACAGGGAGGCCAGGTAAGAGGAAGAGGAAAGCTCTTGATTTGAATTGATAATTAACAACTAATCCTTGTTGACCTCTCCAAGATGTTTCTAGAGAAGGAGAGGGGTGGGGACAAGGGTGGGGCTCCATTCAAATCTTGGTGATGAGTCAAACATAGGTCAACAAAAAGAGGTGCTTGTTTTCAAGGGAGCCTGAAAAGGCTAATAGTGGAAAGAGACACAAATTTTTGTGGGATATGTTTTTCTCTGAAGATGAAGGAGATCTAAGTCTGTTTGTAGCCAGAGGGGGGAATAGCCAGTGTTGAGAAATAGTAATTGAAGATTTGAGAGAGAGAGAGAGAGAGAATATAATTGATGTAAAAGAGAGTCTGGGAAAACAAAAGCTGGAATGATCAAGAGTTCAAAAGGGTTGGGGTTAACCTGCAAGACTAAAGGTGAAGATGTTTTTAAAAAGCACACAACCCACGCCAGTAAATCACATGGCTGAAAGTAGAGAGTCCATGGTGATGCCTTTGCTGCTTAGCAGGGAAGAATGGGAAGGTCAGACCCAGCAGGCTCTACTGCCCAGGGCGTTCATAGCCTCCCAGGTTATCTGACGTAGGCAAATGAGATAGAAGAACAGGGTGATGGGAGAGGCCATGAAACAGCCAGCAGGACAGGGGTGAGGTTTTTCCATTTCTAGAGTAAAGTCACTGACAACTACAGGAGCAATTTCTCTAATTCTATGGAAGGCCAAACAGCACAGCAGCCAATAGAGGAAGAAGAAAGCAAATGTTTCGAATTAGGAATTGAAAGCATTCAGGAAATGGATTGCATGCTAATCTATCAGTGAGCACACCATATGGCCCAATTCTGCTTTTCCACTGCTGGGTTGACACCACCATTGATTTAGTGAACAGTCCAAAGCTGAACTTAGATAATCTGACACCAAAATAGCAGAGAACAAAGGAGACCCAGTCATTAGAAGTTACTTGTCCTGATCTGGGGATTGGTATTTTTCAGCACTGTTTTCCTACTAACGAGCTGGTACGTATTTGTAATACTAGGTACATTTTTATTCTTTCCTCTGTTTAAAATCCTATTCTAATATATGTCAAGAAGACAAAGATTCTCACCACTGGGCCAACTGGCAGCATCAGGATGGATGGTGAAGAGATTGAGATTGTTCACAGCTTCAGTTTGCTCGGCTCCACAGTCAACACTCTCTCGGCACCAGCAGCCAGGAAATTAGGAGACACACTGCCGTGGGAAAGTCTGCTGTCAGGGACCTCTCCAAAGTACTGAAGAGCAATGGTGTCTCTTTGGAGACTAAGGTGAGTCTGATACAGGCCATGGTCTTTGCTATCACTTGTTATGCATCAGAGAGTTGGACAATGACCAAGGAGGATAGAAGGAGAATTGATGCCTTTGAGCTGTGGTGCTGGAGAAGAGTATTGAGAATACCATGGACTGCTAGGAAAACAAACAGATTCGTCCTGGAAAGGGTTAAACCAGGTGGCTCCTCCCCCCTGTCTCTCTCCACCTTCTCTTTCACCCCCTCTCTCTCCCACTCCCAGCTCTCTCCCTCTCTCGCTCTCCCCCCCTTTCCCTCTCTCTCCCTCTCTCTCTTCCTCTCTTTCTCTCCCTCCCCCTTCTCTTTCCCCCCTCACTCCCCCTCACTTCCCCTCAGCGCATGGGTCAGAGCACTGCACCCAAGAGCCTGAGAGCCACAATAGAAGCTTCTTTGCTTACTCTCGGTTTCTCTGCCTATTTTATCTAACACATTCCTTCTCCTTTAACTCCTTAGGGCCACCTGGGAGCACAAGAAGTGGTCAGTAATGATACTAATAGAAAAGAAATAATGTCCAATTCATTCTTTCTAACCATATTTCTCTTCTGTCTTTCAATGATCGTTTATCATAGATATAATCTCCACAATTGCTCTTTAATGGTATATTAAGATAAACCACATGCTGTGTGGTTAGGAGTTGGTTGTGCTACTGAGCGGAGAGTTCTGGTGGCATAGTGGTAAGGAGCTGTGCTGCTAACCTGACAACACACGGTTCAAATCCATCAGCTACTCTGCAAGAGAAATGGACAATCTGTGCGATTTCCGACCTCTGAGAACGTGCTAGAGAGTCAGCCATGAGATGGTTCTGACAGTACACAACAACATGCTGCTGTACTAGGGCGGCCTGTTTATATGGTGCTGTGACGCTAGAAATTTTGCCACATACACTTCAAAGACCAGCAGGGCAATCTGTGATAAACTTGGTAGTTATTTTTCAATGAATCTTCTGAGTCAAAATAGGCAAGGAAGAAATAATTGCCAGTCTATTTTCTAATACCGGTCAAGGGAAATTGATAGATCACAACAGAACATTTCCCAGAAAGCTAATTTTGCAAATATCCTCAGGTGGACTAACCCCTACAAGAAGAGCACCACTTTTAGCAAAGTAGGCTACCAATGACCTTGAGAGGGACCCTCAGTGAGAGGGACTGACAGAATGGTTACAGTGAAGGAGGGTGATACAGGATGCGTAATGTTTCAATCTGTTATATTTAAGTCACCATGAGTCAAAGCTGACTCAGCTATTTATAAAATTTGAGAAATTTGGCAACTCTATAGAAGAATCTTGATAAAAAAAAGAGAAGTATACAGAACAGACAGACAACTTCCCTGCAGGAGGGGAAGACCCTCTATGAGATGGATTGATTCTGTGACTGGGGTAACCAGGATGGGTGTGTCAGAGGCGGTGTGGTTGGTGCAGGATAGAGCAGGGTTTAGGGCTATTGTGCATAGGGTCGCTATGAGTCGGAAACGACTCGACGGCACATAACAACAACAACATACAGAACAGAATTTCAGATTTTATGGAGTTCAAACTTTACTAAGCCTTAGAGGTTGGCTAAAACACAGAAGCATTTCCCTGAAGCATCTTTTTAACTCAACCCAAAATATCCCCAGAAATAAATAGTCACTAGTTTAGGCATGTTGCAAGGAGGGACCATTCCTTGGAGAGGGACATTATGTTTGGGGGAGTGGAGTGGAGGGCTGGCGCAGGAGAGGAAGATCCTCAATGAGAGGGATCGATTCAGTGATTGGAGTAATGGGATTAGGTGTGTCAGAGACAGGTTGGCACAGCGTAGAGCAGGATTTAGGGATCTTGTACATAGGGTTGCTATGAGTTGCAAGCCACTTGATGGCAGATAACAACAACAGTTTAGTTTCATTAGTAAAGACTGACTATCTTGAACATTGTGGTCTTTTTAAAAAACAAGCTAAATGAGATAAAGTTGCCCAGGGCATCTTGAAAAACAACAGAAGGAGCTTATGGACCAGTGAGTTTGTTGATGGTTCAGAAACAATTTAAAAAGGGAAGGTGAAAATGGTTGCACCACTTAAAAAGTGTAATCAATGTCACTTAATTTTATATGTAGAAAATGTTGAATTGGTGTTTGTTTTATCATATATATGCTTAGCATCAAAAATGCATTCTTCTTTTAAAGTAAATTTTTAATTTATACTGGTTTTATTTTATCCTGGTCTGTTGTTAACAGTTGTAGTTTCCTTGGTTCCACAATCAACACTCTTGGTACCAGCAGCCAGGAAATCAAGAGATGAATTGAATTGGGAAAGTCAGCTGTGAGGGACCTCTTCAGAGTACTGAGGAGCAACAACATCAGGCTGGAGACCAAGGTGCGCCCGATCTGGGCCATAGTCTTTGCAATTGCATGCTATGCATCAGAGAGCTGGACAGTGACTAGGGATGATAGAAAAAGAATTGATGACTTTGAGCTGTGGTGCTGGAGAGCAATGTTGAATATACCATGGACTGCAAGGAGAACAAACAGGTTCATCCTGGAGAGGGCTAAACCAGACTGCTCCTTGGAATGTTCTTGCAATGGTGAATAGTACGGGTATGAACATGGGTATAGAAGTCCCCTTTTGTGCCTCCGTTCTCATTTTTGGGGGGTGCATTCCAAGCAGTGGAATAGCTGGGTCATATGGTATTTTTATGTTTAGCTTTCTGAGGAAATGCCAAACTGCCTTCCAGAATGGGTGCACCATTTTACAATCCCACTTGTAGTATATAAGAGTTCCTATCTTGCCACATCCTCTCCAACATTTATTACTTGCTGTTCCGTTAAACTTTGCCACTGCTACTGGGGTGAGATGGTTTTGATTTACCTTGAGTATTTTTCTTCATATGTCTGTTGACCATCAGGATATCTTCCTCTGTGAAAAGTCTTTCCACATCTTTTGCCAATTCTTAAAGATAGAGAAGCTTGAGAGGACTACATTGACTACGTTTGAGATTGACCCCACTGGAAACATCATTATTCTAATATTGTAAGACCCAAAAAGTAGACTGAACAGTGACAATTTGAACTCTTCTCCTCTGGGCAAGCCAATGGTGAACTGTTGTAGAAGTGTTGAACTCATCCCAATGTGTCATGCATGCAGGGTGTCGCCCCCTGAAGGCCAAGAATGACAAGGCGCCCAGAACATCTCCCAGCCCAGGCAGTACTCACACAGCAGCTGACACTGTCTCGGAAGAGGAACGCATTTTGCTCGGCAGGGTTGTCAATCTGCTGCCTCTTTGTGACGACTAAATGCACTGGAAAACAAAATTCAAATTTTTTTCAGCAGCAGCCAGCTTCTGAAATTTTCCAAAGGTACGTTTTTAGCTCCCTAGTTCCCTTAAGCTATGTGATGGTTTTTGCCTCTCAGTCCCTGAATGCCAAAATTCTGCTCTCATAGCATTGATATTTGCCAAACTATAAAAATCTCAGATCTCAGTTTGGATTTCTTTTTACTCTGAAAAAATAAAAAGACAAAACTCTTCCCTACGTGATGTCTCAAAATCCGAATAAAAGCCCCCAAACCACAGCCCACAAATCCATTAAATCTTTGGCCCTAATGGGCTGTGCTCATTTGGTTCAGAATTTTCATTTCAAGAGCTTGTCATCTACTGCTTCGGGACAGAGCTGAAAATCCTGAAGCTGCAGGCTTGACAGGTAACTAAAGCACAGATTTTCAAACGCTGCCCTTTGCTTTAGGATGTATTCATTAGTGATTTTTGAAGTTGGAACATTTACTCGCAGATTCAGAAGTTTTGGAGGTTCTTGTTGCATGTTTACTGAAGCTTTTTAGTTCACCTAAAGTGGGGAGAGAGAGAAGAGAAAGAAAAGAGAACCTTCATTCAGCTTCCCGTTCTAATTACAATCCCATTTCCTTAGTAAGTCCTTGAAAAAAGAATTCCCCGAGTCTCTAATCATCTCTCTAGTCGTAATCTCCATAATTGTGTCCTTTCCAGCTTCCTTCTTGGCACAGCCCACAACCTGATTTGCTCCATGTGGTGAAAAACCTTTTATTTGATGCCAGTTAGGACTTGTTTGCACGACTTGCCTTCTTGAGCCTTAATGCCACGTGGGACGGAATTGATGGATGCAGGTTTCTTTTCTGTCCCCAGTGAGTGAGTTTACCCTTGCTCCATCTTCTTCATCTGAGAGCACAAAACTAGGTCTGATGGGATTACAATGGCGGCGGTCCACCAGGTAGCAGGGACATCTGCTCCTGCCTTCCTCAGGGAGGGATCTTTGACGAGACCTGGAGCTCCTAGATGACACACCTGGGCAGGTTGTCAGGAGGGGCCAGTCCCTGGAGAAGGACATGTTGCTTAGTCTGTAAAGGGAGACTTTCAATGTGATGAACTGGTGCAGGGTCTGCAGTGATGGGTGCAAGTACAGTGGAGATGGGGAGGGTGCTGCAGGACCCGGTAGGGGTTCCTTCGTTTCTACCCAGGGATGCTGTGAATTAGATTCAACTCAAAAGCACCTAAAAGCAGCACCCTCCTAATATCTCTTACTCATTTAGCTAATTTGCCCAACATAAACTGTTAGAGAATTCTTTCACCCCTAACAAAGGGCTCAAATAGAAAAAAGATAGTGAAGATGGTGTCGGATAGGACAAGGATCAGATCTGTTATGTGTAGGGTCCCTGTGAATTGTACTTGACTTGATGACACCCAACAACAACAACATCATCTGAAAGTCAATTAAGACATTGAAGATGATTTTAATACATCCTTAAGACTGTTGTTAAGTGCTGTTGAGTCGACTTCAACTCATAACGACCCTATGAACAACAGATCGAACCTTGTGTCTTCCTCATGATCTCTGACACACTTGAGCTGACTGCGGCAGTCACTGTGTCAGTCCAACTCATTAAAGATCTTCTTCTGCTTTTCTGACCCTCCTAAGAACAAAACAAAGAAACATACAAAAACCCCTACAACAAACCTCATTACCATTAGTGGCATAGTGGTAAGAAGCTGCACTGCAATCCCAAAGCACATGCTTCGAATCCACCAGCTCCTCTGCATAAGAAGGATAGGCAATCTCCTCCACCATCATGTTGTTGTTGTTAGGTGCCATCAAACGAGAACTAAGCTATAGCTGACCCTCCAGCAGATTTTCAGAGGCTGTAAATCACACAGGAGCCTACCCATCTTTCTCCTGCAAAGCAGCTGGTGGATTCGAACTGCTTGTCATTGGGTTGGCAGTGTAATCCCTACCAATAAAGCCATCAGAGTTTCTCATAGTGACTCATGTAATTGATGTTTATACCGACTAGGATCCATAGCTGAGCAACCTGTTGGTGGGTTTTCAGAGGCAGCAAACTGCACGAGAGAACATTACCCGTCCTTCTCCCACAGAGCAGCTCGTGGATTCGAACTACAGGTCTTTGGCATTACAGCATAGCTTCTTACCATTAAGCCACCAGAGCTCCTTCATAGTGATGCTGTAAGAAGTAGAACTGCTCCTCCATTGTGGAATTTGACTGCTTCACTTGTCTCCCTCAAAGCAGCTGGTGGATTTAAACTGTTCTCTTCTCAGCTGGTTGTTGTTTGTTGTTAAGTGCCGTGGAATCCCAGGCGACTCATAGCGACCCTATGAAGGAGAGTCCTCAATGCCTGGGTGTCTTTCATCCTCTCTCCAGTGCAGTGTTTAATCCAGTGTGCTACCTTTTGTAAATATTAAGATGACTTTGCATCTGCTCTCCACCTCTTTTCAGGGGTATTGCCTCGAGCTCCTAGGTAGCATGAATGAGGATGCACTCAGTTATGTATTGGAAGGTTGGAGGTTTGAATCCACTAAGAACTTTGGGAGAAAGTTCTGGCAATGAACTTCTGAAAAAGCATTCCTAGAGCACAATGTGCTCTTAAACACATGGGGTAGTGAGGAACTGAAATGAACTCAACAGCAAGTGGGTTGGTCTGGGGAGGAGGAATGGGCTACAAATAGCACATTGTGAATAAAGCTAGGGATGTGGCTTTACACCCTGGAGTCCACCTTCAGGCAAACAGCGATAAAGCCCCAGAAGCCAGCACTGGAGAGGTTGAGGCACCCTGCTTCCAGAATCCAATAGCTAGGGCTCTTTATTATTACTTCAAAGATGTAGCAGTACCCCGGCTCCTACAAAAATGCCTGCTGTCTGATGACAGTTTGTTGATGAGCCTATGGCAGCCATCAAAATATGGTTTGCAGTGACTGCACAGTATTCCACGGTGCTCTGGTGGCCTAGTGGTAAGAGGCTGCACCGCAATTCTGAAGGCACATAGTTTGAATCCACCAGCTGTTCCATGGGAGAAAGAAGAGCAATCTCCTCCATAACAATTAACTGCCTCTGAAAATGTGCTGTAGGTTAAGCTATAGACGGCTTCGGACTCGATGGCACACAACAAAACAACAACAACAGCAGCCACACAGTATTACAGCAAATGATTGTACCTTATTTGGTTTCACTCCACTCCAGTTTCTGACCTTTGAAATTATGGTACATTTTATTTCCTTGCAAGTAAAATGAACTACAATTTATCACGCTGTTGTAATGTCTCCATTTTTAATTCTCAAGTATATGTAGTTACAAATTTGCTGAGAATCTCTCTTCATTGCCGGTATTGGGGCTTGTCTCCTTTAGCAATGTGTAAATCTAATTTCGCTAAGGGATTATAGTTATATAAAAACACTTTTAAAAAAAGATGAAGTAGACAGATCTCCTAGATAAAGCTTTCCTTTAACTTGTTTGAAAGTTTCCTTTGACCCTAAACACCGGGAAAAACAAAATGAAATAAAACAAAACTATGCCCACTTCCATCAAGTTAATTCCCGCAAACAGAGACTTTCCATTGAGTCTCCAAGCTTGTATACTTTGATGTCAGGAGACTGTTCATCTTTCTCCCATGAAACAGCTGGTGGATTCGAACTTCTGACCCTTTGCTTGGCAGAGCAACATGAAACACACTACACTACACAGGCTTTTAAAGAGTATTTCATTACTAATTGTATGATTTCTAAAAACGTTCTGGTTGAATCTTTTCCTTTACTAGCCACTTTATCTGATGTTAACTTTCCCACCTTATTGTTTTCTTTCCTGTTTGCTCGAGAAACATTCACCAGGCGCTTAATGGTTCTTGTTGCTTCGTTGTTTATAAGTGGCTCTTGACAGTAGATTATCATTGTTAGCTCTTACTCGACTTTATCTCAGTGCTTCCCTCTCTTTATTGTCATGTATGATGTATGCGGACTTATTTTTACCATTTTATCCTTTTTATTTTTATGCTCTTTTGATTTGTTAAGTATATATCTTGTTTATGATTCTATTAATGGTTAGATTTATGGTTGCAAAAATATAGTTATGTGAGAGTTGGGCTCAGTTACCTGAAATAGAAAATAGACCTAGTGGGTTTTTAAGCAAGAACTGATTGTTCTCACGTAACAGGAAGTCAGGCTACAGGGCAGGGTCATGGCAGCTCCTCCAGGGTCATCTCTGCTCCAGGTTTCTGCTTCTTTGTCCCCCTGTCATCCTAAGTGTGAGGTTGTCATCCCTTGAAGGCATACATGTTCTGATAAATCTTGCATTCCCATCCTATCAAATATACCAAAGACGTAAGAAGCAGTAAGAAACAGGAAGAGAAAAGCAGTTTGCCATGTCAAAGAACAAAGGACCCACTGAACCCACTGCCAAGTGATTCTGATTTGTGAAGACCTCATGTTACAGAGAGCTAGGACACAAGATTTTCATGCCTTCACCCTTTATGGAAGGCTCTCTGGTGACATAATTCATTACCTGTTGTTCAGCTAACTGAAAAGTCAGTAGTTTGCATCCACCAGGTGCTCCATGAAAGATGAACCACCTTCTCCATAAACATTTACAGCCTCAGAAAGCCTTTAGAGGGCTACTGTGATTCAAAACATGTGATGACGGTGGGTGTGGTTTAATAATATTTATGGAAGCAGATCACCAGGCATTTTTCCCCCCTGAACTGAAGTTGGGTGGGTTTGAATTTATGTGACTGACCAAATGTTTGCATCAACTGGGTCAGCTCAGTGAACTTTTCTTGGAAAGGTCAGCAGGCTCTCAACTGAATCACAAGCTGACAATTCATCCCAGAGACACTACAAAGAAACTGGCAAATAGAGGAACTTTACTTGGATAATTTACCACACTGAGATAAACCCAAGTTTCCTTAGGAGAAAAGAAGGAAGAATATCTTTTACACAGACAGTCAGAAATTGCTTACCCATTAAAATGACCAAAGAGTACTGTTTGATAACCATAATAAATGTCTATGTACCAAATAATAGAGCTGCAAAATATGCAAAGCAAACATTAAAAGAGCTGGAAAAAGAAATAGACACTACCACAATAGTAGTAGGATGCTTCAACACATCACTTTCAGGAAAAGATAAAACTATCAGAAAGAAACTCAACAAAGATGTGAAGAATATATTTTAC
>NW_006399774.1:9094747-9133098 GCF_000299155.1 Elephantulus edwardii
GGAGGGACGGTGCAGGAGAGGAAGGCCCTCTATGAGGTGGATTGATTCAGTGACTGGGATAATCAGGATGGGAGTGTCAGATACAGTGCGATTGGCACAGGACAGAGCAGAGTTTAGGGCTGTTGTACATAAGGGTCGCTAAGAGTCACAAGTGACTTGACGGCACATAACAACAACATAGTTCCTGTTCTTTGCTTTGTTAATGTGATAAATTACATTAATTGTTTTTATTACGTTGATATATCCTTGCATAATTGTAATGAATCTCACTTGGTCATGATGAATTATTTTGAGTGAAATATTTCTGCCGCAAAAGGAAAAATACTACATAGTACCATTGTTATAAAATAGGACTGACTTGGGGGTAGGGGGAAGAACAGTAAGAGACTGGATAGAAAATGAACACTGCTGCACTGGAATAGATGAATGAAAGGACTGTCTTACAGGAAAGCATGACTGTGCATCACATGTATGACAAGTAAACAATTTGCAACAAAAAATGCATTACAAAGTGAATGGGGGGATCAAGGAAAATGGGCATCAATTGAAATGAGCATCAACGAATGAATGAAAACCCAACCTTCCTGTAAGATCCCATTAAAATCCCAGTAACATTTAAAAAAAAATTGAGAAAAGATTTTGCTATTATATTTGTCCATTACAACATGTCTTTTGATTTCTTGACCATTGCTTCCTGAGTAAACTTTCTCAGATATTTTCCATATAATGATATCGATGTCAAATCAGAGGGAGCTCTAGTTGTGTAGTGATAAGCTTTCCTGCAAACTCAAAGGCACCCAGTTCAAATCCACAAGCTGCTCTGTGAGAGAAGGATGGGCAGTCTCCTGCTATGTGATTAACTGTGTCTGAAAACCCGTTGGAGGGTCATCTGTGGATCAGTTCCGACTCAATGGCACACAACAACAACAATGTGCCAACTCCGTTACAATCAGAGAACATAAGTTGTTCTGATCTCAACTCTTCAAGGATGACTACTTGCCTAGAATATTATTAATTTTGATAGACTTTCCATGTGAACTTGAGCAGAATGGGCAATTGTACTAATGTTGAGTAGAATGTTGTCTCAGTACACACACACACACACACACACATGCTAATACTTGTTTTTCAGGTCTTTGGTAGTCTTGATGTTTTCATATCTAATTACATAAAGACTATATTATGAAGACTATATTAAAGTTTCCATCTCTAGCTATGTTTGCTTCTTCTTCCTTCCGTTCCGTCAGTCTTTGCCCAGGTAATCTGAAATTCTGTTCTCAAGTACACATACATTTAGGACTGTAAGTCTTTTTGGTGAACTGACTGTACAAGTGGCACTGACCCTCTAGGACTGAGTAAAATTGCTCCCCGTGGCTTCCAAGGCTACAGTTTCTCTCTTGTTGTTGTTGTTGTTATGTGCCGTCGAGTCGCCTGCGACTCACAGCGACCCTATATACAACAGCCCTAAACTCCACTCTGTCCTGTGCCAATCGCACCGTCTCTGACACTCCCATCCCAATTATCCCAGTCACTGAATCAATCCACCTCATAAAGGGCCTTCCTCTCCTGCGCCGTCCCTCCACCCTCCCAAGCATGATGTCCCTCTCTAAGGACCGGTCTCTCCTCACAACATGTCCAAAGTATGTTAGACGGAGCCTCAGAATCCTTGCCTCCAAGGAGGCATCCGGTTTAACCCTCTCCAGGACAAATCTGTTTGTTTTCCCAGCAGACCATGGTATTCTCAATACTCTTCTCCAGCACCACAGCTCAAGGGCATCAATTCTCCTCCAATCCATATTGGAGGCTGCGGTCCTTGACACTCTGCAGTTTCTCTAGAAGCTATCACATCTTCCATTGAGTGGCTGACGGATTTGAATTGTCGACCTTTCAGTTAACAGCTGAGCATTTAATCACTGTGTCTCCAGAGTTTCTCTTGAGTATGTAATGTCCATTTTTATTCTTGAGTGTTTGGAGATTTTTCTTTTAATTTGAACTCTATTTTGTGTTTTATTTGGAACTCTGGTGATGTGCTGTGGACGACGAGGTTAGTAGTTCAAACTTGGCTACTTTGTGAGAGACAGATGGGTATTATCCTCCCATAAAGATTCCCAGTCTAGGAAATCCAATTTTGTGTCACTATAAGTGGAAGGAGCTTCAAAGCAATGGGCTGTCTTAAGTTAACAGAACAACATTACCTTCTTTTTGATTAGTGTTTGCATCGCATATCGTTAACCATCATTTTACTTTCTTGTCTTTCTATGCCATTATACTTATTTCAGGTTTGTTTTAGAAAGTATGTAGTTGCGTCTTATTTTCTTAGTGAAAAAAAAAAAACACCAAAAAACCACAAACAACCCACCAAAACCAAAAAAACAACCCACACCTTTCTTTTACATTTCGCATAAACAAAGAACCCCACTAAAACTAGATGCTCTTTCTTTTATTTTGTTTCATTTCTTTCTTAAAACAAAAGTAGACTTCCTAATGTGTGAATATTATTTGTTTGCTTGCTTATCTGTTTGTTTTGCCTTCTCAACTAAGACCTTTTTTTGTTTGTTTGTTTAATAGATTTGGACCTTGAATATATTTTTCTCCAATTGAACAATTCCTATTATGACTTGATTTACTTAAACAATTTATACTTACCAAAATAGTTGTTTTGATTGGGTTTAAGACTACATTTTATTATTTCTTTCATTTTTAAAAAATTTGATTCTCTCATGTCTTCTTTTGGATTGTTGCTGTTATTTTGCACTGTCAAGTCACTTGTGACTCAATGAAACCCTACACACAAAAGCTCTGAACTCTGAACCAGAGCCATTCTCATTGCCACCTGTATATCTACCCAGTTACTGTGTCAATTTATCTCATCGAGGGTCTTCCTCTCCTGCACTGTCCCTCCACCTTCCCAAACATGATTTCATCCTCCAAGGATCAATCTTTACTGGCCACATGTCCAAAGTGGGTGAGATGGAACTTCAACATCCTTGCATTCAGGCGGCAACGTGGTTTTACCCTCTCCAGTACAGACCCATTTGTTCTCTTGACAGTCCATGGTAGGTTCAATACTCTTCTCCAGCACCACAACTCAAATATACCAGTTCTTCTTCTGTCATTTTTAGTCATTGTCCAGTTCTCTGACCCACAGCAAAAAATTATAAAAGACTATATGGCCTGGATCAGGCTTACCTTAGTCTGTAGACTGACATCATTGCTTATCAGCACTCTTGAGAGATCCCTGAAAGTGGATATTCTTAATGCAATTCATCTTTTGATTTCCTGACTGCTGGTGCCAAAAGTGTTGATTGTGGAGCCAAGCAAGCTGAAATTGTTTACAACCTCAATCTCTTCTCCATCTATCGTGATGCTGCCGATTGGCCCTGTGGTGAGAATGTTTGTCTCTTGATGTTGAGCTTCAATTCATATTGAAGGCTGCAGTCCTTCACCATCTGTAGCAAGCGCTTCAGTTCCTCCTCAGTATTAGCAAGCAAGGTTGTGTCATCTATATAATGCAGGTTGTGGATGACTCTTTCTCCAATCATGATCCCATATTCCTCCTCCTAAAGTCCAGGTCCCGAATGATCTGTTCTGCATATAGATTGAATAAGTATGAAGACAGGATGCATCCCTGACTCACTCCTTTTCTGATTTATTTAAATGTTTTTACATATTTCCTTTTAATTTATCTGTTGAGTTTCGGCTCTCTTTTTTCCTTATTCTTTCTGTTGTAGTTGTTGTGTGTCATTGAGTTGGATCCAACCCATAGCTGACCCTCCATAAGGTTTTCAGAGAGACAAAATCACCTGGGAGAAGCAGCTTGGTAGAATCGGACCACATGAATTTCTCTAAAGTAACAGCTGGTGGATTTAAACTTGGGTTGGAAGCATAACTCCTTACCACTAGGCCACCAGAGATCCCTTTCTATAGTTCTTTCTGTAGTTGATGCTTTTTCACAGTCCATGCAATGTTAATATGTTCCCATATATAAGTATTATTGTCATTAGGTGCCATCAAGTAGAGTATGCCTCAAAGAGACCCTACAAAGAATAGACCCGAACCCTATGCTATCCTGTGCCATCCTCACCATGTCTGATACACTTGAGTTCATTCCTGCAGTCACATTATCAATCCATCTCACTGGCAGTCTTCCTTTCTTTGACTGACCCTTCAAGAATGATCCTTCACTCCACCTTTCCAAGAATGATATCCCTATGTAAGGAATGATCTCTTCTAGCAACATGTGCAGAGTGTGAGAGATAAAGCTTTCCCATCCTTGCCTCCAAGAAACATTCTGGCACACCTTTTTCAAGAGATAACTGTTCATTCTTTTGGCAGTCCATAGGATGATCAGTACTCTTTTTCAACACCACAACTCAAAGATATCCGTTATTTTCTGTCATCCTTATTCATTCGCCAGCTCTCAGATGTATAGCAAGTAATGGAAATGAAAATGGCTTGAATCAGACACACCTTAGTCTTCAAACTGACATCATTGGTCTTTAATATATTGTAGAGGTTCCTGACAGCAGGCTTTCCCAAAGCAATACATCTCCTTATGTCTTGACTGCCGGTACCAAGGGTGTTTATGATGGATCCAAATAAGATGAAATGATGGACAGTTTGAATTCTTTCTGTATCATAAAGTTTCCCAATGGCCCAGTGGTAAGGACTTTGCTTTCTTGATGTTGAGATGCAATCCATTTTGAAGGCTGTAGTTGATAATCAAAATCCCTTCAGCTCTTCCTTGGTTTCAGCAAGCAAAGTTGTACTGTCTGGATAACACAGATTGCTGATGAATCTCCCTCTGACCCTGACTGATGTCACATTCTTCTTCATAGAGTCTGGCCTCGTGAATTATTTTCTCAGCATACAGACTCAACAGGTATGCAGAAACAGTACATCCCTGACACACACTTTTCCTGATTTTAAACCATGCAGTGTTCTCTTGTTCCATTTGAACAACAGCTTTGTGGTCTAGGTATAGATTTCACATGCACACAGTTAAGTGCTCTAGGATTCTCACTCTTACCAGTGCTACCTGTAGTTGATGTTATCCACACAGACCTTTTGCATAGTCAATAAAACATAAATATTCTCATATTCTCTGATTTTAGCCAGTCTTCATCTGACACCAGAAATAATATCCCTGGTACTAATCCAGCTGGAACTTCTGATCCGTCCTTATCTATTCCTACTTGTCATAGATGATCTTCTGCAATATTTTGCTTGCATATGATATTAATGGATGGATGGTGAAGAGATTGAGATTGTACACAGCTTTAGTTTGCTTGGCTCCACAGTCAACAGTCTTGGCACCAGCAGCCAGGAAATTAAAAGGCGCATTGCCCTGGGAAAGTCGGCTGTTAGTGACCTCTCCAAAGTACTGAAGAGCAATGGTGTCTCTCTGGAGACTAAGGTGTGTCTGATACAGGCCATGGTCTTCGCAATCACTTGTTATGCATCAGAGAATTGGACAATGACCAAGGAGGATAGAAGGAGAATTGATGCCTTTGAGCTGTGGTGCTGGAGAAGAGTATTGAGAATACCATGGACTGCCAAGAAAACAAACAGATTTGTCCTGGAAAGGGTTAAACCGGGTGGCTCCTTGGAGGCAAGGATTCTGAGGCTCCGTCTAACATACTTTGGACATGTTGTGAGGAGAGACTGGTTCTTAGAGAGGGACATCACGCTTGGGAGGGTGGAGGGACGGCGCAGGAGAGGAAGGCCCTCTATGAGGTGGATTGATTCAGTGACTGGGATAATTGGGATGGGTGTGTCAGAGACAGTGTGATTGGCACAGGACAGAGCGGAGTTTAGGGCTGTTGTATATAGGGTCGCTATGAGTCGCAAGCGACTCGACGGCACATAACAACAACATGATATTAATGATATTGTTCAATAATTTCTACATCCTATTGGGTCATCTTTCTTAGGAATGGGAAAAAATATGGATCTTTTCTAGTCAGTTTGTCATACAGGTATCTTCCAAATTTACAGCAGTCGACTGGTGAGCATGTCCGGGGTTACATTTGTTAGTTGAAACATGTAAATCTGTATCACATCTATTCCTGGAGTCTTATTTTTTGTCATTATCTTCAGCCAGCTTGAATCTCTTTCTTCCTTATCATCATTCATATGGCACTTCCTGAAATTTTATTGTCAACCAATTATTTTTGGTGCAATGACTTATAGGTATGGATGCACCTTTTTCTTCTTCCCTTTATAATATCTAAAATATAATATGACACCCATTTCTGCCAATATATGCTGTCTAGTACTGTGTTATTCACAACAACTTACACATAATAAAGCAAAGCGTTGGCTAGTCCGGTGTCAAGTACACGGTAGAAGGCATATTTCAGCCCATCCGAGTAATCACTGTGTCAGTCTATCTCATTGAGGGACAACACAAACAAGGGAGACCTTTAATGAGATGAGCTGACACAGTGTTTGCGTGATGCTACACCTACATACATGGAAAAGCACACCAGAAGTATTGTAATTTTTGCTTTTGAAATTCATCTGTGTTTTAAAATTCTCAGTAAGAGAATGAAAAGCACAGAACGATGGTTGTTCTTTTGGTTTTCAATTTCTTCCGTGGCCGATATGCAACTATTCACTTTTCTGAGTCCTGAGGGGGTAGCCAATTGCTCAACACATACATGTGAGTTTTCATCAGTGGAATAGGTAAGAAGTGGACTTCTTCCATGTTGGCCAGCATAGAAAACCCATTATATGTCCGCTGTGCAGAATAATCTGTTTCTTGATCCTTTATTCACCATCTAAATTATAATTATTTTTTTTCCTCCCATCACAATTACACTGCTTACACAAAAGTGAAGAGAAATAAATGTCACACCAAGAATTATACCTGCTTATTCGCCACAGGCTTTTGAAGTTCTAGTGTGCTGAAGGGAGTATCATATTAAAACCTTTATAAAAAAAGTAATATAATCTTTATGAGATATGTCCATCATGTAAGTGACTAGTAAAGGAGGTTAAATAACCCCTCCAACAGAATCACATGTAAAGTATAAAACTTTAAATGAACTATCTGCTGGTAACTTAGAATTGTCATTTTATACAGCAAAGATGTGTCTGTGATAACATGTCTCTTCCTCTCCCACGAGAGTGTAATTAGAAAGGCACCATATGGTAGCAGTCTGTGTTTTATATATAAATGGGGCAGGGGGAGGGAGGAGAGGGAGATGAAGGTAGTTTTGATTGTTAACCAAGTATGGTAAGAAAAAATGAGATTAATTCTATTTCCTCAACAAATATAACACCTAGTACATAAGGTAAAGAGAAGAAGATTTAAAAATTTTTTTTAAAAATGTGTAACACATTTCCCTATTTCTAAAAACTTTGGTAGAGAAGATAACCATTATTTTGTAAAAAAATGTGAAAAAGCATTATGCCTTAATAGTAGTCTGTATGAATTAGGGCTTTGGGTTAGTTCTACCCAGGTTAGTCATGGCCAACAAGATGAAACCAAAAACGACATGAATTTACAAAATGTGAATGATCTATGATAATGAAAACAGAAAAAAATATGGGTCACTATTCCATTAGACTTAGGACAATTTGAAGCACTTTCTGCAGAAAACTAAGAACTACAACCTTCAATAAGGATTAAACCTCAACACGAAGAAAACAAAATTTCTCACCACTAGGTCAACAGGTAACATAATGACAGATGGAGAGAAGATTGAAATTGTCAACACTTTAATCTTGTTGGATCCACATTCAGCACCCTTGGTACCAGCCATCAAGAAATCAAAAGATGAGCTGCACTGAGAAAGTCTCTTGTCAAAGATCACTCCAGAATATTAAAGAGCAGTGATGCCAGTTTAAAAACTAAGCTGTGCCTGATCAAAGCTATGAGCTTCTCAATCGCTGGCTATGCATCTGAAGTTTGGATGATGTCTAAGGACAACAGAAGAATAATTGATATCTTTGAGTTGTGGGGTTGGAAAAGAGTAGCAAATACTCCATGGACTGCCAAGAGAACAGACAGCACTATTTTGAAGAGTACTCTTTGGAGGCAAAGATGGTGAAAGTTTACCTCCTAAACACAGGGAATGTTGTTAAGAGGGGCCAGTCCTTGGAGAAGGACATCATGCTTGGAAAGGTGCAGGATAAGCATGCTGTTGTTGTTGTTGTTAAGTGTTGTTGTTAAGTGCTATTGAATCATGATGACTCATAGAGACCCTATGAATGAAAGACCTGAACACTTGTATAACTTTCATCATTTCTCCAAGTTCATAGGGTTTCCTGAGGCAAGCTATTTCGGAAGTGGATGACACTCCTGCTTCCAAGCTTGTTTTAATCTAGGAGCTCCACCAAACACCGTGCACCATGGGTAGCCATTATCACATTTGACGCATCAGTGTCACAGTGTTTAGCATCATAGCAACCACAGGTTACCTCTGTACAGCAAAGGGACAGACCAGTGCTATACCACTTAAAAGAATGTTTGACTAAAACCATTTAAAACCAGGCCTGAGGGCCTAACTGCATTTAAGAACCAAGGCAAGCTTCAAACTCCATGACCTCCATCATTCCACATTCCTCCGGAATCAAGCATTCTCACTGGCTCTCACCTCCCAAAAAGGCCCATCTTGGGAGCATTCCACTTCTTCCCCAATCTCCTCTTATGCTGATGCCACATGCTTCTTCATATAGTCCAAATTCCTGAATGATTTATTCAGCATATAAACTGAATACACTTGAGGAAAGGGTAAAGTGTTAAGACACATATTTCTTGATTTTAATCCATTGTATATCTGCTGGTTCTGTTTGTATAACAGCTTGAGGAAAACCCTTGAAAAGGTGCAATGGGCTCTAGTGTGTCAGAGATAGTCAGAATAGCATGGGATAGGACAGGTTTCAGATCCATTGTTCATAAGGTTGTTATGTGTCATACTCGACTCAACAGCATGTAACAACAACAATAACAACCCTACTAGAAACTTAATGCCCCTCTTTGAAAATAAGGGTAATGAACATACTGTACAGTAACCAAATCTTTTGACTGGTAGAATCAAAAATCATGTCACCTCCCTCAAAGATGGCAGCTGCTTGAATGCATGTGTCTCTCTACCATCCTTTTCCCATATCATACTACTGAAAGGGCATGCTTCTTACGAGTCTCCCATTCCACAGCTTTCATTTATAATTTTTCCTATCCTGATTATAATTTCTACATATTCAGATTTTACAATTTAAGATTTGTTCTATTTTTGTTGCTTGTCCGTGATTGAACCAGTTTAAGCCCATTCAGAGCTACATTACAAATTATAGTGGATAACAGTTACAGCTTGCTCGGCTCCACAATCAACACACTTTGCACCAGCAGTCAGGAAATGAAAAGACTAATTGCATTAGGTAAATCTCATGTCAGGAAACTTTCCAGTGTACTGAGAAGCAATGATGTCACTCTAGGGACTAAGGTGCAGCTAATCCATTCCATGGTCTTTGCAGTTACTTGCTATGCATCAGAGAGCTGGATAATGACTAAGAATGACATAAGAAGAATTGATGTCTTTGAATTGTGATGCTGGAGAAGAGTCTTAAATATACCATGGACCACCAAGAAAACAAATAGGTCTGTCTTAGAGAGGGTGAAACCAAGTTTCTCTTTGGAGGCTAGGATTTTGAAGCTCTGGCTCACATACTTTGGGTATGTGGCCATGGGGAACTAATCCTTGGAGAAGGACATCATGCTCAGAAGCATAGAGGGACATCCCAGGAGAGGAATACCCCAGGTGAGATGGATTGACACAGTAAACAGGACAATGGGTGTAGGCATGTCAGAGACAGAGATGCCTCAGGACATGACAGGCTTCAGAGCTGTTGTACATAGGGTTGTTATGAGTTGCAGGTGACTCAAAAGCACATGAAAACAACAATATCCTGAAATAGAAGATGCAATGGGAGAATCAATATATACTTTATGAAGGAGATGAGATCTTTTAAGGAAAGGTGAAATAGGAGAATACAGTGAGTAGGGGGAATGCAGAGAAGAAGATGATGAAAAATATAAAGCTGTAGAAAGATCATACTGTTCATGTTTTAGTGGAGTGCTTGTAGATGAAACTGATAAAGTAAATTAAGAATAGAGTACATGGGTATAGAAAGTTAAGGTAAAATAATAGTAATAATAATAGCTACTGTTGTTGTTAAGTGCCATTGACTTGAGTACAACTCCTTGCATCCGTGTGGACAAGAGACTAGAACCCTGTCCTCAAGTGCCATCTTCATCACCTGTGATACATTGAAGCCCATCACTGTAAGTCACAATCCATCTCATTGAGAATTTTCTTCTCTTTCAATGACCTTCAGCTTTTCCAAGCATAATGTTCCTTCTCAAGGAATAATAATAATATTAACAGTGATACCATTAACGTTGAGAATTAATGAAAAGCCATAATTTGAGGTTGTTGAGCAAGAAGCAAGGTGGAAGCAGAGCTGGGATTCTGGAATCCTCCTCTGCAGAAGGGGAACTGTGGTGAAGTGAGGAAGAGAAAGAGATGGAGGGGAACGTTCAGCTGAATGGTCCCAATTATCAGCATAAGAGGCAACCAGTGTCTAGGGTAATGAGCATGAGAGTGGCAAGGAAAGAGATGAGTTGAAAGAACACCATACTTTCATAACGGTAGGTTTATAATGATAATCTCTGCATCCCTCTTTGGATAGTTTCCTGTCGTCACTATTACATGGATGCACCATAGATGGAAATCATAGTAAGCCATTACCACCCCCAGTGCCTGGAAAATAAGGGACACAGAGAACTCAGAGATTGGCGAGAAAAACACACACATGATTTTGTTAGAAATAAAGAGCCTGAGTTGCCTATAAGACAACTTGCTAGAGATATCACCAGACAGAAAGGAGAGTTTCAATCACAGGAGAAAGGTCACCTCTGAAGACATGGAGGTAAATGCTGAGTTCATAAGCGTGTGTGGAATTGCTGAAGAGCAAGAAAATAGAAAGGGAAGATGAGAGAGACATAAGAACATCCAGCTTCCTGGGACTGTGGTGGAGGAGAGACAGAAGTTTCACAAGAGTTCGACCCAGAATCAATTTTGTATAGAATCTCAGAGGTCAAGGAAAGACGCCATTTCAAGGAGAAGTGACGATGTAGCAAGGAGCTGAGGAGGGTAAGGACTGAGACAAATTGTCACTTAAATCCTGGATAACCTTCCTACCAGCAGTTTTAAGGGAACAGGGAAGGCAAAATCCAAGGTTGCAAGGAACAAAGAGTGAGGGGCAATGACTGGGTGGAGACAATGGCTACATCTCTCTTTTGGAGATGTCTAGTAAGGAGGACAAGGGGTCCTTTGGCCTGAGACAATCTTGACCCTAATGCGTGCACCCATCTAAGAAAACGGGGTACTAAAAATTTGTGGGGTTTTAGGGGGTGCAGCTGGAAAATGGTGTCAATTTTCGAAGTAATAAAGATAAAAGAATAATGTGGGGAGTAAGAAAAGATGGAATAAGGCAGAAAAATAGTGATCCTCTGGCACGAAGATAGGACTTTTTTTCCACAGAGACTCTCTCTTGTTTCAGAAAAAGACATCGCCATCCACACTGAGTTTATATCGTCACAGAAGGCAAGGGAACGATGTCAAGTTCGAAAGATGCCGCCTACAAGGAAAGAGCATTCGTTTTTGGAGCAGCTGGAAGGAAGGGGGGCGGGGGATGCAGCAAAGAGCTGGGAAGATCTGATGGCAAGCAGATGTAACGCTTTGGTCTGGCATTTCATCTCCAAGCCAAACTATTGCAGCAGTTCTTCTGCTTGGGAATTTCCAGTGGGAATCCAAATATTCCTCTCATCCTCCTCCACTCTGCTCCACTCGGTGATTCCTGTTATTATCGGTCCTTGCTCCTGGCCCACTCATCACACAGCTGCCAGCTGCTTCCAAGTGACATTCAGAAGTACAGCAGAAAGGACAGGAGTACTTCAGAGAGGTGCCTATTGCTGTTTCAAGAAGGACTGTCAGCACAGTGCATTATGTGCTGGGTTGCTAGTGAATGGTTGGCAGTTCGAGCTCACCAATCTCTCTGTGGGAGAAAGGTGGGTGGTCTTTCCCCAGAAATATTTATTGCCTTAAAAAACCAACATGGGATAACTATGAATGGGAATCAACTTTATGGCATTGGGGTTGAAGTTACTCTTATTCTTATTCTTATTCTTATTCTTATTCTTATTCTTACTCATATTTTTACTCTTACTCTTACTCTTATTCTTATTAATGTTACACCTGGCAAGGAGCTGCTTTGTAATCCTGAAGGCATGTGGTTCGAATCCACCATCTGCTCCATGGAGGATGGGCAATCTCCTCCTGTACAATTAATTGCCTCTGAAAACCCACCTACTGGGGGGTCAGCTATGGGTCGGTTCTGACTCGATGGTACACAACAACAACCTGTCCATAGGGTCGCTATGAATCAACTCAAATTATGGCATCTAACAGCAAAAACAACAAGCCAATCACTAGTAAGTTCACACCTCTGAGTTTCAGCGTCCTCGAGTTTTGAGGTGAGGAGTTAGAATGTGCTTCTTAGAATGTGAAGCTTTTTGCTGTAAAATTTTACACTCATGTGAACAGGCAGGGCAGTGAAGCTCCTCTGTGTGACACCACAATGGAGCTGTGACATTACACATTTGCCAAAACTCACAGATTTGTGCAACACAGAGAATGGAACCAAGTAAATGGTGGACTTCAGGTAATAATAATAGATCAACAGTAGAGAGTTGCAGTTTATCTTCCAGGACACAAGGGATTAAGAAGAAAAGCCTCATAGTGATTTCCTTTTGAAAAGCAGCCAGTGGAAAACCTCACCAATCACAAGAGGGCGCTGCCCAGGGAAGTGCTAGGAGAGGAGCCCCTGTGGTGGGGAGGGAATAAGAAAACAGAGCAGCAGTGGATGCACACACATGACACTGGAGCAGGACTTTGCAGGGGTTCATGCTGGGGATACGTACGTTTGTCGTGAGCAAGAGCTTCAGCAACTCGCAGTAAGATTACTTAGCACCTATTTTGTGGAATGCAGAGAAGTGGGGAGTGAGTGAAGACCAGACAGCCTCCACTTGTTTTATTCTCACCCTAGCCTTCTCAGAGCCTTTATCAGAGACTCAGTGGGGCTTGTGTGAGAATGGGGCTTGTGTGGAAGAGGTGATCGATCACTCCATTCTTGTCTCTGTCCCAAGGACATTTCAGTTCAGGGCTAGGACTGCCTATTGCTAAGATGTGCCTATGACCCTGGAGCGCCGAGAACAGTGAAGATGGAATGGGCAGAGTTTGGGAGGCTATGCAGAGGCATTTGACTGTGGAGATCACAACAGATTATGGCTAACATTGAGAAGAATGAGAATCCCAGAGCACAGAACACTTAATTATGCTCATGTAAAACTTGTACTTAGACCAAGAAACTGTTGTCAGAGCAAAGCAAGGGACCAGTGCCTGGCTCAAAATCAGTAGAGGAGCACATCAGGGCTGTATTCTCTGTTCATACTTTTTCTACCTGGATGCTGAGAGGATAATAGGAGAAGCTCAACTTGATGGGAAAGAGGGTGTCATCAGCATCAGCGGAAGACTCAACACCTGTGTTCTGCGGACGGCACAACTTTGCTTGCTGGAAATGAAGAGGACTTGAAACGCTTACTGCAGAAGAGAAAGAACTATAAACTTGAATATGAATTACATCACAACATCCAGAAAATAAAAAATCCTCACCACTCAACCAATCAGCACCATTAAGATGATGGAGAAGATATTGAAATAGCCTATGTTTTCATCTTACTTAGATCCACAATTAATACACTGGGTACCAGCAATCAAGAAATCAATAGCCATATTGCATTGGGAAATCTGCTCTCAAGGACCTCTAGAAAGTACTAAAGAGAAATTATGTCAGTTTAAAGACTAAGGTTCACCTGATTCAAGCCATGGTCTTTTCAATCACTTGCTGTGCATCTGAGAACTGGATAGTGAATAAGGATGACAGAGAGGACTTGGTGTCTTTGAGCTGCAGTGTTGGAGACGAGCACTGAATATACCACAGACTGACAAATGAACAGATATGTCTTGGAAAACATGCACTCAGTGCTCCTTGGAGGCAAAAATGATAAAGCTTCATCTTTATACTTTATACTACAAATACATTTTATACTTTTCATACTTTGGGCATGTTGCTCGGAAGGGCTATTCCTTGGAAAATATCATGCTTGGAAAGGTGGAGGGTCAGTGAAAGAGAGGAAGACCCTCAGTGAGATAGATTGAGACAGTGGCTGCAAAAATGGTCTCAGATATGTCACAGACGATGAGGGGGGCACAGCATAGAACAGGGTTCACATCCCTGGGTCACAGGGTTGCTATGAGTGGTACAGCATCTAACTAACAACAACAGTAGACTTTAAAGTAGCAAGTTCAGTTCAGTAGACTAGATACACAGGGTAAGGTCTGGGGACAGATCAGAAACTCCATTTGCTTGATGAAAGTTTCCCTGGCTTTCCACATCTAAACACCTCTCAGGAACCCAGAAGAGAAGCAGATTGATGGACAGGGAGCTAGCAACAAAAATCCCACCTGATACTTGGGAGTGCACAGAACTCTCTCTGAGGGATTTAATGTGAATGGGGGATGGAGCAGGGAAAGTAGTGGGAGGACAGACGAAATGGTAACAAATCGGACAGGACCAGCCGTCAATGAACGGGGATGGAATCATCAATTACTTAACCCGGATCTGCCCTGTTGTTAATGGACTGTTCTGCAAGAGAGCCCCGCATTCACAGAGCTCAGTGGCTACAGTCAAGGGGTGCTAGCAGGCTGTTGGGGGCCCCAGTTCACAGGCTCTCCACCCAGACAAGCCTAAATGCGCATAAAGCACTTGTTATTAAACATCCCTATGCTAATAGCATGACTCTATATTTACTCAGCTCACTGCCAAGAGCCCAGACCTTTATCCAGGAGAACAGAACAGTTGATCTTAACACCTTTGAACAGATGGAAACGGCACCAAATGGGAGATGCAGGAATAGAAAAGAAAAATATACCTCTTCTGTGCTAACCTTGGCCCAGAAAGGACATAACGGGGAAGGGGGGGCTGCTGTGAGCAAAATCGCACTGTCTTCTGAAGTCAATGTACCTTTAATTTCAAAAGTACAACGGAGTCCCATTTCCGAGACAGATGAATCCCACTCCGTATCTCTTGCTGTTCCTTGGATAGCTTCTGTTATTTCTTTTCCATCTGTTATTTTCATTTATTTCAGCTAGATTTTTCCAAATTGGAGGATCTTATTTTGGGAACGATGTATTCCAGAAACGTTACCCCACTTAAAAAGAACGATTGGCTTTTTCTTTTCTTTTTCTTTTTTATTTAAAAGAGTCTTTTCTGGGTCCAGAAGTCAAGTGTATTTTCTAGGTTCAAAAAAGAACAGCCTTCCCTGCAGAAGCTTGCTGGGTCTCCTGCCTGGCACCACAGGAAGTGGGTGTGTTGGCCAGACTCCAGACTCCTATTGGCAGAGGTCTTCCTTGCTCCATTTCTCCTAGGGTTCTCTAAGTCCCCCTAGAAGAAGGTCTTTCATCAGTCTAAAGTTCCTTCTGAGATACTGGCAGGCAAAGGAACTGAAGTAGAAATAAATGTGTGTATGTATGCTCTGTCTTCAAAGGCAGCTCTCAACAAAAGGACAACATTGAAAAGAAAAACAAAGCGAATATTATAGCTAGATCTCTAGATTCCTCGAGCAGTGAAAGATCATAGAGCTGGTTGGCTCTGAGTCAACTAAGACGCCTGGTGGGCTACTAATGTGCAGCAGAATTAGTTTTGGTCTTGAATCATCTTCACAGTCTTTAAATCCACCACAGCAGCTACTATGTCAACTCATCCCACTCTTATCTCCCTCCTATTTCTGGCCCTCAGTTTCACCAAAACACGACATCTTCGTTCAGAGACTGAGCCCTCCTTATGTAAGCCCAAAGAAAGTAAATTGGACAATGATTTGTTGTACTGTGTACAGTTTCCATCAGTTAATTATCTGAAGTAAATAGACAGGCTCTCTCCAAATGATATCTTAGTATGTATGTATGTATATATGTGTGTCTATGTGTGTGTAGCTAGATAGATAGATAGATAGATAGATAGATGTGATAGGGATAAATATGTTGTTGATTGCCATTGAGTCTAGCATGACTCATAGTAACCCTATGAACAAAAGGCCTGAAGCCTTTCTATAACTATTGTCATTTTTAAATGTTCATAAAGTTTCTGGAGACATGTTGTTTATGAAGTGGATGCCACTCCGTCTTCACACACACACACACACACACACACACACACACACACACACTATATATATAAAGGCTTGCCTCCGGAAACCCTATGAACCTGGAGAAAGGATGAAAGTCACGCAAGTGTTGAGGACTTTCTATCATAGGGTCACTATGAGTTACCTACGACTTGACGGCACTTAACAGCAACAACAACACACACACACACACTTTATATATATATACATATATATATATAAACACACACACTATATATACACACACACTATACACACTATATATACACTGTATACACTATATATATACTGTTCACACTATATATATACAAACACACACACACACAATATATATATACACAGTACATATATACACTATATTTACTATAAATGGATGACCCTGGCATTCAAAAGACTGGTATCATAGCTTCCAGGATCAGAGCATCATGCGAGGCAGCACAGTACCAAAAACTGACACACAGGTGGTGTGAAGAAGAGCAAGAGGGAAGATGAAACATGACTCTAGCTGGAGTACATGGGAATACATAGAACAGGTGGGTGTAAGGTTTGTTGTTGTCATGTGTCTTCACATTGGCTCAAATTCATAACCACCTCGTGTAAAAGAGCACTTCCAAGGAGCACTTCTGGCTGTACTTTTCCCAAGACAATTTTGTCTGCTTTTGGAAGTTCATGATTTGCTCAATATTTCTAACCAGCAAAATAACTCAAAGGGCTCGATTTTAATCTTTCCATATGACTTTCCTAGACACCTGAATCTGACCTGACCACATGGATGGGTGAGACTATGTGAACAGCACGTTAGCCTATGCACAAGGGAACTGGCCATCTCATCAGACCACAAGGGGACTGGCCAGTCTCAACAATCTACAAGAGGACTGGCTAGTCTCGACAATAAATTTAACAACAGGACTGCTAGGAGGACAAACAAGTCTGTCCTGGAGAGGGCGAGACCAGGATCCTCCTTGGAAGCAAGGATTCTGAAGTTTGTTTGACTCACTTTTGACATGTTGCAAGGTGGAACCAGTCCTTAGAGAGGTACTCCACGCTTGGGAGGGTGGAGGGACAGCGCATGAGAGAAAGACCCTGATGAGATGGATTGATTTAGTGACTGAGGTAATGGGGGTAAGTTGTCAGAGACAATAAGATTAGCACAGGATAGAGCAGCATTTAGGACTGTTGTACATAGGGTCGCTATGAGCCGCAGGTGACTTGACAGCACATAATAGCAACAACAAGAAGCCACAGAATTAGACCTTCCCTCCCCCTCTGAAAAAGGAGCACTAGAATGGAGGATGCCCTTTGAGAGAGCAGCAGTAGCCATGGCAGAACTAGAGCCCTGATGTGAGATAGGACCTTCACACTGCTATACCACCGGAAGTGGAGCAAAGATCTTTTGCCCAGGTTTATTGGACAACTAGAGACAGGGGTGGGGAGGCTATAATTCATAGGACTGAGAACTTTATCAAACTGGCTAAGACTGAGGGGTAAAGAGGAACCAGTATTAGCAGGACTGAGAACTTTGTAACCCTGTAACACTGGTCTACAGCCTCAGTTCAAAGCTGAGGTGCCTGTGAGCACATTTCAGGAGACGTCCTGACTGTATTCTGTAACTTACCTGGATCATAACCTTTTAAGTTCCAATATGGTTCTGTGTGGCCTACAAAATATTCTATCAGTGAAGTGGTATTGAGATGAGTAGAAAAATGTATGGGAGTATGCTGGACCTTGTGGGAATTAGTTTTGTGTTATTGATGCTGTTGAGGAAACAGGTCCCCTTTGTGAAGTTGGTAGTCAGATATGGCCATCCTCTTGTGGCCCTTGCTCTTTCAACAAAAGGGATCTTCTTTGATCTTCCTTACGTATTGACCTAATTTCAAATGCAAATGAGGTAGTTGAAAATACCCTGACTTGGACCAGAAGCACCATAGTCCTCAATGTGATACCAGTATTTTTCAACATTTCAAAGAATAAGAATATTGGTAGTGTAGTATTTTACACTTTGGGATGCTGACAGGAAGTTTAGAGGTTCACATATGCTCCCATTAATACTGACAGCCTTGAAAAGCCATGGAAAATTGTCATGAGTCACCATGTATTTGACAGCAGCCGAGTTTTGTGGTAGAATTGACAATGACCAAGGGATAAGTATATCACGTAATATATTGACTGGAGAATCCATGAAAGCTGATGTTGTTGTTGTTGTTATGTGCCATCAAGTCGCCTGTGACTTATAGCAACCTTATGTAGAATAGCTCTGAAGCCTGCCCTGTCCTGGGTCAGTCTCACTGACTCCGAAACCGCCCCCCCTCCAAGTTCAGTTCATCTCATCTGGGGTCTTCCTCTCCTGTGCTGTCTCTCCACCCTTCTGAGCACGAAGTCCTTCTCCAAAGGTCTGTCCCTCCTGGCCACATGCTCAAAGTATCTGAGATGGAGCTTCACAATTCCAGTCTCCAAGGAGAAACTTGGTTTCACCCTTTCTAAGATAGATCTAGTTCTTTTCTTGGCAGTCCATAGTGTCTTCAAGACTTTTCTTCAGCACCACAACTCAAAGGCATAAATTCTTCTTCTGTCATCCTTAAGTCATTATCCAGCTCTCTGATGCATAGCAAGTCATTGCAAAAGTCATGGGCTGGATCAGGGCACTTTAATCTCTAGACTAACATACTTGCTTCTCAGTATTCTGGAAAGTTACATGACAGCAGGGGATCCAAATAACATTAAATCCTTGATTATTTCAACCTTTTCTCTCTTTATCACTCTGTTACTTATGGGTCCAGTAGTGATTTTCATTTTCTTTATATTGAGATATAATCCATACAGTAGGTTATTAGTCTTTGATCTTCATCAGTAAATGCTTCAAGGTCTCTTTACTTTCACCAAGGAAGGCAGTAGCATCTTCATATTAAAGATTATTAATGAGTCTTTCTCCAATCATGATGCTACATGCTTCTTCATATATTCTAGCTTTTCAAAATAGTTGATCAATATACAGATTGGATAGGTATGAGGCAATGATACACATTTTCTCACATTATCCCTTTGTTCTATTTTAATAACTGCCTTTTAACTACACACATTTACTAAATAAGCATAATTAAATATTTAAAGTTGACATTCTTCTCAATGTTATCCATAATTTGTTATTACACATTATATAATCATTATTAATACATAAGTATACATCTTTATCTTATGCTCTGCTTTCATCCAAGATCATTACATCAGCAATGAAATTCCTTGTTTCATAACCTCTTTTGAAACTGGATTGACTTTCTGATGATGTACTTCTACTGCACAAACCGGTTTTAACTATTTTTGCCCTTCCTCCAAAACAGATTTGTTTGTTCTTTAAGAAGTCCATGGGATATTAAAAACTCCTCTCATCACTACAATTCAAAGGCATCCGTTCTCCTTTGGTCATTATTCATTTTCTACCTTTCAGATGCACAGGAAGCAGTTGAAAATATCATGACTTAGATCAGCCCCTTATTCTTTAAATGGACACCCTTGTTCCTCAGCACATTCAAGAGGTCCCTGACAGTTTATTTTTCCAGTGCAACTTCTCTTTTAATTTCTTGACTTCTCCTGCCATTAGAATTGGTTGTGCATCCCAGTAAATTGAAATAGTAGACAGCATCAATCTCTTCTTCTGTCATTATCTACTGGCTCAGTGGTGAGGATTTGCTTTTCTTTAAGCTGAGACGTAATTCATATTGAAGGCTATAATATTTGACCTTCTGCAGTAAGAGTTTCAAGTCTTCTTCACTTTCCACAAGCAAGGCTGTGTTATCTACATAATACAGGTTGTTTATAGGTCTTCCTCCAACCCCAGTGCCATGTTCTTCTTCATATAATCCAGGTTCTTGAATTATTTGTTTAACAACAGAACAAGAAAATCTTTCCAACAAAAATTGAGGCTGATTTTTTTATGTCTTTCGTGATTGGTTTTTGTCTGTGGGCTTTATTTTAATACATACATACATACATACATACAATAAAAAAAAAACAAAACCATACGGATTAAATAGTATGGAGAAAGGATATACATTTACTGATTTTGAACCATGCGGTGTTCCCTTATTCTGTATGGGCCCAATTAATGTTCATGGATTCCCATGCTTCTCAATGTCTCAATGTTTTCCATCATTTGTTGTGATCTGCACCACCAAATGCCTTCACAATATCAATAAAACACAGGTAAACATCTTTCTGGTATTCTCTACTTTCAGTCAAGATCCACCTGAATCAACAATACTCCCTTTTCCATGGTCTTTCCTGAATCTAGTTTGAATTTCTAGCTATTCTCCATGGATGTACTGTCCTAGCTGTTTTTTAATAACCTTTAACAAGATTTGATTTCCATGTAATATTAATGGTATCATTAATTAATTTCTGCACTTTTTTGAGTCACTTGTTTGTTTTGGGTTGGTTTTCTTTAGTTGTTTTGTTTGTTTGTTTGTTTTAATGGGAACACGTGTAGACCTTCACTAGTCAGTCAGTTGTTTTTCACTGAGTGATTTTCTTTCAGAAGTAAATCACCAAACTTCCCATCCTACTGTTTTTGTCTAGGACTTTTGCTGAAATATTCCCACCATGAGTGACTCTGTTGACATTTGAAATGCAATGTTATAACTTTCAACACTATAGAAACATGCACAATAGCAAAAACTGACAGATGAGTGGTGGGAAAAGGAGGGTCAAGAAAGTAAGAAAGCCTTCAAGTTGACATCAAACTCCAATAAGAGGAACGAAGATACCAAGAAGACCTAATATCCTCCCATGAATGACTTTTTCATTTTGCTATTACTCCTGGAAAGGGTTAAACCGGGTGGATCCTTGGAAGTAAGGATTCTGAGGCTCCGTTAACATACTTTGGACATGTTGTGAGGAGAGACCTGTCCTTGGAGAAGGACATCATGCTTGGGAGGGTGGAGGGACAGCGCAGGAGAGGAAGACCCTCTATGAGGTGGATTGATTCAGTGGCTGGGATAATTGGGATGGGAGTGTCAGAGACCTTGTGATTGACACAGGACAGAGCGGAGTTTAGAGCTGTTGTACATAGGGTCGCTATGAGTCACAAGCGACTCGATGGCACATAACAACAACAACAACAACTACTTTTCATAGATGTCATTATCTCATTTGTGATCATTCTGTCCCATTACTATCTTAAACCTCTCCTCCTTTCTATGCTCCATGTCCTTCTGGACAGAGTATGACCGACTCTAACGCGCCATGCATGCTCCCATGGAAATCCTTCTTTTTGTAACTGAGTGGTGCTTCCTTCTCTGCTGTCAGGCACCTACAGGTCTCCTAAAAGAATGGAAGGACTAGCTTTTCTGGGAAGACTCTGTCCCTCTGAAAGCAGAGCTGTTCCTCTTCCCCTAATTGTGTTCCTCAGGCACATAACCCTCATCTCACTTGCTACACTTCTATAGCACTTATCTGACAGGGAAGAGCAAAGGACATGCAAACAAAGGAGATCAATCAGAACTGGCTTTAACAAAGACTGTGGCAATAAAACAATAGAACATGACCCTCAAGGAATGTCTCTATATGACAATAAAAATAGACTCTCAAGGAATGTAGCAAAACAACAGACTCAAGGAAAAGATAAATGAGATTGGCCAAAGTTACCATATGTCCATTAGAAGGAATGCAGCATCAGTCATTTAAACCCCACACCCTGCTAACAAAAGATATATAAGCTCTTTTATAATATAAAAAACAGTCAGTCTGTCCTTACCCATTCATAGTCTGTTATGAACATCTAATAAACCTCAGTTTCTTTCTCTTGCTGTCACTTGGTATTGGTGTCTTTCTTGTATATCGGAGTCAGAACTTTCTAGTCCTTACTCAAAGAGGCCCCTGGACCTCTTTTGGAAATCATCCCCTTGACATTGTTGTTGTTGTTGTTGTTATGTGCCGTCGAGTCGCCTGCAACTCATAGCGACCCTATGTACAACAGCCCTAAACTCCGCTCTGTCCTGTGCCAATCGCACTGTCTCTGACACTCCCATCCCAATTATCCCAGTCACTGAATCAATCCACCTCATAGAGGGCCTTCCTCTCCTGCGCTGTCCCTCCACCCTCCCAAGCATGATGTCCCTCTCTAAGGACCGGTCTCTCCTCACAACATGTCCAAAGTATGTTAGACAGAGCCTCAGAATCCTTGCCTCCAAGGAGCCACCCGGTTTAACCCTTTCCAGGACAAATCTGTTTGTTTTCCTAGCAGTCCATGGTATTCTCAATACTCTTCTCCAGCACCACAGCTCAAAGGCATCAATTCTCCTTCTATCCTCCTTGGTCATTGTCCAACTCTCTGATGCATAACAAGTGATTGGGAAGACCAAAGCCTGTATCAGACGCACTTTAGTCTCCAGAGAGACACCATTGCTCTTCAGTACTTTGGAGAGGTCCCTAAGAGCAGACTTTCCAATGCAATGCGCCTTTTAATTTCCTGGCTGCTGGTGCCAAGACTGTTGACTATGGAGCCAAGCAAACTAAAGCTGTATGCAATCTCAATCTCTTCACCATCCATCCTGATGCTGCCAATTGGTCCAGTGGTGAGAATCTTTGTCTTCTTGACATTGAGCCTCAATCCATATTGTAGGCTGCAGTCCTTGACACTCTGCAGCAGGCGCTTCAGGTCCTCTTCAGTTTCAGCAAGCAGGGTTGTGCCATCCGCATAACTCAGATTGTTGATAAATCGCCCACCAATCTTGACCCCACATTTCTCCTCATTACCCACATTTTATTTAAACTGCTTTCCCACTTGTTTCCCCTCTGAATTCAGGGGTTCCCACCAGTATTTATGTATTGAATGAAGGGAGGACAGTCCAAAGTCGCCAGTCATTGTGGGTAGATGTCCATTGTATTCAAGATTAAGACCAAGCAAAACAAGGTAAAACTAAACAGTACCTTTACTGGGTGTCTTCAGACAGCATTTTTATACAGGAAGCACTATCTCTCTCCTCTCTCATTGTCACTGAGTTGGAGCCTATTCATAACTGACACTCCAGTAAGTTTGTAGAGGGTGTGAATTGCATGAGAGGAGATTACCCATCTTCCTCCCTCAGAGCTGCTAGTGGACTTGAACTGGCTGCCTTTAGGTTAGCAGGGCCACTCGTTACAGACTATACCAGCAGAATTCTCTGGGAGAAAAACTACACATGCTATCATCCAGTGTCTCCACTGATCATTCTGAAACTTGATGGGGAGATTGTAACGTTCAGACGAGGAGACGGTGATTCTAATAAGGCTTTTTCCATTGGCCAATTGAGTCATGCTTCGAAGTCTCTCATTTAGAGTATCCCCGTCTGTTGATGATGATGATGGTAACAGAATAAATAAAATTAAAAATGCTTCTTTTATTTTTTTTCTCACATATTTTGAAGGTTTTTTTTAAAAAAAATAGTTGACAAGGTTCAGAATGTTTATGCAGGAAAATAATATAGTGTAATAGAAATGATACAGTCTAAATGAAGTCCTTTAAACACTGTTTCCTCTTGCCTCCCCAATCTTTTCCCTCCTTCCAACTTACCAACAACCTTACCAATAAAATGTAAAACACTTTCTTCGAATTCAATCTCTTGCTGTTGTTTTTCATTTGTTGTAAGTATAAAGGATGTTAATAATAAATTTCTCTGGAAAGGGCATATTAGCATATGAAATGAAATTCTATCACACTCATTTGTGTTTTTGAAAGAACACTTGAACTTCAGTCTTGAGAAGAGCTATAAATCAGTCAGCTCAACTCTCTAATTGAAGATGAGGAAACAAAGGTCAAAGGTAATCCTATAGCCAGTATTCATGTACCACTAATATTAGGGACAGGGCAGGGGGGCAAATACAGGTCCCCCATTGCCAGGCAGTATACAGTGACTTACTGCATTCATTTCTACAATTAGGAGGAGAAGATGCCCAGGAGAAGGGACAACTGCAAACTCAGGGTCAGGTCAATGCTAGACTTCAAATCCAGAGAGTTTCTGGAGAAAAAGCTTTTGGGGGAAATATGAGCCAATTTTCATGTGAAAGTCTTCTGGTCAATAAAGATACTACTAGTATTTGCTACTCTGTTATTTTAACTGATCTTCCCTCCAGTTTCAAACTATACATGATGGTCTGTATGAAGCCAAGGAGCCTTCTTCATCCAACGTTTCTTCAACAAGGTGTCGTGTCACAAATGAGTGATCCCCAAAGTCCACATCATGCAATCAGGGTTGTAACTCCTGAAATTTTAGTCTGAATCTCCCAGTAGATTTTGAAACTCATTTTCCTAGCTTAGAAATAGCCCCAGACTGGTCTCCTATTTCAAAAGGATTTTGGCCACAGGTCTGGGGCTATTTCCAGGATGGGAAGATGAGTGGAATGGCTTAATTCTGCTAAAGTGTGTTTTCTGGTTTGGGGTTGAGACTAGAGTGTGGCAGGCTGTGGTTTACAATAGGGTGTGAGCCAACTGGATTTGGCCTCGTATTGGTCCTGCTTTTTTGTGCACATCCTGAATAAAACAGACTCGGAAGCAGGAGTGGCATCCACTTCCAAAAAAGCTTGCCTCCAGAAACTCTATGAACTTAGATAAGAAAATGAAAGTTTTGTGTTCAAGACTTCAGTTTATAGGGTCACTATATGTCATCTATGACTCTACAGTACTTAACAACAACAAAGGAAACAAAAAATCCTCACAAATTGACCAATTAGTAACATCATGATAAACAGTGGGGAGAGCGTTGAAGTTGCCAAGGAGTTGTTTTTATTTATATCCATAATCAATGCCCATGGAAGCAGCAGTTAAGAAATGAAGCAATAGATGGTGTTGGATAGATTTGCTCAAAAAGGGGATGTGTATGTAGCAATTGGGAAAGAGTCAGTGTGAAAAACAATGTACACAAACTTTGTATATAAACCAGTATAAAATAAAATTAAACAACTAAAATACCTCTTTTCTAAAGAGTGAAAAATCAAAGATGTCACTGTGGGAATTAAGGTGTACCTGACCCACGTCATCCTAATTTTAGATATTTCATAGGTTTGTTGCTCTTATTGTTGTTATCATTGAATTGGAACTGACCCATAGCTGACCCTCCAGTGGGTTTTTAGAGAGTTAAAAGCCCGGGTGGAGATTGCCCATCCTTCTCTTGAGGCGTAGCTGCTGGATTTAACCCTTGTGTCTTTGGTTTTGCAGCACACTTTCTTACCACTAGGCCATCAGAGCTCTCTGACCTAAGGTGTGCCTGACCCAAGTCATGCAATTTTTAGTCATTTCATAGGTTTAGTGGTTAGGAATTGTGCTGACAACCCAAAGGTATGTGGTTTGAATCTACTGGCTGTTCTGTGGAAGAAAGAAAGTAAATCACTCCTCCCGTGCAATTCACTGTCTCTGCAAACTCACGGGAAGGGCACCTATGGGTGGACTCTGACTCAATGAAGCTCAACAACAGCTTAAGTTCACCATGACAATATACAGCAGGCTGCCAGCAGAAGGAATACATCTGTCTCGACAGGGACATACAAAGGCTTCTTAGAAGCAAGGATGGTGAGACTTCATGTCAATCACTTTGACCATGTTATCCAAAGAAGTCACTTCCTGAAGATGGACGCCACACTTGGTAAAGTGAAGAGACAATAGGAAAGAGAAAAACTCTCTGTGAGATTGACTGACACAGGGAACACAAAAGTGGTCTCAGAACAAGCGGTAGTTCTGAGAGTGGTCAAGACCGGGCAGTGGGCTCAGGAACAGCAGCAGTTCTCAGGATTGTCAGGGCCGGGCAGGGATTGATACTCTTGTGCATATCGTCCCTCTGATTCACAACCAACTCAATTATACCTACTAAAAACATGCTGTGCAAATTATTCCCAAGATTTTAGTCAAGTGAACCAGGCGTAGGGCATAGCCACGGATGGAAGAACATCACCAGCATGAAGAAAGCAGCTGAATGGGGACCATGTGGACTCATGATAGTCAATGGCAGCTAGAAAAATTTCGAAGAACATGAAGTCTGCAATCAGAGTCCCAAAAATATGTGAGGAAAGACGTCTTAAATGATAGTCTTTGTTCACACAGTGGAGCAAATGTACTCTCGTGTTGTTAGATCTCTGTCAAGTTTAGTATGACTCATAGAAATCCTATGGACAATAGATCTGAACCTTGTTTTCTCCCATACCATCTTTATCATCTCTAATATCCTTGAAATCATTGTTATTGTCAATGTGTTACTCTAGCTCGTTGAGTCTTCCTCTCCTTTGCTGACCATTCTAACCATGATGTCTTTTTTTTTTTCTCCCCCTGAAATGGAAAATGCCCTCCTAATAAATGCCCAAAATACATGAGATAGAATTTTGGCACCTTTGACTCTAAGAAGCACCCTGGTTACACTTCCTCCAAAACAGACTTGTTTGGTCTTCTGGAAGTCCATGGGATATTCAGGACTCCTCTTCAACACAACAACTCAAAGACATCCATCAATTCTTCTGTCATCCTAGTCATTGTCTCTCTTTAAGATGTATGGAAAGTAATCGAAAAGACTATGACTTAGATTCTCTGTGAGGAGAAGTGTGGCATCAGGATTGGAGGTAGCTTCATCAACAGCCTGTGTTGTGCAGATGACACAACCCTGCTTGATGAAACTGAGGAGGACCTAAAGCACTTGCTGCAGAAGGTCAAGGACTGCAACCTTCAATATGGACTGAATTGAAGCTCAACATCAAGAAAACAAAGATTCTCACCACTCGGCCAATTGGCAACATCATGATAGGTGATGAAGAGATTGAGATTGTTGACAGCTTCAGTTTGTTTGGTACCAGCAGCCAGGAAACTAAAAGACAAATTGCATTGGGAAAGTCTGCTGTCAGAGACCTCTCCAAAGTATTGAAGAGCATCAATGTCAGTCTAGAGACTAAGGTGTGCCTGATACAGGCCATGGTCTTTGCAATTACTTGCTATGCATCAGAGAGCGGGACAATGACTAGAGATGATAGAAGGAGAGTTGACGCCTTTGAGCTATGGTGCTGGAGCAGAGTATTGAATATACCATGGACTGCTAGGAGAAGAAACAAATTCATCCTGGAGAAGATGAAGCCAGGCTGCTCCTTGGAGGCAAGGATTCTGAAGCTTTTTCTGATATACTTTGAACATGTTGCAAGGCAGGATCAGTCCTTGGAGAGAGATGTCATGCTTGGGAGGGTGGAGGGACAGCACAGGAGAGGAAGACCCTCAATGAGGTAGATTGATTCAGTCACTGGGGTAAAGGGGATAGGTGTGTCAGAGACAATATGATTGGCAAGGGATAGAACAGGGTTTAAGGCTGTTGTACATAAGGTCGCTAAGAATTGCAGGAGACTCAACGGTGCATAACAACAACAACAATGGCTTAGATTAGGTGCATCTTAGTTTTGAAAGTGACATAATTGCTCCTTGGCACTTTGCAGTGTGTCTTGACAGCAGACTTTTCCAGCACAATGCAGTTATTTAATTTTTTGATGAAAAAGTGTCAAGGATATTGTCTGTGGATGCAAGTAAGATGAAATCATTGACAATTCCAGTCTTTTCTCCATCTACCATGGTGTTTCTGGTTATTGTGTACCGTCCAGTCAGAATCAACCCATAGCTAATCCTCCAGAGGGTTTCTAGGGTTAGTTAATCAATCACATGGGAGAAGAGTGCTTATCTCTCTCCCACACGACAGATGGTGGATTCGACTGAATAGCTTCAAGTAGCCAATGCAATAGGAAGACACCAGATGAGATGGATTGACACAAGTGACTGTGGCAATGCGGTCAGGTGTATCAGAGACAGTGAGGGTGGCTGAGGATAGGGCAAGGTTCAGAGTCACTGCTCATAGAGTCACTATGAGTGCTGGTCAACTCCATGGCACATAACAACATGATGTTGCCTATTAGCCTACTGGTGAGGATTTTGGTCTCTGTAACGTTGAGATGTCATCCACGTTAAGTTGACTCATCTGCATAATGCAAATCCAATAGAATGTGGAAATTATCGAGCAATATCATTAGTATCACTTGCAAGTAAAACCTTGCTATCAAGTAGAATAGTACATCTACAGAAAATTACCAGAAGATGAAGCTGATTTTAGAAAAGGCCACGGTACCAGGCATATCGTTGCTGATGTAAGATGAATCTTGGCTGGAAGCAGAGAATACCAAAAGAATGTCTATTTGTGTTTGATTTACTATGCAAAGGTACTTGACACTGGATAATAAGAAATTACGGCTAACTTTGAGAAGAATGGGAATCCTGGGACACTTGATTGTGCTCATGCAAAACATATACTTAGACCAATAAGCTGCTTTAGATAGAGAGCAAGAAACCCTGCATGGTTTAAAGATCAAGAAAGGAATGCATCAGGGTTGTATCCCTTTTTCCACACTTGTTCAGTCTGTATGCTGAGCAAATCTTGTGAGAAGCTCAGCTTTATGAAGAAGAATGTGGCATTAGGATCAGAAGAAGACTCATCAGAAATGTAGCTCGATAACATATTTATGTAACCTTCACTATGGGTTACATCTCAATATAAATAACCCCTCACAACCATACCAATAAGCAAAACACAATAAACAGAAGAGACTGAAGTTTTCAAGTATTTCATTTTATTTGATTCATAATTAACACTCATTGAAGCAGAAGTCAAGAAATCAAATAACCCATCACACTGAGCAAATCTGCCATCAAGAGTTTCTGTGAAGTGTTGATGAGCACATATATAACTTTAAAGACCGAGGCATGCCTGATCCAAGCCCTGGTATTTTTTATTTCATCATAGACATATGAACATTGGACAATGAATAAGAGTGAACACAGAAAAATCAATGCCTTTAAATTATGATGTTGGTGAAAAAGATTGAATGGACTCACAAAAAAAGAAACAAATCTATCTTAGAAAAAAGAGGCTAAGAGTGTTTCTTAGTGGCAAAAATGGTGATACTTTATCATCTCACATAATTGAGGTGTGTTACCAGGGTCAGTCCTCAAAGGATGACATTATTTGTGGTAAAATAGAGAATCAGTGGAAAATCAGAAAGACTATTAAAGAGATGGATTGAGGCAGTGACTTCAGCAGTGAGCTTAACCAATAGTGAATACGATCTAGGATTGGGCAGAGTTGAGCTTAGTCATACTTATGGTTGCTGTGAATCAGAACTACCTCAATGTTACCTAATAACATCAAAAGAAGTTTCCAGCTGAGATAAAAATTGGTTACATGTTTAGGTTGAATGTGATAGACCAATTGACCTGTGTTACCTCCAGGTATTTTTATGATTGTTGAACTGTGAGGAAAACAGTAAAAGAACAGAGAAGATGAGCTCCACCTTACCTGTGGGCAGAGGATGAAGCCTGAAAAGAATGGAGCATCACACAGACCCTGTAACCTCTGGCAAGCATAACCGGAGTTAATGCAAAACATCTGAAAGCCCTTGAGGATTGGGAGCTCAAGGCCATCATGCTTGACACAATGACATGACCACCAAGACAGCAACACTAGAGAGAAGGTTATGGGGAGGCCTTATTTTCATAGGACACACTTCCAGAGTATTTGAAAATACATCAAGAGGGAACTCAGGAATGAGAAGGTCTATGATCAGCCAGCAAAGTATGAGTCTGTGCTGTTCACATGACCTCACCCTAAATACATTGAAGCATGGGGATTCTATTAAGGCCCCAAAGATGAAAAGTTTAGTCTGTAGCTGCTGAGAATATATAATATAAATGTGTAGAAAGCTTGTGAATAATGACAGAACTCTACAGAGTCCTAATTTAGAAACATGTAACACGTGGAAAACAGAGAAGAAGAGGGGAACTGGGCTACAGATCGGATATGAGATTCTGGAAGGTTTCAAGAAGGAGGCGACTTTGAAAGGCATGTCAGCTCTGATTCCTGGAACATGAGCCGTGTGTAAGAGAATGGAACATTTGTCAGATCTGCGCCATCCACATGATCATTGGCATCTTCCCGTCTGTTGTGGTGGTGATGGTGTCATTTCATCTCATTTGTTTTTGCCTCAGTCGCTTCTCCACCAACCATGACAACCTTCTCATCCGTCCTGATGGTGTGTCCCATGCAAACCAGCTCAAGTGGTCATCATCCTCATTCAAAAAGAGCTTTCGCATTATATTCCTTACTACAGTCCGCTCACTGCCTTCCCCAATAGCACAACTGGAGTGCATCGATTCATATTCTATCTATAACTGCTTGGGTTACTCTCTCTCTCTCTCTCTCTCTCACACACACACACACACACACACACAGTGATTAAAAAGACCATCGTTTGGATCATGTACACATTAGTTATCCAAGTAACAACCTTGCTTTTCATACCTTTAAAGTGGCCTTTGGCAGCACCTTTGTCCACACAGTAAGTTGTTTAGTTTCTTGACTGGGGTTTCCATGGGTGTTCATTATTGATCTGAGTAGAACGAAATCCTTGACTTCAACTTTTTCTTCTGTAGAAGTTGAAAGTGTAGTTTATGAGATAAAAAGGCAAAAAAGGCAGAGAACCAGATGAAGAAAAAAAAAAAAAGGAATTTATTATTAGCTCTCAGGGCAGGTTCTGCATACCCAGGCTGGAGAGAGGCAGCGGAAATTGGAAGTCACAGAGGGAAAGTTACAACAAAGGTTTTATGTGCAGTGGGAGGCAGGTAAGTTGATCTATTCGGTCGTCAGCTCTCTGTAGAAGATGCTAATTGGATGAGCTCTGCCCCTTCCCATGTATGGAGCTGCCCAGGACCCTTTGGGAAGGTTGTATCATGGCTGGCATTAAGCAGAAAGTGGCCAGTGGTTGTTCACTCTTCTGATTGGCTGTAGCATTGGAATGTTTCTGAAGAGGTGCATCTGCTCAGAATTCTGCAAGCTTCCAGGAGACCTTTCATAGTTAATACAGACAGAGGACAGAACCCTTGCCAAAGAAACAATTCACAAAAGCTATAGAGGTTTCTCAGAAGCTGGAAACAGGGAGGGCAGTGTGATCATAATCCAGATGGAAGTGAGGCCCTTAGTGATGGTCTTCGTCTGAGAGTGCCCCGTGTCATCAGAAAATTCAGAAAGGCAGCTTCTGGAGTAGTGCAGTGGAAATGTTGGAGAAAGAAAGAGAATCTAATAGAATTTAAGTTAGAAATCATTTCAGTGGTCCTGATACCACCAAGGCCTGAGCTAAGATGGTCTCTATTTTTATTTTAAGAAACAAAATGTAAGCTATATTTTGATTGCATTCACCATATCCCAGCCACCATTTCCACCTTCCAGGCACTCTGGATTGTACCCTCAGAACATTTTCTCTCTAAATTTCAAAGAATTTATGATCCAAAAATCTATTAAAATCATGATGTTTTATTTATTTTTTTTTTTTTTAAATCATGATGTTTTAGAGTCAGAGGTATCTTGGTTCTTTAGCGCTCCTTTGGCCGAGATACCCCGAGTGGATGGATTCAACAAGCAGAAATGGTTGCTAAGCTCTTATGGTGTGGGAGGCTGGAAGCCCAGACTCAGGGAGCCGGCTCCAGGAGAAGGCTCATTTTCTGTCAACTGTAGAGGAAACTCTTTCTTTCCTTTAGTATCTTATATGCTTGGCATTCATTGGAGACCTCCATGTGTTCTTAGCCTTCTGGGGGTCAAGGAGCTGTGTCAATCAGAGCCCTGGGTCCAGAAAGACACACTCCTCTCCCGGCAATTATTTCTTGGTGGTACTGAGGTCCAGTATTTATGCAAGCCTTCTCTTTTTCTCTCTCTAGTAAGTTTGGAGCTCTGGTAGCCTAGTGGTAAGAAGCCGCGCTGCAATCCCAAAGGTACCTGGTACAAATCCACAGCTTGCTGCCCCACAGAGAGATAGGCAATCTCCTCTCCTGTGATTCACTGCCTCTGAAAACCCACTGGAGGGTCAGCCATTGGTCAGTTCCAACACGATGGTCCACAGTAACAACAGCAGTCATCCAAAGGGAGAAAGGTGGGCAATCTCCTCTTGTGTGATTTACAGTCTCTGAAAACCTACTGGAGAGTTTTGAGTTCATTCTGACTCAATGGCAAGTAATAATAACAACAACAGTGATCTCAAAGACACTGCAGTCAATGCATTAGTGCTGGGGTGGAACTGGGGGATGCTGCACTACCCCCTGGACCCTCCGACAACTATGCAGTTTAACAGATCCTAGAGGGTTACCATAGTTTCTACGTTATATCATCACACACACACATATATTATTTTTAATACAACTTTTAATTTTAATTTAATATGAAAGTTTGCAGAAAAAACTAGATTTTCATTTATTCATTGTTAGACACTTTAGGCCCCCTCCCTTCTTCCATCCCAGCCAGTTTTGCAATATACCTCTTATAAGGCTGCTGTCATTCATATAATACCTAATCATACATTCTGCGGACTGGAGAACATTATGCTGAGTGAACTCGGTCTCATAAAGACAAATACTGTATACGACCATTATTGTAGAACAGCATGAGGATCGAAGGGGGGAGGGGGGAGCAGAGGGCTGAGGATGGGCGGGGCATTACTCTAAGGTGGGCGGTACAGTTTGATAGGTGGAGGGAGGGGGTGAAGGAAATGGGAAAGATTCAGTGTGAAAAAGAAAGTGTTTGAACTTTGTAAATAAACCAGTATAAAATAATTTAAAAAGTAAATAAAATGTGTATATATTTATAAAGGACACAGTTTAATCCGTGGCGGCTGGGGAGGTCTCATATGTGTTAACCCAAGTGCATAGACCTTCTTACTGAATAGATTTTCCATTGAAAGACCATGTGCAGTGAGATGCATATGAGGAAGACGTGTTTGGCTTAACACTTTAAAGTTTCCAATGGGCCTTCCTGAGTCATCAAATGACTCATTCCACCTGCTCACATTTTATTATTAATTCTAGGGGGGGAAATCCTGATGACAATTGAGTCAAAATCATGCTCCGTGTTTTGATTTCTCTCCTCCCCTTGAACAATTCTCTCGTTTTGCCCACATTTTGGCAGTTCTTCTCACTATCCATGCAACAATGAGAAACATTCTTTTAAAAATATTTCCAACCCCCTCACACGCACATTAAGTGTTTCAGTGCTAACTTTGTTTCAGCTCTTACATAAGTTCCATTGCTTTCTAATATTAGAGCATTGTGTTATATGTGACTTCTTTCAAATGCACGCTGGTAGTTGGCTGGGGGGAAAAAAATCTTGATCCCAATTCTTGTCTGAAGTTGAATTAAAAAAACACATTTCAACTTAAAGTGAAAAATAATCAACCTCAATTTAATTTAATTTATGGTTTTCTGTTCTGAACTCTGGATGAGTTTCTGTTGTTGTTATTGTTAGAATTGGGTTACAGTGACAAGAAATATGTTTACTGTCATTATCCAGATATATAAGTATGGCTATGTGTGTGTCAGGGGGAATACTATAAAATTTCTACATAATAGTGATCTGATTAATGTTCAAAAGTCAGCACAAGCGAGGCAAAAAGCTCAACCTGCCTTCACCTCTCCATCAGGTGTCAACCGTGGGACTGGTTCTAAGAGAGCTGGAAATAGCTACAAGCTGAAGACACACTCACTTGAGGAAAATAGTTCCTCGCAGTCCTCAAAACTTTGGTGGGAACTGTCTGGAAACTGAACCTGGGAATTTGCTCCTTGGAAGAAATGCAGTAGCAGCGCTCCTCAGAACGAAGATGAGTGAACCTATCTCATACAATTTGGGCATGTTCTGCAAAGCACCCATTCTCTGGAGAAAGACATCGCGCCTGATAAAGCAGAGGGTCTCTGAGGTGGTGAGGAAGAAGGAGAAACAGCCCAATGAGGTGGACTGACACAGCACTTACAGCAATGGGTTCAAGCCAAGCTCCACGTGAAGATGGTACCAGATCAGGCAGAGCCCTTTTCTCCTGCACAGAGGGTTGCTGCGAGTTAGAAGCGACTCAACTGTACCTAACAACAATTCCACCAAGTTAGGATCAAAGTGGGATTGAGAAAAAAAAACACACTTCAAAACTAAATAAAGGTTTTTTAAAAATTGTATATAAGTTGAAATTAAACTTGAGTCTGATGGTTGCTAGGTTAAGCTGAAGGGTGAAGAAAGGATGGATGTCAAGGATGAGAGAAGTACTGCAGGTGTGTGTTCTTTGCAGGTGCTGATTTCACCCGGGGCCACTTCTCTGAGGCCAGCCTGTGCTCTGTACAGGAGCTCACTGGACCTCAGTCCACACCCAGCCTCCCTGCCCCATCAAGTCTACATTCAGCCTCCTTGCCCCAGACTGCCAGCAAGGACAAACACTTGCTTAACTCTGTTAAGCAGAACATAACAACCTTCCAAAACTCTGAGTTTACCTTACACAAAACTCTAATCCATATCAATTTATTTCAACATGACTTTTCAGTGTCTTCAGCATTTTTTATTCAATTGAAAGAGATTACATTTCAGCTCCTGGCGTGCAGGAAGGATGGAAATGGGAATAGGAAAAGGGTAACAATGAATGGAAAATTTAAAATCTTGAGAAAGGCAGAGATGAGGAAAAGTAATAACATACATCAAACAGCATTGTGGTGTCTGGAGTGAGGGAGAAAGAGTTGGATGTGTATAAAGTTCAAGACTTTTTTCCCCCAATTCCAGTCTTCAAGTTCTCCTGCATCTTGTAAAAACCATAGAGATGGAAGTTCAAGAGAAGCTAAATTGGAGAACTATCCCAAAGAAATTAGGAGATTCAGAAAGACATTCAGCATCTTATGAGAGAACTGGATAGAATCAATCACTCACTCACTCAATCAATCAATCAAGTCCATTGCTATCAAATTGATTCCAACTTCTCATGACTTCTGCCAGCTTTCAAAGACTGTAAATCACAGAGAGAAGACTGTTCAGTAAAACAATGATCATTTTCTTCCTTGAAAAATCTTGAATCCTATCTAGTAGACAAGAGATGGTGAGGACAATTTTCTAGGAATATGTCTTTATTTTTATGTCCCGCATGAGAATGTTGCCGTTCAAAAGGTTAGGAAATAAGAACCATCCATCTAACTGTAGAGCTGGGACATGTGTAAGATAGCATTTAGGTCACTGGTGTTCTTTTTAGGATGCAGCTTGTATTTCTTTATTCAAGCAGAAGACAATCTTTCCAAGGGCTTTCATAGCTCTGTGGTTGACCTGGTTCCTTTAATCCTATTGTGTGTGCTGTCCGGGCAGCCCCAGGCATGATGGAATGACAGAACAGCGCCCCTGTGTTCACTGGCAGTAAGTAAGGCTTTGTGATGCCCAGGGTTTAACTGACTGATTTTTTGGAGTAGGTGAGCAGACCTTTCTTCCTACACCCTCCTCGTCTAGAAGCTCTACTGAAATCTTCTCAGCAAGGCTTCACTGGCAGACGAGTAGTGGCTGCACATGAGTTACATCAGAGAACGACATCCAAGTCTCACTCTTCAGTCAACTCCCACACAGAATTTCTAACCCACTTTGAGGAGGGATTACCCACAATCTGTTATTCAAGGAACATAATTACTAACAAAACCAAACTAGGTACCACATAGTCCAACTCTGAATCATGACGACTTTCTACGTGTCAGAGTGAAACTGTAATCCACAGTTTTCTTTTTTTTTCTTTTTTTTTATTAATGTGTATGTACCGTCAAATCAGATCTGACAGGTACAGGAGGAGATTGTTCCTCCTTCTCCAGCAGAGCATCTGGTAGATTTGAACTGTGCACCTCTGGGATCGCAGAACACCTTCTTGCCACTAGGCCACCAGAGCTTGCCCAATCCACAGTTTTCAATGGCAGATTTTTCATGAACGGATCACCAGGCCATTCTTCCGAGGCACCCCTGGGGGCTTGTACCCTCAGCTTTCCATTAGCAGTGAGCACACTGATTATTACATCCCATGATCTTCATTCTAATCCTCCAGCAATTTCTGGGACGAGGAGGGGAACAGTTATTATTTACACTACTAGCTGAGGCAAGAGAATCATCAAGAAGTCCATACATAGTTGCTTAAAATTATACAAGTTATTAAAAAATGAACCAAAATGCAAAGCCTGGTGTTCCTCGCTCTTGTTTATTTCACTGCCACAATTTCTTCTGTTAGATACTCAGTGAATAACAGAGAAGGTAGTTTATAAAAATACAAGCCGTAGAAAAAGAAGGTACTTCACTAATTAATTTCTATTTGAGTTTAATTTTATATCTGCTGAATATAATGTTGTTTGTGGTTGTTTTTTTTTAACCCTTTTTTGTCCCCCCCCCCCCCCGGAACTATAATTGATGTCTTTGAACTTTATTTAGGATGCTCCAGAGGAAGTTAAGACATACTTAAGGTATCAGGAAGCTCAACTGAATCCCCTCTGGCATCTTCTCAGGTTGTGAGCTTTTCTTCCAACAGGTCAATTTTTTATTGCCTGTTAAGTGCAAAGACAAATGAGGACATTCTGCCTTAATAGCATTCTTTCCAACCAAAATGTCTCTGTCATTTCTCTTCTTTGCCCTTGTTTCCCCATCAGAATAAACATTCATCTGTTTATTTCAAAATATATCTTGAATGTACTTTATTTGCAGGACATGCAGGGAGTTCTCGTGTCTTGGTCCGTAAAGCTAAGACAAAAGATTACTTCTTTGTCAGTTTGAATCTGTCATGGGCTCCTTGGGAAAAAGATAGGCAATCTTCCAGTGTGATTTACAGTTTGGGAAATCCACTGGAAAATCAGCTCTAAGCTGGTTCTAAATTGAGAGCAATGAGTTTGAGGAGGTGTGTTCGCAGTTCTGCAATGAAAACAGTCAGGTCTCTGGTAGCTTGGCTGGGAAGGCTGTGGTTGGAGAGTCAAGCTTTGAGAATTTCAGTACTACTTGAAAAACTGGGTAAAGGTTCTGATGGAGAAGAAGAGCAGTGAATATATGGGGCTATCCTCCAGGAGTGGAGAAAACTAAGTATTTATCATGGCAATATGAGTTGTTCATTGTCTTCGAGTCGAGCACGACTCCTAGCGACCCCTTGAACAAAAGGCCTGAAGCCCCTCTACAACTATAGACATTTATCAAAGTTCATAGTTTCCTGAGATATGCTGCTTAGGAAGTGGATACCATGAGTAGCACCTACTATTTTGGAGACTAATGTGAGCAAAATCCTAGAAACCCGAGTTTCTAAAGAAGAAATATCGGGGGAGTGGGGGGAAACAACAGAATTCAAGATTCTGTTTGTCCAGTTGGGGGTCTTATTGGCTAGCAAGCTTCCCATGCCAGGAACAGCCACAAGCGTAAGCATTGGCCATCAACACCACAGCCTCTGGAAAATTTTATAAATGTCTTCAATGTAGACTTCAACCAGTAATTCTTTAGATGACCCTAGACCTGATGAGACTTCATTGTGTGATTGGATAAAATCTCTCTGTCCTCAGAGGAGTCATTTGGGGATCAAGAAAAAAAAAATCAAAACAGACACAAACAAACAAAAATAACTTTGAGATAGGTTTCAAATAGAGACCTTTTCAGTTAAGGCAAGAGCTCTTTGTAATGATTTTCAGGAAGGGTCTTTTAGAAAATAAGACCAAACAAAGTTATGCTCAAAAAGTAGAATCAGCTTTCTATCCCTTTTTCAAATAGGAAAATCTGAACCAAGGATAAATTCCATTGACCAAAGCAGCAGTACTTCCAAAACACCAGAAGTGCATGAAATTGGGATGGGAAAGTGTCAGAGATTCCATGTTTTGTAGGAGAAGACAGAGATTCACGCCACATGGAAAGAGATGGAAGCAGTCACGTTGCCAAGCTTATAGTAAGCAACTCAATGTTTAAATTTTTGGGCAACAAGGAATGATATTCCTGGATAGACAAGGAGCTCGGGTGACTTAGTCAATAGGAAGCTGCTTCACTAATCCAAAAGACTAGCACCTCTGGTGGTTTGAATTTACCAGCTTACCTCAGGAGAAAGATGAGTAATCTTCTCCAACTGACATTTACTATAGATTTGGAAGCCCAACAAAAAGCGGCTATGAATTGGAATCAAGTCAACCGAAGTGAGTTTTGAGATAGATAGGTGCGTCTGATACAGGTCATGGTCT
>NW_006399774.1:9133627-9136006 GCF_000299155.1 Elephantulus edwardii
GAGAGGGAGAGAGAAAGACAGCTGTTTTTCATTAAACAGGAAGCCTTATTATTCATTTCTGTGGCATAACTCTGGGACCCGAATGGAGAAAACTCCATTTTCCTGGCCTTTTGGCCTGCAGCCAGGCCATGGGTGGAGGTTAAAATGGTTGAGACACTAACACGGAGTAGATGCAGGAATGGGTACCTAGACTGACTGGTGTTTAGGGGAGATTTATGCTTACAGAAAAACAGAAAAATTTGAGAAAGCACAATTAATTTGAAATAAAGTATAATTTTATTGGTTAACTAAATCCTCCCTCGCCAGCCCTCCGTAACACACTCTTGGATTCAATTATAATAAATAACTGATGTAAAGTAGATGTACGCTAAAACACACATCATGGAAGATTTATTTTTTTATTTATTTTTACTAAAAATAATGTAGCCTCCTTTAATCACACATCAAATCTTAAAAACGTTTCAGGAATCAAAGATAAAGGTAAATTCTTAATCAATGTTGTATTAGTATATATTTTAAAGTCGTGATGCAATTTGATAAATGTGCTGATTAATTTAGCAGCAGCCATTTTAGAAAAGTGAGTGAGAAGCTGGTAATTTTATTTACTAAAGCTAATTTAAGCAGATACTTATGAATTCATTAAGGGGTGAATCATCTTCCATGCAACAAGTTTATAGTGAATATTTAGGACATGTGTTTATCACAGTACATTAGGGAGGGCACCACCAAACAGAGAAGCCATTTAAATAATGTCATTTAATTAAAATAAGTTGTGAATACTGGGGATTTTTTTTAATCCAACTAATTTATAATTATGTTAATAAAACAAGCACATGTTTTAAAAACTTGTGGTTATTTTAGGTACAAAACTTGAAAATATGGGCATTATGAACAAAGATTCAATTATTTAAGTCACAGCCACTCAGGAAACTTTAAATATTGAGTTACACAACCAACTTTATCCAACTTCCTTCTCACATGTTTTTAACAACTGTGAAAGAAAGATAAGCTGTCCTTTTCCCTATTTCTTTCAGTTGCCAGATGACTTTAATATTTAGAAGAATATATTTGAAAAGTGTTCAAGTATGATAATGATGACGTTAAAATGAAAACAAGTAAAGGCCAGTTCAAACAAAATTTTAAATGATCAGCTTGATAACAATGTTGAAGTGATTCTGGAACAGTTTTTGGAAGCAATGGGAATCAAACAATAGGCTACTTGGGACATATCAAAATATCAGAAATTTTAGGAATTCCTTTTACCAAAACTAAAGAAAGGAAAAGAAATATTGTCCTTTTTGCTATTGTTATGTGCCATGGAGTTACCTGTGACTGACTCATAGCGATCAACCCTATGCACAGTAACTCTGAACTCTGCCAGTCTCGCTGTCTCTGACACATCTAACCCACTTACCCAAGTTACTGTGTCAGTAGTCTCATCCGGGGTCTTCCCCTCTTACACCATACCTCAACTCGTGTTAGGTCCCCTCAAGTCAACTGCAGCTCGTCATTCTTGCGCCCCCTTCATGATCTCCACCATGCTTAAGGCCGATGGTATAGTCACTGGACCAATTCATCTCATTGAATATCTTCCTTTGCTTGATCCTCTGCTTTTCTAAGCTTGATGGCTTTTTTCCAGAATTGATATCATCTCCTGAAAACGCACCCATAGTATGTAAGATGAAACCGCACCACGCTTGCCTCTAAGGAGTATCCTTAGAGCATCCTTGCACTTCCTCCAAGAGAGATGTGTTTGTTCTTGGCACAGCCCATGACATGAGAATGGTTAAATGCTGTACCTGTTTTCAATTCAGTAGAATATTATGAAACAAATTAGACACTACCCAAAGATTCCCTTTTTCTTTTTACGGTGGGGATAAAGTTTTTTGTACATGGTTAACTGAAAATTTGGAACTGACAATTGTATTTTAGTAATTCTTTGAATTATCATGGAAAAGATAGCTCTGGTGCTTTCTTTACACTGTCAACACAAACATACATAGCTTTAATCCACCAGCTGCTACACAGAAGAAAGATGGTTCATTTCCTCTTACACAATTTACTGCCTTTGAAAACCCACTGGAAGGTCAGAGAGGAGTTTGTTTAGACTTGACAGCACATAACAACAATAACAATAAGCATATATTAATATAAACAAAGTAATTAGCATCTAAAAAAAAGTCCACTGTCATCAAGTCAGTTCTGACTGAGCGTCCACCCTCCATCAGGTTTCTGAGGTTGTAAATCTTTAGGAGAGAACCCTGACTTTCTCCCGTCTAACAGTTAGTAGGTTCGAACCGCTAACCTTCTGGTTGACATCTAGACTTGCAAGCACTACCAGAATGCCAATTAACACCTAGATTCATTCTATTCTAAAAT
>NW_006399774.1:9138491-9143581 GCF_000299155.1 Elephantulus edwardii
TGTTTGCCTGGAAGAAACATGTTCTGTTGCTGCAACTCCTGAGAAAGAATATTACAGAAAGAAGGCTCTTGATATGAACAGAATGGTTGATGAAGGTCCATGCCTTGTTGCTCCTTGTCCTACGTGACTCTTGTTAGATAGAAAAAGAGTTGAGTGTGAGAGAGAGAGAAAGAAAGAAGTTGGTTTCAAGAAATGAACAGGCCTTTATTGCATGGCCTTAGAGGGACGCCAAGTGACCACATGCAGAGAAGTAAATACTCAGAGAAGCATGGCTTGGGGCCTTCATCATGGGAGTCGTTGGCCCCCTGTAATCGACACAGAAGTTCTACAGGACACGTCACCTTCCCTTGGAAACACCACAACTAAACTTAAGAGACATGTCAGCCGTCAATGTTTTTGGAATCACAGAAGCCAAGAAAGGCTTAAGATAAAAACTGCCAGATCATGGGTTGGACAATGGAAGATATTTTTCTGAAGGGACTTGGTAGATGAGAAGGATTCTAAAATAATACATTCTGATAAATAACATCTATGAGGCAAGAAATCCAGACGCTGTTCTTTTTGTAAAAGTCTTTGAAATTTGAGTAGTAAGAGAATTATTTTGGAATAGCCAAGGTGGTGTGACATGCTGGTTAATACTCAGAGCTAAATCCTAACTTCTTCTCCTTCACCTCCAGGCCCAGCAAGTGACTTTAAGTATCTTAGAGCCTCTCGGTGTTTGTTTCCTATGCAAAATGGTGAGAATAATTGTCTCGCTGGGCTTTTGTGAGAGCTATATTAGTAAATAAATGTAAAGCAATTAGAATAGTAGCTGTCCCATTATAAGCACTCAATAAATGCTAGCTATAATTACCATTTCTGACTAAACATTTCGGTTCCATTCCCATTTTAGGATTTGGAAAATTTCAGAAGTATATTTTTAGAATGCATATATCAATTTATAAATTACTTCTTCTACTATATCAAAACTTCTCCCTCCTTAATGCCAGTGAGTTCTACCCAGGTTGACTTTTATAACCTCAGGAGCCCTGCTTTTTAGCTCAGTTCCCACTCTACCTAAAAAAAAAATTTAAAAAACATGACTGAGAAAAGGTATCGGGTGGAGAGAAGGTTTATGTGGGCTCCTTTGGAGCTTAAATTCTGTAAAACATAGTCAGGATGGAGCAAAAGGGATCACAGGTTTGTTTGTGGCCATTTAAGGAGAAATATATGTAGGTCAGCACCAGCCAGCCAGTCCTTTAGGAAGTGTGGCATCGGCCTCATTTTTCTCATTTTGCTCCATGACTGAGCAAGGCTTGCTCAGAAATGTGTGTCATAGTACATAGGTCACCCTGAGAGTTGGAAGTAACTGGACGTGGATTAGTTGATATGAAACTCTGCATGTCACAGGCCTCATGAGAGCAGATCCAGGCAGCATCATTCAAGAGGCCAGTGAGCTATCTTCAAGGTGACTCAGGCAAATCAGTGGCAGACTTGGTCCCCAAAGAGGCTCACTTATTACCCATCATGGCGCCCACCCGCTTCTACAGCAGTTGCCACTCTTCGGTTCCCCAAAGCTTCCAAATCTTTTCAATAATTATTGTCACCATCACCACCACCTCACCCATCTCTCTGGTGGTTGCGTGGGCCAATTCCCAGACCTCTATCTTGAATCATATCTATGGGACCTTATGAGACTAAGCCTTGAGCTAAAAAGAAAGCTCAGTGGGTGAACTGTTCTCACAGTGGGAAAAAGTGACGCTGTTCAGTGTCAGAGATTTTTTAAAGAATAATTCCTATTTCTGAAGACCAAATTCAAACTCTGCTCCTGTTGAGAAACTAATTAGCTCTTTAAATGCCCCTGACTAATCTTCTGACTTTCTTTTATAAATTAAATACATATAATAAGACTGCCCTGCTAGTGTATGCCATGTGATTTATTTATTTATTTGTTTGTTTGTTTTTTTTAGTATGCCACTTACAGCACCCATTGCCACTGAGTTACTTCTCATGACTCATCGTACCTTTACACCTTCCAGAGGAGGCCTGTGTTCCATAGGGCTTTTAATGACTGTTTTTTCCTGAAGTAGATGAACAGGATTTTTTCCCCCCCAAGGCATCTGAGGGCACTCGTACCTTCAACCTTGTGGTCAGCATTTAGAGTATCAATGATTTACACCACCAAGGGAGTCCAGTTCCACAGACCATTCAAAGTTCATGGTCACCCAAGGAATAAATGCACAAGGTGAGTAGGTCTGACAGATACTTATATTGTCAATAGAATCAAGAAGAGAGTCTTTGTGAGGGGAAAAAGGGGGAGTTGCAGCTCAGATTGGGGTGGTGGGTGGTACTGACAGGCTGCTGGCACCTGAAAGAAGTGGCTTTTATTGGACGTCAACCGAAGAAGAAACAGCAAAAGGAAACAGAAAGAAAAAAAAATGATTAGCAGAAAGACTATGAGGGAAAAAGATCAATAACTCCCTCTGACGTTTTTTTTGCAAATTGGCCAAGAAAGGGCTGGAGTCTTTACTGGCTGACAATTCTGGCATCTTTCCCAAATAGAAATGTTGCAGCCAAAAAAATGCACTTAGCAAATGTAGGGAGACAATTAGTTTGGGAATACGTATTAAAAGGCAGAGCAGAGACTAACAAATTGAGTGCCGTCCCGGCCCCGAGGTCCACGCCAGTGCTGTGTGCTGGCAATAGGTTCGTGTTACCTGGGCCAGGCATTCTAGTGGAGGGGTTAGGGACTCCAGTGCTCAGGTTTTGTTCTCAGCAGAGAGAATGGAACCACGTAAATTATCATCTAAATCAGATCCCGTTTTAGACGAAAAATGTCCCGTTAAGTCACCTCACCGGATAATGTGTCTACACCTGGATCTGTCAGGTGCGCCAGCGTGTTGAAGGTCTAGCGGAGGAATCTTTTGTTGATGCTGTTCATTGCCCCCAAGTCAGCTCTCGCTCAGTCAGGGACAGCAGAGAAGAGCCTTGCCAGATCGCGTTCCACCTTTATGACGGCCAATGTGCTTGAGTTCCCCTTCTCGGTTATTGCGTGTTTTGAGTGCCTCCCCATCTGGGAGCTCTGGAGGGGTGGTCTGTAAGGAGTCTTGCTGATAACCCAAAGACTGCCTCTCTCCATCAGATACTTCCCCCCCCCCACACTAGTTTATTTACAAAATTCTAATAAAAATTCAAACAAATTCTTTCCATTTCTCTCACCCTCCCCAATCAGATTGTACAACCCAATGATTAATCCCCTCTTCCCCCTGTACATCCACATCCCTCTGCTTCCAGCCTCTCCCACCCCTCCTGGATCCTTATACTCATTCTACAATAACGACCTTATACAATATTTATCCTTGCGGAACTGAGTTAGTTCATTCAACATAATGGTCTCCGGTCCCTCCCAAGTTAGGTAATAATTTACAAAGTTATCGTTCCTGCGTACTGCATAGTATTCCATTGTGTGAATGTACGATAATTTCTCAATCGTTTCATTTGTGGTTGGACATGTGGGCTGTTTCCACGTTCTTGTGATGGTGAATAATGCTGCTATGGACCTTGGTGTACAAATCTCAGTTGGTGCCTCAGTTCTATTCTCAGGGTTTATTCCTAGTAGTGAAATACATGGGTCAAAAAGCTGAATTTCTATGTTCAGCTTTTTGAGGAAGCACCAAACTGCCTTCCAGAATGGTTGCACCATTTTACAATCCCACCAACAATGTATAAGAGTTCCTTTCTCACTACATCCTCTCCAACATCTATTACTTGCTGCCCTGTTAAACTTTGCCACTGTTACTGGAGTAAGATGGTACCTCATTGTGGTTTTGATTTGCGTCTCTCTGATTGCCAGTGATTTGGAGCAATTCTTCATGTGTCTGTTTGCCATTTGAATATCTTCCTCTGTGAAAATTCTTTCCATGTCTTTACCTCCAAACAAGCTTTCAAGGCCCATCAGATTCTCTTAAAGGATAAGCAATCTCCTTCTATGCCTATGAAACCAAAGAGTGGGTCAACAGCCTAGACAACACAAGAGGGTCAATTATGAGTCAGTTCCAACCCAACAACTTTGGGTCTGAGTTCCAGGTTTTCTTCATCCTAGCAGAGAGCACACACCTTTCAGCATTATATGAGACCACCCTTTGCTGTGCCGCGTAAGGTTTTCATTAACTGAGGTTTGGAAGTAGATTGTCAAGCTTTCCTTCCTAGTCTGCCTTAGCCTGGGCACTCTGAGGGAACTTGATAATCATGAGTGAGCCTACTGGTATTGGAAATCACTACTGGTGGTTTTGCTTCTGACATCTTAGCAATAACACAAGCCATCACAGCACCAAGAAACTGATTAACAAAGACAAGGGGTGTTCTCCTTATAATACACATGTATCACAAACTATGATTCTCATTCTAGGTCACTGTTTTTAACTAGAGTCTTTGATCACAAGAAGAGTGTTACAAGTTGATGTTTGCCCCCTCTCTCTAAAAAAAAAAAAAAAAAAAAAAGGTGTTGTAATTCCTAACTCAATGTTGAAACGACATTTAGGAATAAACTTATCGGGTTACATTAGTAAGATCTTAACAGAGTGGTGGTTGTTGTGTGCCATCGAGTTGCTTGCTACTTATAGCAACCCTATGTACAATATAGCTCTGAACCCTGCCTTATGCTGAGTCAGTCTGTCTCCGATACCCCTACCCCATTACTCCAGTTACTGTGTCAGTCCATCTCATCCATGGTATTTCTCTCCTGTGCTGTCCATCCACCCTTCTAAGCATGATATCCTTCTCCAATGAGTGGTCCCTCCTGGCCATGTGTCCAAAGTATGAGAGATGAAACTTCAGAATTCTTGCCTCCAAGGAGAAACTTGGTTTCACCCTCTCCAAGGCAAACCTGCTTGTTCTCTTAGCAGTCCATGGTATATTCAATACTCTTCTCAGGCACCACAACTCAAAGGCATAGATTCTTCTATTTTCCTTAGTCATTGATGCACAGCAAGTAATTGAAAATATTACAGACTAAATCAGGCACGTCTTAGTCACTAGACTGACATTATTGCTCTTTAGCACTTTGGAGAGTTCCCTGATAGTATATTTTTCCTAATGTGATTCATCCTTTT
>NW_006399774.1:9143941-9182055 GCF_000299155.1 Elephantulus edwardii
GGATGGTGTATTCTCTTAGCTACTTCCTGCTGAAAAGGGACGCTGTGGGTTTCAGGGTGAAGATCTTCTCTCACTATTCTAAAGGGCCCCTTTGGCAGTAGGAAACACATAGACTGTTATGGAGATTGATTTTGGAATTTAGATGCACTCTAAAAAAAAAAAAAGCAAGGATGCCACTTTAAAGACTAAACTGCACCTAACCCAGTCATGGTATTTACATACTGTGTTTTATGCAATCATTCCCATGCATCATGTTTTGTAAAGTTTATTACCATTGGACTTTGCCCATCATTACCATGTTTTTTCAGGTCCTTGTCAGATCTTTCCCGTTTCCTTCACCCACTACATTCTTCAACCCTGTGATTTACCCCAACCCATCATGACCCCTCCACTCCCCTCATTCCCCCTTGGGTCCCCAAACATATTTTACAGGTAAACTTTCTATTTTTACAACAATGGTCTTGTAGAATATTTGTTCTTATGAGTCTGAGTTAGTTCACTTCGCAAAATACTCTCCATCTCTCCCAAATTATATACTATTTTTTGAAATCATTGTTCCTGAGTGCTGCATAGTATTCCATTGCGTGAATATACCAAATTTCTCAATCCACTCAATTGTGGTTGGACATCTATGCTGCTTCCATGTCCTTGCAATGGTGAATAACGATGCTATGGACATTGGTGTGCAGATCTCCATTTGTGACTCAGTTTAAATTCCATGGGCTATATTTCTAGCAATGATTGAATAGCTGGGTCATATGGAATTTCTATGTTCAACTTTTTGAGGAAATGCCAAACTGCCTTCCAGAGTGGTTGTACAATTTTACAATCCCACCAACAGTGTATCTCTCTACATCCTCTCCAACATTTATTGCTTACTGTGCTACTAAATTTTGCCACTGCTACTGGGGTGAGATGGTATCTAATTTTGGTTTTGATTTGCATCTCTTTTATTGTCAGTGATTTTAAACATTTCTTCATGTGTCTATTGGCCATCTGAATATCTCCCTCTGTGAAGTCTTCCCATGTCCTTTGCCCATTTTGTAATTGAGTTATCATATCAGTCTTTTTCTTCTGGAGGCCTAGGGGTGCTTCATCTTTTGATTTTCTGACTGCTGGTGCCAATAGTGTTGATTATGGAGTCAAGCAAGCTGAAATTGTTAACTTCAATCTCTTCTCCATCTACCATGGTGTGGCCAATTGGCTTAGTTGTGAGAATCTTTGTCTTCTTGATGTTAAGCTTCAATCTGTTTGGAAGACTTTAAACTGATGACATTTCACCTAGAAATAGAGTAGGCTAGGCACTGAGGGAATGCAGGGGAAAAAAACAGAGCCCAGGGGAAAACTCCAAGTAACTCCAAAAAGTACACGAAGGGAGGTCAGAGATATTCCCTCAAAGTTCACAATGAAAGGCTTCTTGTAGCACCACTGGCTTGATTTTAGATCTCCTGTTCCGTATGCTATGAGAAAATGCATTTCTGTTCACGTTGTTAGGAGGGACCAATGCTTGGGAAAGGATGACACGCTTGAAAAAGTGGACGGGAGTCAAGGCGAGGAGGACCCTCTGTGACATGGACAACACAGTGACTGTAACGGTGGGCTGGAGGGTGTCAGAGATGAGGAGGACAGCACAGAGTTGAAATCCATTGTTCATCAGGTTGTTATGAGCCATGGTTGATTTGACGGCACTTAACAGCAGCACTAACTTGTGGGATTTCTATTATAAAAGTGCCAGAAACAAGAGAAAGGAGTAGATAAAAGGGAAGAGAGTCTGTCTTAAGTTGGTCACTAATGTTGGAGAAAACTTTCCTAGCACTGTTCCATCTGACTTGTGAGAAGCTTAACCCTCTCTGTGCTTCTGCACTTTCCCTCTCACCCAAGACACAACCTAGAATTTTCATCATGATGAAATGAATGTTTTTGGCCATCCACCTCATAGTGACCATACATGCAACAGAAAGAGGCTCCGTCTGGTTCCTAACCATCCTTTCAATCTTCCCTGTGCCTTCGGTACAGTGACTGTGTCACTGAATCTCATTGAGGGTCTTCCTCTCTTTTGATGATCTTCATTCCCAATGTGAAGTCTATCTCCAGAGAATGGGCTCTCTTCATAACATTCCCAAACTATGTGAGAAGAGGTCTCATCACCCTCACCTTTAAGGAGAACCTAGGCTGCCTTTTCTGTAAGACAGATCTGCCTGTTCTTCCGGAAGTCCATGGTCTGGTCAACATCCTTTGCCAGCACCACAATTCTGAAGTATTAGTACCTCTATCATCTGCCTTATCTATTATGATGTTGGCAAATAATTTCCATTACAGACAACTTGTGAACACGTAAAGATTATTATTATGAATAAAAATACTAAAATAATGGAAATAAAACAACACAGAGATACTTCTTTCCACAAAACTGGAACATCCAATCCTTTCCAAAGTGTTGCTACCAAGGGCTAGGTTCCTTCTAAATGCAAAAAACCCAGTCAGCTGTCTCCACACATGCTGTCAGTTCACATTTCCTTGTTTTCAGTTCCAGGCAACTCCTTTTTTTTATCACCACAGAAATACCTGTTTCCTGTTCCTGCTTCTACTTCGTTTTCCCAGGTTTCCCCCACACAGCCCTGGGAGGTCAATTTTGGATGGTAATAGATACACATTTATTTTGATTATTATGTTCTGAATGAAGCCATGAAAAGAAATTTTAGATACAGGAGAAGAAACATTTGTAGCATTCTGTCCAGTCTGTAACAGAAAATAGCCATGTGACGGCTGAGTCCTGCTGCTGACAATTTTCAGATCACCTGCCTGACATCCCCAAGAGGCTCACTGCAGCCGCACGGACTCTGCTGCCACAAAGATGCCGCCTCTGTGCTAAGAAGAGCCAAAGCTGCTGTGTGTGTGTGTGTGTGTGTGTGTGTGTGTGTGTGCGCGCGCGCGCATGTGTGTGTGTGTGTTCTACTCAAACCAGAGTCCGTTTTACCTTTAAGAAAACTTGTGAAGGGGAGCTCTGGTGGCCTAGTGGCAAGAAGCTGCACTGCAATCCCAGAAGTACACGGTTCGAATTCACCAGATGCTCTGCCGGAGAAGGAGGAACAATCTCCTCCTGTACCAGTCAGATCTGATTTGACGGTACACGCACACAACATGTTTATTGCAGCTTTGTTCACAATAGCAAGGAGTTGGAAACAACCTAAGTGCCCATCAACAAACTAATGGCTAGAGAAGCTGTGGTATATTCGTACAAGGGAATACTATGCTGCATTGAAAAACAAGGAACTCATCCAATATTATTCAAAATGGTTGACTCTGGAGAACATTATGCTGAGTGAAATATCCCAGTCACAAAAGGACAAATATTGCATGATGCCACTGTTGTAGAATGGGACTAACCTCGGGGTTGGGGAGAGACTGAGTAAGATGGGTTCAATAATATATCCTGCACTGAAACAGAGGAGGGAGAAAACTGTTTAAAAGAGATATACGACTAGGTATTTCTGTCATCACAGGAGACTAGAGCGATGGCTACATGGTGGAGGGGACCTGGGGGAGGGTTTGTAAAACAATGAAAGAATCTTTTCTTTTACTTTTCCATAATTTTTGACTCATGTGCTTTTAACTTGTTAGTTAAATTTGTGTCTTCTAGGTTGCAACACCCCCATGATACATCTTCAAGGATATGAACATGTACGGCTAAGCACAATTAATAACAGTGCATCTAAATTCCAAAATCAATCTCCATAATAGCCTATGTGTTTCCTACTGCCAAAGGGGCCCTTTAGAGTAGTGAGAGAAGATCTTCACCCTGAAACCCACAGCGTCCCTTTTCAGCAGGAAGTAGCTAAGAGAATACGCCATCCCCTTTTCCTTATGACTCAGGGTGAAGTCTCTCTCAGGGAGGAGTGATAGGGAATGGCAAAGGACACAGTGACAAAGGAGATTAATCAGAACTGGCTTTGACAAGCACTGTGGCAATTGGACAATTAAAACAGACATTCGGAGGGCGGGAGAAGAAGAACAAACTGGGGAGGAGGGTAGAGAAAACAGTGCAACAATGAAGGAATGAAAACCCAAAATCCCTGTAAATGTTCATTAAAACTAATAAAATTTAATAATTAAAAAAATAAAAATAAAAAAAAACTTGTGAGAGTGTCTTGGGGGAAAAAATGTATTTCTATGCGTTTAGCAGATCAGGAAACTGAGGTGCCAAGGAGGAAAACTTATTGTCCATGGCCACACAGCTGATTGTAGATAGACTGGCATTATATATAGTCACTTCTGGATTTCAAAATGGCTCACTTTTAATTGAGACTTCTGACTCAAATTTGTTCCCTAAAATGCTAAGAAAACAAAAATCTTCACAAATGGAACAATAAACATCCTGGTAAAGAGAAAAGATCAGGCTGGCGTTGTCAAGGGTTTAAGTTTACTTGCAAGCACAATAAATGCCCATGAAGACAGCAGACAGGAAACTAAATGATGTATCGCAGTGGGTGGATCTGCTGCCAAGAACGCCTTTAAAGTGTTAAAGAGCAAGGCTTTCTCTTTAAGGACAAAGGTGCACCCGACTCCAGCTATGACATTGCAATTGCCTCATGTGCGTGCGAGAGTTGGGAAACGAAGAAGGCAGCCTAGAGAACAACTGATGTCTTTGAATTATATTTTTGGTTTTGGCAAAGAAGAGTAAACACACAGTAGATTTCGTGAAGAATAAATAAATCTGTCTCAGAAGAAGTGTAGTTGGAACGCTCCTTACAAGTGAGGATGGCAAGACTGTGTCTCACGCACTTTGGATACGCTGCTTTCTGAAGAAAGACACCATGCTCAGTCAAGGGTCAGTGACAAAGAGAAAGACCCCGGATGTGGTTGGCAACGCTGCAGCAAAGAGCCCAAGGGCAGGAGAGACCGTGAGGAAGGCATAGGATCAGGCAGGTTTCAATCTTCTGCATTCAAGTTCCCTGTGGGTCAGACAGCCCTCCAACAACAACGTGTTAAGATTAACTGCTTTCTAATGCACACTCATCCAATCTGCAAAGGAATCTACTACACAAGCTTCAACCTGAATTGCCAGCACACACTGGCTTGTGCATTGAGGGAAAACCCACAGGAAACTGGAGGAAATGTGTGTCAATATAGGGGCAAAGCACACATATTGTAGGAGATGTTAGAAATGATCTTTTTAACCATGAATTTTCAAATGGGTTTGAACAAGGCAGCCAGTATGACAATGGTGCAAGGTTTCAATCTATTGTTTGTAGAGTTCAGTGAGTCACAGTGGGCTCAACAGTACCCAACAATGACCATGAGCTGCCAAACTGATAACTGATATATTGATAAACTCATCTCTTTATCTGAGATTAATAGTTCATGGGAATAAAAATTATTTTTCTTGTTTGCACCAATTATAAAAGGAAACTGGGTATTGGGAGGTATGGGGGGCAAGGAAAAAGAATGAAAAGTAAAGAGTCTTGCCTCTGGACCAAAGCCAAGGGCAGCATCAAAGGACGAGCTCTTTGCAAATCAATCTACTCCAGGGCTGCAGATGGGTCCCTAGTGAGGAGTGTGATGGCATGAAGTTTGAACACCTGAGCGCTAGAGAACTGCTGGTCTTGGATAGGAGAAGTGGGTCCTGGCTACAGGTCTTCTCAAGCTCGAGTCTCCTTTGTTTTGGAGATTTTCTGTCCTTTGAAGTCCCAGCCAGCATTAAAAACAACATGCAGTGGTGTTTAGAACGTAGGTATGCACAGCAGTTTCACTAAAACACCCCCCCATCTGTGGACTTCATGCTGCTGCCCCAGTTTGCAGAGACCCTAAAATAACCAACTAAGCATAGTAACATACAGGTTTAGTTTGCTTGGCTCCACAGTCAACATTCTTGACACCAGTAGCCAGGAAATTAAAAGATGTATTGCCGTGGGAAAGTCTGCTGTTAGGGACCTCTCCAAAGTACTGAAGAGCAATGGTGTCTCCCTGGAGACTAAGGTGGGTCTGATACAGGCCATGGTCTTCACAATCACTTGTTATGCATCAGAGAGTTGGACAACGACTAAGGAGGATAGAAGGAGAATTGATGCCTTTGAGCTGTGGTGCTGGAGAAGAGTATTGAGGACTGCTAGGAAAACAAACAGATTCATCTTGGAAAGGGTTAAACCAGGCCACTCCTTGGAGACAAGGATTCTGAGGCTTCGTCTAACATACTTTGGACATGTTGTAAGGAGGGACGGGTCCTTGGAGAGGGACATCATGCTTGGGAGGGTGGAGGGACAGTGCCGGAGGGGAAGACCCTCTATGAGATGGACTGATTCAGTGACTGGGGCAATCGGGATGGGTGTGTCAGAGACAGAGTGATTGGCACAGGGCAGAGCAGAGTTTAGGGCTGTTGTACATAGGGTCGCTATGAGTCGCAGGCGACTCGACGGCACATAACAACAACAACAACAAACATACCCAGGAATTATCATAAAGCAGCATCACAAAGTCTGCTTAAATAAAAGCAAATAAAATAGGTTGGAGGATAGACACGTCCTGGACCAGAAAACATTCACTTTCAGAGTGGAAATGACTGTTCCACCTGACCACACACACACACACAGAACAAATTATACATTTGTATTTTGTTGGTGTGGGAACTACAAGAACAAAGTTCATAGTTGCCTGACAGCCCATCTGAGTAGCTAAAGGCAGGATATCTGTAAATAAGTTGGCAGGAATAGATATAAAACATATAATTGGGATTATGTGATTAGTCAGATGTATATGGCATTCATTACAGGCTGCTCCCAGGACTAGGACAAGACAAGCTGCTCTGGAAGCCTGTCAGTAAGCCATGTCTTCAGTTCTGTTTGTTTCTTGGGCTCTGTTTTAAAGATTGAGCTCTGGTGCTGTAATCTGTGGAGAAATGCACTCCCAAATGAAGGGCAGCACTTCTCTGGTGGTTTCAATCCACTGGGGGACCCACAGGAGAACAATGGGCTGTCTTCTCCTATGCAATTTACAGCCTTTGCATACCTGCTGGAGGGCCAGGTGGGGATCTGTTAGGCTCTGGTTCCAGCTTGAAGGCAACACATTTTGAGTTTGTACCTGAAGGCTGTTGGTGGGGCGTATAATTACGGAGTCTTGCATCTGCTTGATTGTAATAACAAAGACCCTTTGCGACTACATACCATATTCTTCACCTGCCAGACCCTAGAGAAAAAAGAATATTGTCTTTAGATTATAAATCTAGGTCAACCATAAAGGTCAAAGGACTGCCAATCGGAAAGGCAGCTTTCAAAAACCCAGCATGGATTCCAGACTCATGCCAAGATGTTAAAATGGAGTTGAAGCCCTAATTACATACAAAGGGCCTTTGACTCCAAGGTTGGGTTTCACGTCTAGTGGAGTTCTGGTGGTATAAGCCCCAGAGATTTGAACTGCAAACCCAAAGATGGTGTCTTCTGATGGTGTGAGTTCCCCAGTGACACCTGTGGAGGAAGGTGGGCAGGTACCTGAGTGATTTAGAGCCTCTAAAACCTGCACGAGTGTCAGCTGTGAGTGGGTTCTGACACCACGACAGGCAGACACACACATAAGGTAAGAACGCAGGCATAGGGTCACTCGAGGTTGCTCACGAAGCCACTTCATTCACTCACACAGCCAGAACGAATACCTCTTGTCACTTTGTCATTGATCCATCCAGGAAACTGCCTAATAAACTGTAAAACCCGTCACAAGGTCTTTCATGAAAACTCAGAGTCCCAGGCTCTGGTTTTCTGCTCCTGTAGGGACCTCCAAGCGAGGAGGATGAGTTGCTTCCACATTTGGGCTTATTGGCAGACAACCCTGGTCTTTGGTCGTCGAAGGAAACATCTGTCCTTTGGAAACATCTGTCCTTTTGTCCGGAGCATAGGCAAGAGTGCCATGGTTAGGGAGGGAGCTCTTGAGGGAGCTGTCAAGAGCTCACACAGCCCAGCACGCACTTTGGGAACTTCTGAGCAGCAGCTTCAAAGCCCATGAAGTCAGACCAGCTGGATCCCCACCTGGAAGGCCCCAGGTACCAAGGTGGAAGGAGAGAACACTGCAGGTGGGGAGCCCAGGGGCTGGTGCTGACAGTGGGGGTTATTTAGTAATGAGGAGGAAGAAGAAAAAGTCTCTTTCTACTCAGCAAGTGTTTCTGAGCCATCGCCATGGGTCTGCACTCTCTCCTGGAGTGCTTGGGGTGTCCCCGGACCACAAAGACTGTTCAAAGGTAAAGGAAGGAGACTGAGGCAGCCCCACACTCAAAGGTCCAGAGACTTAGCTGAGGGGATTGTCCAGAAGCCATTGAAATTTGTATTCTATTCCTCTCAACTGTCTGGGTGCCTTCCCCTCATCTTACGTCTATGCTGGTTCACAAGAGGGTTGGGACCCTACCTGTTTGTTGAATCTGACTTCACGCATCACCAGATTCTAGCTCTCTTCCGAGAACTGGAGGGTTTCCAAATGCTGAGTTCTGTTTAAACGGAGCCACAATGGTATAACTGAACCCACCAGGCATGTCCCAGGAGAAGAGTGAGGCAGCGTGTCTCCATTAAGACGTGCAGCCTCAGAAACCCAACAGAAGGTTGCCGTGGATTGGTATCTACTTAATGGCACTGGAATTGGTGGCCTATCTACTGAAGAAATCAAATCCACAAGTGAAAAGTTTTCACAAGGAAAACTCCATGTCAAGTTCTATGACATATGTAAGGAAAAAATAAGATCACCTTTTAAATAAATATAATTTGAGAAAATAGAGGACAAATGAACATGTTTTGACCCTTTTTGTGAATCCAACATTACTCTTAGACCAGACCTGACAGAGTCATTTAAGAAGAGAAAGTTACAATGAGAGAAAAGCAGGTGTAGGTAGTATCCGTGAATAAAGGTCACTTACTCTGAAATGTTATTTGTATAAAGAATCTAGGAATTCTGAAATTGATAAGACTATCATATAATGATACAAGTTATTAGATAAGTAGGTTCTATAGGTAAGACTTAGAGAAGGATCGGCAGATAATTTTGTGTCTTCAAGGGATGCATACATGGGCTAACATCCATCAAACCCTATAATTTAAATGTGTGTACTTTATACATGCAACTTGTATCTTAATGAAGATTATTTTTAAATGTATCAAATCTCCTTCACAGAATGTTGATTGAAGTATCCTCAAATAAAGGATGCCACTTTAAAGACTAAGGTGTGCCAACTCAAGCCCAACTTCCAGGCCCTACTGAGACTAACAGAATCACAGAACCACTTCTGATATGGGTGGAGGTAAGGCTTTCTTCTTTTAATTCTGCAAAAGCTACTGTTGCTGGCGATGTTGCAGCTCCCGAGGCTGATGTGCTTGCTACAGGGCAAAGTTCTTCTTTCTGATAGATCCATTTTTTACTCTTACTATGACATTCAATGATTTCAAAGACCTTAGTGGTATCCATTACAATTGGATTACTAGCCCAAAGATCAATGGTTCTAATCCACTAGAGATCCCAGTGATGAAAAAAATGAGGCAGTCTCCTCCTGTAAGGATTTCAGTCCCAAAAAGCTGATAGAGAGTCGACACGAGACAGAATTGCCTGAAAAGTAGTGGGTTTGGTTTTGGTAGAACTTGAGCAAAGATCAAGATCCAAGCTTTTCCGTATGTAGGAGGTATTGTTGTGTGTCATCAAGCTGGAACTTAACCACAGGTGATTCTCCAGTGGGTTTTCAGAGGCAGTATGAGGCACAGAAAGAGATTGTCCATCCTTCTCCTGTGGAGCACTGGGTGGATTTGAACCAGGCACCTTCAGGACTGCAGTGCTGCTTCTTACCACTAGGCCACCAGATCTCCTTCATATGCATACAGGGAGCTATTTTGATTCAAGAACAAATTGAAAATGGGTCTTTTATTACTCATGTTCTAGACTTAAGTTATAAAAATTTTAACGGGAGATTTTATTGGGGAATAAACCAAATTGCTGCAGCAAGGAGGCAGGACACTAAGGAGGAGACTCAGAGGACTTGGATCAGGAAAAAGTGAGGGTCAGTCTCCTCCTCATGGAAACAATGCGGTGGAAGTTAGTGGTGAGGAAGGGAGGCCTTCCGGCAGGCAGGTCCTTCCAAAGCACAGGCTAGTTTGTGACTGAGACACATGTTATTTCTTTCACTTGTAATGAAAAGCTCAAAGCGTCTTGGCTACGGTGAAATCCCAGGAGAATGGGTGTGGCAAGGACCAGTGAAGTCAGTTACTTAGGTGGGAGCTGGTGTGAAAAAGAGGCAAGTCGATGGAATTTGGCCACAAGGCTTGTTCTGAGCAAGGACCAAGAGGTGAGTTACTCTATATCCATATAAAGATGTGATTTTTATTTCAGGGGGAAAAGATGCAAATGATTCCAATAAACTAGGTCCAATGAGGAGGGAAGACTATCAAGCTCAACCATTGAACTAATCTTACTACAACTGATTGGAGCAGGTGCTCTCACATTTATAATTTATGCTGTGATGACGTGATACCAGGTCACATGATGGTCTTTTGGCCTTCACTCAGCCATATATTCCTCCACCGCCCCAGCCAGGGATATCTTTGGAAATTTACATTCAGCAAGACTGCTTGTACTGGAAAGACAGGATTTGCAATTTTGGGTGAAAAACAACAACTCTCCACTGGTTTATTAATTTTAGTCTAGAATTTCCTTAAAGTGAGTGTTTGATATCCTGGGTAAGAAAACTCTAAAATCAAAGCAAGATATTATCTACCAAGATCTGTCTTTGACACTAGATATACCTGTTTCCAAGAAGCCCTGTTAGCACACTCCTTAAGAGCTGAGCAATTAACTGAATGGACATTGCATTGCCCATGCCAACCCCTTCGTGCATCTGTTTGTTAGAACATTGTCAGTTGGCATTATTTCAGTTCCTAGGTACTTATTTTTGCCAATGGCTTCTTTGAACTTGTTCCTTTACTTACCTTTGCTTCTTGATCTTCTTACTTCCTGAAATGGTTCTATGCCAGCCAATTCTTTCTGGCACAGTGACTCTGTGTATTCCTTCCATCTTCTTTTGATGCTTCCTGAATCATTCATGATGTTCCCCCCATAGTCTCCCTCAGTATTGCAACTTGAGGCGTGAATTTGTTTTTCGGTTCTTTCAGCCCAACAAATGCCAAGCTGATTCATCCCTTTTTATTATCTGACTCAAGCTCTCTGCACATTCTGTTATAATACATCGCTTTATCTTCTCGAGCTGCCCTTTGTAATCTTTCGTTCATGTCTTCTACTTCACCACGTCTTCCTTTTGTTTTGGCTTCTCTACATTCTAGTACAATTTACAGAATTCTTTCTGCTGATGAAGAAGTGAAAACATCATGATTTGGATCAATCTCAGTAGTCCTCTGAGGTAGTCCTACTTTGCTTTATAAGATCATGGCAATTAAGAATTGACTGGATAATAATGGGCTTGATTTGGGGTTTTTTTAAATGGTAGTTTAACATGTAATTCCTTTAATCATCTTCCTCATAGAGATGAAGACCTGAAGCCCTCCCTCTCCAGATGCTCTAGGTGGCCCACACCGCTCTTCAGGGGAAAGAGTTCCAGTGGATACTGTGGAGGGCCGATGATAAGATGCAATGATGGGAAGAGGAGTCATGAGCGCCAACGATGAGTACCTGGCAGTGTATCCATAATAAAATACTACGTTTCTCCTTATTATGAGCATCAAGTGGGAAATGATCTCAGCTTTGGAACAGAAACAAGAGTTGTACTTTAATAAAACAAAAATGCATGTTACCACCCACACATGTGGGACTTGGCAGCAGACCTCCTCGGCGGCAGGAAGTGCAGAAATAAGGAGGGGATCACAGCTCTGGCCCCACATGGCAGGGCTCATTATGAATCGCTATTTTTAATTAAGAAATGAATGGCTTGGAGAAGAAAATAATCAGTTGTGGAAATGAGTTAAAGGAGGTAAGGAGGATCTGATTAAAGTTACTCTCTCAAGAAGCTGGGACGTACATTAGTTATCTTCTCAGGGGCCGCCACTGGACTTCACAGGAGACTAGGGCCTTCCTTCCCTTAGAGTCAAGCAGCCTTGTAGCCAAGGTCAGCAGCTTCTTAAGGCTGCAGCTCAGAACTCAGTGATGGACTCTGATTCAATTCCTTCTGGGTGATTAATATAGTCCCTGTTTTCCTGAAAAGTGGCAAATGCTTTAGCTTCAGAAAAGGGAGTGACCATGCAGATTAAGGGTTGAAGGGGTATTTAATCAGAAAAGAACAAAGCAAAGTCCTCTGTTGTAAATCGATCCTCTATCAGGTTTCCGAAGCTATAAATTGTTTTGTAAGGAACCTGCCCGTCTTTCTCCCTCAGAGCAGTTGGTGAATTTGAACTTCTGACCTTCTGGTTAGCAGTCCATCACACATTCGGCTTCTTTCAGTGGAATAAATAGCTTAACTAGTATGAGAACCTAGTGCCATGTGAGTCCCCAAAAGTAAAGAAAAGTATGTCCCAACCCAGAGAAACAAAGCTGTAATTATGCACTAATAAAGGGAAAGAAAAAGCCCAATTCCTTCCTTTTTAAAAAACAAAAACCAAAACAAACAAAAAACCAACTAGGTTCAATTTCCACTTGGTGACCTGTTTGCTATATGTTCTATATCAGGGCCACACTGACAGAAAACCCCAATTCAGAGAGAGAGAGAAAGAAGAAGACGAAGACAATGGAGAGAGTGGGGAGAGAGTGAGTTCCAGAGTGCCTCCAGGATACTCTGCTCCCCACAGGGGGAAGTAAAGACCTTGACCGCTGCCCTCCCAGGGTTACTTTAGCTGAACAACAATTTTAATACAGGAAGAATGGAATGTGCTATTGTGATGCTAATATGATGTACTACTCTTTGGAGTGTCTCCACAGTTTTTTAAAAGTTTTTAAATGGTGCTTTTACCTCTATTTGCATTCAAAACAGATAGTACACACACACACACACACACACAGCATTATCTAACATTTTCCCTGGTCCAACTGAAAAATAGTGACAAGAACTGTTAACATTCAAAATGTTGGAGCTGTGCACAAATAAGGGGGAAGAGGACTAGGAAGCAGGGCCCCTTCGTTTCAGCCTGCCGTGAATGTCCCCGTGGAAGCCAGCTCATTAGGTCCTAACGTGAAGCACAGGAGGCTTCTGGGGCTCCCAAAGACTGCTGCTGCTGTCAACATGGTGCGTGGTGCAGGGAGTTTTCCCACCTGGCACTGGGCTTTGGAACAAAGGAAAGGAACGAGGTGTTTCTATTGTGATCCAAACAGGCCTCTGGCAAGACTGGAGGAAGTGACTGGCCTGGTGGCTCTTATTCTGGTACCTGAGGGGACAAAGCATGTGCCATTAACCTCTCCAGCCACTGGGTGTGACCACGCTCCACACGTAAGGAAGGGGAGGCTGTTCGCAGGGAATTTTCCTGGTGGAGTTTAGGCACCAGCTCACTTGTGTGTGTATACAGATATACACGTTAACAAAGCACACACGTGTACACAAACTTAGATACACGTGTGTCAAAGCACGCTCATGCATACTTAAATACACATACATATACAAACACACAAGTGTACACACACTTACATACATGCATACACACCTATCCACCAGAGCACCAGCACACACACCAGGAAATCTCACCCTCAGAAGAAAAAGTTTTACAAGTCACTTCATGTTTGCTTTAAATTCTAAATAGTCCTTCCAAGTCAACTGTACTAATTTCTCTTTCACTTCAAAATAATTATAACCTATCTTTTTATTAATGTTCTGATTAAAGGGTTAGCAATATACAAGCTCTTCATTTTCAGTAGTGCAAATAAAAATAAACTGTCCTCTATGTGTTTATTATTTCTTTTTTAAAAAAAGCAGCAATGATGTGCTTTAAGTAAGCGGAAGCCCTTTAAAACTCACTGGCAGGATCTAAATATCTAAATATTCCTGTGGCAAAATCTATTTTCCAATTGTTTGACCTGGAAGCTAATGGCCCGCAACTAATGGTATCTGCTGATCGAACTACAGAAACAAATATTTCCAGTTTTTCGTCAAATGGTAGAGCCAGATACATTTGCTGTAGTGAATTACCCCACCCCCTGACGCATCCAGAGTTAAAACAAAACTCATTCAACTCTGATAACTTGGATTCAAGTGCTATGCAAGACCGCTTTGCCCCATAGCATCTCATGATATCATTGGTTCCTTTCCAAAACCAAACTAGGTGGTGGTGGCTGGGGAGAAGGAAAGAAATCCAGAATTGCAGAGGAAATTAAACAGGATAACCACCCACATTGTTTTGAATTCTATCTCCATTTCCAGTGTCCTGATAAAGACATACACACAGAATGGAGCACATATTTTTTTAATATTAATCTATAGTTTAAATCGTGCCATTTTTCTCAGTCTTCACAAAGGCACACTGCTCTCCACTCAGGCCCCAGATGCATTTTTACGGGATGCTAGGAATGAGAGAGCGACATTGGCATATCCGTTCTGTCTCCAAAATCAACAGGGTCCAACCTCACCCTTAAGAGCACATCCTGTTTTCCTAACACCTTATTCCAAAGAAATTGTAATGTGCATGTGCAGTACTCAGAAAATATTTGTTGATCGCTTACGCTGCGTCTGAAAATCAGTTGGAAGTCGTTTTCCTCAGCTTGCCAACTTCCAGAGAAGCTAAGTGCTGGCGTTCCTCCATGTTCTGCGCTGAGGAGACCTGCCTCTCAGGAGATGTTCCTCTGGAGGGTCTAAAAGCCAGACTACAAACCACAGACACAGAAAGACTGGGCATCTTCACCGGGGCCTCGAACCATCGAACACATGTGTGATGGATAGCATTTTATCATTAAACATTTAACGTATTTCTTTCTGGATAATTTCTTGGTGCTTGAACTTAATTTGGATCCAGTCAATGAACACAAAATCCAACTCATTGTCCCTAGAGTTTTCATTTATATTATTTCTCTTTACAGTAATTTTATTTTGGAAAAGAATTATTTTTTTTCCTAAAGTCATATTTGTGACCAATATTGTATTGATGGTAGATTTTAATATCATGGTAGCAGAGGTTATCAGGTCAAATATTAGGTTGCTACTAACTGAAAGGGCAGTAGTTCAAGTTCACTGGCAGCTCCATGAGAGGAAGATGGAGAGTCTCTTCCTGTGAAGTTTTACAGATGTGGAAGCACAGTGGGAGGTGGCTTATGTGTTGGAATCAACTCCAACTCCGAGGCAGTGGATTACAGTAATGCCTGTTTGGTGTTGGTTTTTTTTTTTTCTTTCTTTCCATTTTGAAAAAGACTTTTCAAATGTATTTTATCCCTGTTGGAAGGAAGCACAGCCACCAGATTTAATTCCATGCCACCTCCTGTACTATTCTGAGACACCATCACAGCAACAACTCTGAATTCAAATCAAGCCGAGGAATAAGGAGCTACCGAATATTAGACTACAGAAGACTGGCAGCTGTTCTCCATGTCAAACTGTAATGGTGACTTAATAAGGAACCAATAAGAAACTCTAGTTAATAACATGAATGAATCTTGAATGTGCCATGCTAAATAAAGTAATCCAGACACACAAGGACAAATAATTGATAACTCCTCATATATGGAATGTTTAAATTAGGAAAACATGCAAGATTGCTAGAAGTGAAGAGGATTTGAAACACTTACTGATGAAATTCAATGACTATAGCCTTTAGTAAATATTACATTTTAAGGTGGAAAACAAAACAAAAATCCTCAAAACAGGACTAATAAGCAACACCATGAATGAATAAAATTACAAAACTGTCAAGGATTTGATTTTACTTGGGATTGTAATCAACGCTTGTGGAAGTTATAGGAGCAAAATGACTCACAACACCAGATAAATCTACTGCAAAGGACTTAAAAGTTAAAACGCAAAGGAGTCCCCTTGAGGACTAAGCATGTGTGACCCAAACCAGGCTATTTTAAGTCACATCATACGCATGTGAAAGTTGGATAATGAATAAGGAAGATCAAAGGAGAATGGACACCTTTGAACTGTAGAGCTACTGAAGAATACTGGATATACCGGGGATTGCCAGAGGAACAAACAAATCTGGCCTGGGAGAAGTGCAGCCAGGCCACTATTTAGGAGCTAGAGAAACTAACATGTTTTGGGGAAGGTGCACCTGGGGTTCTCTGTCTGGAGGTAAAAATGATAAAGCTTCACCTCACATACTTCAGGCATGTTGCCAGGAGGGGCTATTCTTTGGAGAGTGATACGATGCTTGGAAAGGTAGAGGGAAAGTGAAGGAGAGTAAGACTTTCAACCAGGTGGATTGACACAGTGACTGCCGCACAGGGCTCTAGTGTGCGAGGAAGTATGAGGATGGCACAGGTTAGGACAATGTTCAGATCTGTTGCTCATAAGGTTACTTTGATTCATACTCAACTCAATGGCACCTAACAGCAAAAGCAATACAGCATCTATCAAGACTTGGCCTGACATATTTTCAGACATATTATAAGGAGTGACCAGTCCCTCGAAGAGGGCACTATGATTGGTAAAGTGTAGGGTCAATGGGTAGGAAAAAAAATCCCAAAATGGCTGTTACAAGAGGCTCAAACAGAGCAACAATTCTGAGAACAGCTCAGGAACAAGTGGCACTTTCTTCTGTTGTAACTATTGTCATTCTGAGTTGGAACCAACTCTGCTGAACCTAACAGCCACAACAGAATAGGCAGATGTAGATAGAGTTTAATGAGGAAGGAGGAGTGGCATCCACTTCCTAAACAACATGGCTCTGGAAACTCTACGAACTTTGATAGAAGTCTATAGTTGTAGAGGGGCTTCAGGACTTTTGTTCATAGGGTCGCTATGAGTCGTGTCCAACTGGAAGGCAATAAACAACAACAACAAAAGTGGTAGAAGGAGTAGGAAAGGAAGAATCATTTTTTTAGGAAGCACTGACCTTCTGTTTGTGGTGATGGAACATTTTTCTGATGAATATTATAAATGGTTTGGTTGTGGTTGTCATGTGCCTTTGAGTTGCCTGTGACTCATGAAATCCTATATAAATAGCTCTGTATCCTGCCCTATCCTCAGCCACTCTCACTAACTCTAAAACACCTATTCCTATAATCCCAGTTAAGGTTAAAATCCATCTTATCCAGAGTCGTCGTCTTTGTTGTCTCTCCACCCTTCTAAACATGATGTCCTTCTCCAAGGACTGACATCTCCTGGCCACATGCCAAAAATCTATGAGAAAGAGCTTCAAAGGCATGGCCCACAGTGAGTAATTTGATTTCACCCCTTCAGGACAAACATGTTTGTTCTCTTGGCAGTTCATGGAATGTTCAATACTCTGCTCCAGCCCCACAACTTAAAAGCATCAATTCTTCTTCTGTCTTCCTTGCTCATTTGCCTAGCTCTCTGTTGTATAGCAAGTAATTGTGAAGCCCGTGGCCTAGAACAGGCACAACTTAGTCTCTAGACTGACACTGTTGCTCTTTAGCCCTCTGTAGAGGTCCCTGAGAACAGTGCGATTTATCATTTGATTTTCTGACTGCTAGTGCCAACAGTGTTACTTGTGGGAATGAGTAAACTGAAACTATTAACAATCTCAATCTGTTCTCCATCGATTATGGAGCTACCAATTGGCTCAGTGGTGAGAATCTTTATTTTCTTGATATTTCTCTTCAGTCCTTACTAAATATTGCAGTCCTTGACCTTCTGCAGCAAATGCTTCAGGTCGTCCTCAGTTTTGGCAAGCAAGGTTATGTCATACTCATAGTACAGGTTGTTAATGAGTCCTCCTCTAATGCTAAAGCTACATTCCTCCTTGAAGAGTCCAGGCTCCCAAGTGGCCTGTTCTACATATAGATTAAAAACAAATGAAGACACGATGCACCCCGGGTGTACCCTTTGCTGATTTTGAACCATGCACTATTTCCCTGCTTCGTTCCAACGATTGCTTCCTGGTCTGAGTATAGGTTTTGCATGAGCACAATTAGGTGTCCTGGGATTCCCATTCTTTTCAAGGTTAGCCACCTTTGCTGTGATCCACACATTCAAATACCTTTTCATAGTCAATAAAATACAGATAGATACTTCTGACACAGAAGAATTTCATGAAACAACTTAAGTTTAAGAGTCAATAGTGATGAAAGGATGCTCTGAAGGAATTTGCAGGAAACAAGGCCCCAGGAGTTGAGAGCATACCTGTTCACATATTTAAATGAATGAATGAATCCCTGGATGTGCTCATGAGGGTGGACCAAGAAATCTGGAAGACAGCTACCTGCCCAACTGACTAGAAGAGATCTATATTTATTTCCATTCCAAAAGAAGTGATCCAACACAGTATGAAAATCATAGAATAATATCACTAATACCACATGCAAAAAAACTACTCCTAAAGATTATCCAAAAACCACAAGAACAATACATTGACAGAGAATGTGATATTAGGGACATCTTAGCCAATGTCAGTTGGATGTTGGCTGAAAGCAGAAAGTAACAGAGGTATATCGACCTGTTCAAAACCAAGGAAGGAATGAGTTAGGGATATGTCCTTTCTCCAATCCTTTTTAATCTCTATATGGGAGAAATAATATGGGAGGCTAGACTTTATGAGGAGGAATGTGGCATCAGGATTGCAGGAAGACTCATAAAATCTGTGCTATGCAGATGACAAAACCTTGCTTATGGAAATTGAAGGGGACTTGAAGAATTTTCTGCAGAAGGTCAAGGATTGTGGTCTTCAATATAGATTGAAGCTCAACATCAAAAACAAAGACCTCACCCCTGGGCCAACTGGTAGCACCATAATAGATGGAGAAGTGATTGAGATTTTTAACAATTTTAGCTTATTCTTTTCCACAATCAACACTCTTGGCACCAGAAGTCATAAAATCAAAAGAAGAATTATATTGGGAAAATCTGCTGTCAGGGATCTCTCCAGAGTGTTGAAGAGCAATGAAGTCCGTTTAAAGACTAAGGTGCATCTGATCCAGGACACATTTTTTTGCAATTATGCAATTATTTGCTATATATCAGAAAGCTAGTAAATGATAAAAATGATAGAAGAAGATTCTCCTTTGAGTTGTGGTGCTGGAGAAGATTACTGAACATATCACGGACTGTCAAGAGAACTAACAGACCTGTCCTGGAGGTGAAACCAAATTGCTCCTTGAATACAAGGATTTCGAAGCTCTGTCTCACATATTTTGGCCATACGGCCAGGAGAGATCATTCCTTGGAGAAGGATATCATGCGTGGAAGGGTGGAGGAACAGCACAGGCAAGGAAGACTGTGGATGAGATGGATTGACACAGTTACTGAGATATTAATAAGGGCGAGTCAGTGGCAATGAGATTGGCTCAGGATATGACAGGATTCAGAACTACCGTGCACATGGTCACTCACTATGAGTCACAGGCAACATGATAGCTAATAACAACAGCAACAACTATCCGAGTTATCCTGTAATTCATAGTATCATTTCTGGCCTCTCTCTCTCTCCAGCACCAGTTCCAACAAGCTATGAAGCATATTCATTTGGTCTACCTTGTAGAAATTTGAAATGGGGTCCCCACCACAAAGCACATATATCTTTTCCTAAACCGTCTTGCCTTTTGTTGTTGTTATGTGCCGTCGAGTTGCCTGTGACTCATAGCAATCCTATGTACTACAGCCCTAAACTCTGCTCTATCCCTTGTCAGTCTTATTGTCTCTGACACATCCATCCCCATTACCCCAGTGGCTGAATCATTCCATCTCATCGAAGGTCTTCCTCTTCTGTATGTCTCTCCACTCTCCCAAGTTATGATGTCCCTCTCCAAGGACTGATGCCATCTTGCGATATGTCCAAAGTATGTCAGACGGAGCTTCCGAATCCTTGCCTCCAAGAAGCAGCCTGGCTTCACCCACTCCAGGACAAACTTGTTTTAACACCCCCTCCCCTTTAGTTGTTATTTGTCCTTCTCTTTCTCAGTGCCGTAGATTGAACATAGATTTTTTTTTCATGTGTGTTTATAATTTTTTTTTTCTTCTCCAATATCTGATTTATCTTCTCCAGACTTAGACATTTAGTTCAGATGGTCTCAGATTGCAGTGTTACCTGGCAGCCAAGTTCCCTTACGCAGGTCACCTCCTTCCATTAAGTGACTCAGATTCATGGTGACCCTAGGTATCATAAGAGAAATATGCTCCACAGAGTCTTCAATGACTGGATTTTTGGAAGTAGATCACTGGTTTTCAGTGTCCCACTCCCACCCACAGGTTCCAATGAGTGGCCTGGAGTCTCCAAAGAGTTAGAAGTCTTGATAGATTCTGTCAGCTAGAGACAAACCATGTAGTTGTTGTTAGTTGTCTTTGAGTCAAGTGTATCTCATAGTGACCCAATGAAAAACAGTCCTGAACCCTGCCTCATCCCGTGCCATTCTTATGAACACTGACACTCTAGAACCCATTGCTAGAGTCACTGTGCTAATACATCTCACTGGGCATCTTTCTCTTCTTTGCTGAGCCTCCATCGTTCCAAGCATGATGTCCTTTTCCAAGGAATAGCCTTGCCTAGCTACATATCCAAAGTATGACAGATGAAGCGTCACCATCTTTGCCTCCAGGGAGCTCCTGGGCTTCACTTTCTCCAAGAGATATCTGCTTGTTCTTTTGGCAGTCCATGGGATATATAAGAATCTTCTCCAGCACCACAACTCAAAAGCATCAATTCTTCCTTGACAAATTGTACTAACTGCCAACTCACATAAGAAGGACTCATTACTAAAAAAAAATATAAAATAAACCCCAAACCCTCAAAAAATTGAAAAATTTGTCACCCAAAATAAAAAAATCCATGCAAGAAAAAAAGCAAACTGATTTTTCAGGAAAAAATACATCTATTTAAACAGGAGAGGAATGCCACTAAAGCTGATGAAGCCTATTGATTTTAAGTAGAATGGAAGGGGAGTAAGCCTGGTAAATTTGAGACACAGAAGATGAGTGAAAGAAGGCAGTGACTAGATTGGAATCCCCTTGGTTTAATAGGCAGAGGGAGAATAAAATAAGTGGAATAAAGTCTACTTTGGAGAAAGAGGCGAAGGGTTTAAAGCAAGGGATATTAGGTAAGGCTTAGGGAGCTCAATTCGAAGACCCACAAGAAGAGAACTTTATTTGAGCCCTTCCACTGTTCATCTATTGCCCTGCTTTCCAAAATTTCCGCAGGAAATGTACAGTGGGGTGAGTATTTAGTAAGTTCAGAGTCACTATGAGAACAATCTCACTTCTATCACAATGCCGTGTCAACACACGACAGAAGAGAGGTGATTTCCTTTACTTCCAAAGCCCACCAAGTGGTGCTTCTGGGCCACGCTCTTCACTCCGCTAGCCAGAGAATTTTTTCACAAGGACTCTTTCCTTGAGCAATCTGCCATTAATAAGATCTCTTTGAAGCTCTACAAAAGAAAGATGTCATTTTGAGGACTTAGGTAGGTCTGATCCAAGCCACAGACTTTTCAATTGACTCATGTGCATGTGAATTCTGGACAAAGAAAAAAGGAGAGGGCAGAGGAGAAAAGACACTTCTAAATTATGGCGTTAGCACAGCATAATGAATAAACCATAGACTGTCAGAAAACAAATCAGTACTCAATGACATACAACCAGGACGCCCCTCAGCACTGAGGGTGGTGAGTGTGACTGTTCTGCTTACTCTGACATGTCATGAGGAAAGACCAATGTCTAGAAAACAAGATAGCATGTTTAGTAAAGTAAAAAAGAAGTCAGAGAGCACGAGAACTGGATTGACACAATCTCCACATTGCGCTCGAATCTACTGACGATGTTGGTGAGGGAACAGCGCCAGGTGATATTTTTCTGACGTACAGGAAGTCTCAATGCGTCAGCTCTGACTCAATGATAATAGGGACCCAACGGAGACTAACCACCACGTCCTGGGGTGGGAGAACAGGGGACAGAGACCTTCTCAAGGTTTGAAGGAGTAGCTGCAAAGTTTGTGGATAGTAGGGATCTAGGACACATCAAGAACATGAACTTTGGGCTTAGTGTACAAGCGTGATCCTTTGTCTCCTCATTCATAATAGATGTCATTTCACAAAATAATTCTGAAGATTGATTATTAAATAGTCTGACACAAATAACAAGAGGGTGTGTATATATGTGTGTGTGTGTGTGTGTGTGTGTGTGTGTGTATGTTGTTGTTATTTTTGTGTACCATTGAGTCAGAACTGACTGATAGCTGACCCTTGGGTTGGTTTTTAGAGGCAGTTAAATGCATGGGAGGAGACTGCCCATCTTTCTCCCACAGAAATTGGTGGAGTTGAACCATGTGCCTTCAGGATTGTAGCACAGTTTCTTGCCATTTAACCACCATAACTTTCTGCATATGTATGTGTATTGTGTGTGTGCATGTTGTTGTTATTATGTGCCACTGACTCACCTGCGATTCATAGGGGCCCTATGTACAACAACCCTAAACCATGCTCTATACTGTCTTTGACACATCCACCCCCATTTCCCCAGTGACTGAATCTATCCATCTTATCAAGGGTCTTCCTCTCTTGTGCTGTCCCTCAACCCTCCCAAGCATAATGTCCCTCTCAAAGCACTGGTCCCATCTTGCAAAATGTCCAAAGTATGTCAGATGAAGCTTCAGAATCCTCGTCTCCAAGGAACAGCCTGGTCTCAAAGTTTCTAAGATGAACCTTGTTTTGTTTTGCTTTTTTCCTTAGCCGTCCGTGGTATATTCAACACTCTGCTCCAGCACCACAGCTCAAAGGCAGCAGTTCTAGTCATTGTCCCTCTTCCTGATGCACAGCAAGTAACTGCAAAGACTACGGTCTGGATCAGTCACACCTTAGTCTCCAGATTGACATCCTTGCTATTCAGTACTTTGGAGAGGTCTCTGACAGCAGACTTTCCCAATGCGAATAATCTTTTCATTTCCTGGCTGCTGATACCAAGAGTGTTGATTGTGGAGCCAAGCAAACTAAAGCTCTTACCAATCTCAATCTCTTCACCATCTATCACGATGCTGTCATTCAGCCCAGTGGTGAGAATCTTTGTCTTCTGGATGCTGAGCTTCAATCCGTATTGAAGGCTGTGAATTGCATTGGAGAAGATGACCCATCACTCTATCTCATGGGCATGTATCTATGTTATAGCGATAAGCTGTTGTTGTCGTTGTTGTTATATCCTACTGAATTGGAACCCATTCATAGCTGACGCCCCCCAGCAGGTTTTCCAGGGGCTATAAATTGCACAGGAAGAGACTGCTCATCATTTCTCATGGAGTAGCGGGTAGATTTGAACTATATTTCTTTGGCTTGGCAGGAAAAACCTCACCACTAAACCACTTGAGTGCTTGATCTAGACCTAGACCTAGACCCAGACCCAGGCGTAGAGAAATACATCCCCCTCATTCGTCAGTGTGTCATAGTGCGGTACCCTGAGGTTTGCTAGGATACTGGAAGTTACGCTGCCAGAGTTTCAAATACCATTAAGGTCACCCATGATACATAGCTTCAGCAAAGGCTCCAGACAAAGACAGAACAGAAAAAAAAAAGTGGTAATGTACTTCTCAAATTAGCCAATAAAACTTTATGAACAACGAACCATTTCGTACAGTGCTGGAAGGCGAGCTCGCTAGTTGAAGGCACTCATGCTGCACAGAGGGTGTGACAATGGGCTTGGACCACCAATGCTCTTAAAGTTGGCACAGAAACAGTCAATGGTAGCTTGTTGCACATGCTGTTCATGTGAGTCAGAATCAACTTAATGGCAACTGGCAACAACATATGTATGTGTATACATATGTTACAACATGTTCTTTTTGAGAACTGGTACACTAGGCAATAGACAGCAGGTTTTACTAAAACAGATTATGAACTTTGAAAACAAAAATGAAAAACTTTGAATTAGTCCTAAAAGGCAACACTTTTTTTAAAAAATATTAAAAATTACACAACAGTTGCGTTTTTAAGCATTGCTTTTGATATTGGGTGGGTGTTTTGCTTTTTTTTTATTTTTCATATACTAGCATAGTTATTAAACATGTAAAGACCAGCAAGTGCTATTTTGTTCTTAATACTTATAGGAATATACTCTTCAATCATTCATTATTGGTTTTGTGCGGGTTTGTTTTTTCTCTCTCCCAATATTCAATAGCTTCTTCCAGGCCCAAGTTGTAGGTGATTTTGAGAAGCTTAAATATGCTTCTGCCTTCAGAAGCCTTCCAGTCTAATGAATAAAACAGATTCCTATTTGGTTAAGTTTCATAAAGTGGGTTAGAGACCATGAGGCGAGAACTATTTGTAACAATATGACAGAAGTGTTGTGTGTAGTCATTCCAACTACCAACTCAAAGAGCAGAAAGTGAGTTTCTTCAGGACTACGTGGGAGAATTTTTATTTTGTTCTTCAAGTTGAAATGAAACTAAACGAAGGAAAGAAGTTGGACAAACAACCCAGATAGAGAGACAGTGTCTGAAGAAGCTTGGATACAAGCACTAGTACTATCTTGTTTAAGGAACAGATATAAAATCTTCCATTGAATATCAAAGCAAAGGTGAAGGGGCATCTGTGTCCCTGGCAAGGATTGGATCATGTACACTGAACATGGCATGTTGCTGTTGTTAAGTGCCATCTAGTTGAGTACGACTCAAAGTGACCCCACATACAGAAGATCTGAACCCTGTTCTGTCCTGCATTATACTCACACTTCCTGACACTCAAGAGCCCATTGCACCAGTCACCATGTCAGTCCACCTGGTTGAGGGTCTTCCTCTTTTTTGCCGACCCTCCACCCTTCCCAGTATCATGTCCCTCTCCAAGGAATAGCTCCTCCTAGCAACATCCCCAAAGTATGAGAAGTGAAGCCTCATCATTCTTGCCTCCAAAGAGCACTCTGGCTATACCCTCTCTAAGAAATATCCATTTGTTCTGTTGGCCATCCATGGGCTGTTCAGTGCTTTTCTCCAACAATTAAGCTCAAAGGCATCAATTTTCTGTTATCCTTATTCATTGTCCAGCTCTCAAATGCATAGCAAGAGATCAGAAAGACTATGGCCTGTTAGACCTTAGTCCTCAAACTGACATCATTACCTCTCAATAATTTTGGGGTTACTGTGATACTGAAATCTGTACCAATGGTGTGTCAGATGCCATAAGGTTTATTCATGGTGGAAAGTTTGGTGGAGCTCCCTGATTAAGACAGTCTAGAAAGCAGGATAGGCCATCTACTTCTTAAATAACAGACCTATGGAAACCCTATGAACAGGGCATACACAACATCATTGTCCCTTGCCATGTCCACAGTAGGCATGACCAGTTGATCACAGCATCTCCACACAACTCAGACACAGCCTTGGGAGTCTTGTCATGGCACTAAATAAAGTCAACTCCAATCCATGAGAATATGAATTGAAATCCACTCACCATCTTTGTTAGCAGTGATGAGAGTCTTTGACAGATATAAGCAGCAGAATGGCCTTATCATATTAGTGATTGAAAGATATCTTTGCAGCAAAACTGTAGAGAGTGGGATTGGGGGTGTTTAACACCTGTGGCTGAAAGCAGGGACAGAAAGACACTCATGTGTCATTGATTATACAAAGGTACTTACTTGACTGTGTGGATCATAATAAATTACGGCTAAGGTTAAGATGAATGGGAATCCCAGAACCCTTATTTGTGGTCATGCAAAACCTGTATTTGGACCAAGAAGTTGATGTGAATCGGGATCAGATCCTTTCTCTATATTTATTCAATCTGTATCCTCAGCAGATAATTTGAGAAGCTGGATTATATAAAAAAGAATGTGGCATCAGGATTGCAGGAAGATTCATCAACAGCCTGCCTTATGCATATGACACAGCTTTGCTTGCTGAAAGTGAGGAGGACCTGAAATACTTTCTGCAGAAGATCCAAGATTGCTGCCTTCAATAAAAAAGTCTCACCACCTGACAACACCATGATAGCTGTATAAAAGACTGAAGTTGTTAATTATTTCCATTTTCTTGGATTAGCAATCAACACTCATGGTAGCAGCAGTCAAGAAATCAAAAGAGGTGTTGCATTGGAAAAATCAGCCATCAAGGACTTCTGCAAAAGTGCTAAGGATGTCAGATTTGAGACTAAGGTGTGTCTGACCCAAGCTATGTTCTTTTCAATTGATTTCTCTGCATCTGAAAGTTGAATAATGAATATGGATGACAGAAGAATTGATGCCTTTAAGCTGTTGTGTTAGATAATAGTACTGAATATCCTATGGACTGTTTAAAGAATAATCAAGTCTGTCTTGGATAAAGTGCAACCAGGGTTCTCCTTAGAGCCAAGGATGGTGAAACTTCATCTCACATACATTGGGCATGTTGTCAGGAGTGGTCAGTTCTTGGGAGAAGAACATCATACTGGGAAAGGTGGAGGGCAGAGCAAAAAGAATATTCTCAACAAGATGAACTGATACAGTGATCTTAACAATGGGCTGGAACATCTCAGAGACAGTGAGAAGGGTGCATGGTAGGGCATGCTTCACATCTTTTGTTCGTAGGATCACTATGAGTCGTAGTCAACTCAGAGAAAGCTTTCCACAAACACACCTGTGGACCTATCACTGCTAAGTTTAGACTGTATGGCAAAGATACCAGAATGAATAGGGGAAAGGAGGACAGAAACTGGAGAGAGCTGAACGGTGGGTAATAAAGAAGGGATACTATTACATCTTTTACTTGAATCATCATTGGACACAGATGTTCCCCAGCACCTTTGTGCCAAAGGAGCAGCACAGGGTCAGTGGAAAGGGGTTGTGTCTGTCTCTATACGTAACACAAAACTGATGAGAGCACACAGTTTGAGTTTGCCTTAAAAGTGTTCATATCTCACCAACAGTGATTAAGGGTTCCAGTTTCTCTGCAACCTCACCAGCATTTGATGCTTACTATAGAAGACTGTATGGCACTCTCTCAAAAAGTTGCAAATAGAAATACCATTTGACCCAGCAATTCCACTACTGGGAATATACCCCAAAGAGACCAGAACTGCCACCCAAACAGATATATGCATACCCATGTTTCTTGCAGCAAATAGCAATAGCAAAGAGTTGGAAATAACCCACATGCCCATCAGCAAATGAATGGATAGAGAAGCTCTGGTATATTCACACAATGGAATACTATGCAGCATTGAAAAACAAGGAACTATTGAAATATTATTCAAAATGGGTGACCCTGGAGGATGTTATGGTGAGTGAAATATCTCGGTCACAAAAGGACAAATACTGCATAGTGCCACTGTTGTATGATGGGACTGACATCAGGGTGGGGTGAGACTGAGAAAGATTGTATAAATCATGTATACTGAAACAGATATATATTGTATTATTTATATATATTATATATATATATAATTCTGTATATTGAAACAGATGAGGGAGAGAACTATTTAAAAGTGATAGATGATTGAGTATTATGGTCATGACAAGAGTCCAAAATGAATTTTTTGTTTACTTCTCAAAGAGAAGAGCGAACTGGGGGTGGAGGGGTGGTCAGGGAGAAAAATGCAACAATGAATGAATCAAATTCCAAAATCTCTGTAAATTTTCATTAAAATTAATAAAAAAAGAAAAAAGTTTTTGTATTTCAGCTATGCAAACATTTCCTTCTGTAAGTGCAGGGCCATAAAACCCAACCGGCCTTCTGTCTCTGAGTTGAGTCAGACTTGCAGTGACCCTGGAGGACAGAGGTGAACTGATTTCTAGGTTGCCAGGGCTGCAAAATTTCACAGAGTTAGACTGCCACATCTTCCTCCCTCAGAGTAACTTCAGGGTCTGACCTGTCAACCTTTTGGTGAGCAGCCCACTGCTAAATCCTTGGTAACAGCTGGGATTCTGCAAATAAGGGCATTGAAGTTTATCATGGGGGGGGGGGGAAATCAGCTAAGCGTGAATAATATCATCTTACTAGAAGGCAGTGTATTTTCTGTTGCTGCTCTTTTTCCACAGGAGAGTAGAGATCTAGAAATTTCAAAAAGAAAACCCACCAAGATGGGAGTAAGCATGCCATGGGTCTGCTCAGAGGTCCAGCAGCATACTCTGTGATGTCCACAGTCAGCTCAGCAGCGTCTGTCGATTTAGGAATCTGAGACATTTCTCCCCACTTTTTCTAATCTCCCAGCAAAAGTGCCACTTGTCGGTCGATTTGTTTTTAATTCCCAAGTTTCTCCAGGTTTGTTTGTAGCTGCTCTGTTGTATTGGGGCTTTTTTTTCTTGCTTGCTTTTTAAGCGCACAAGATGGGTTTTGATAATCCGTACCCCCCTAAAGGCCCCAGAGACGTAGAGAAACAGAGAGCCAGGTTGTGAGAGGAGTTAGTGGGGAAAGGCGATAGACGCGAAGGATCCTCTCATTACACAGTGAGGTTTTCACATGAGCAGCGCCCCGGAGGTGACAGATCACAGAACCAGAATCAGATATGTGACACTCGGCATTTAACACAAGGAGACAGGAAGCAGAGATTTCTGGAGATGGTTTTATATATGAGTAGGAGGTGGCTGTGAGAAGCAATTGGCTGTGTGACTGTGTCTGTGGCCCCATCACTGCTAAGTCTAGATTTCAGGAGGAAGTATCAGGATGACAGGGACAAGCTGGTACAAGGCAGGGGATAAGCAGGTTAAAAGGAGGAGAAATTCCATTCTTAAAGGACTGATACCAAGAAAGTGAAAGCTGGAGAACAAGGAGAGGCTGTTTCAGGGGATGAAGACGGAGCTGTGTGTTTGAAAGGCACAGAAGAGTTGAGAATCTGAGAAGGCTGGGCCCACCCTCTGTCTACCACTGCGTGACTAAAATACATTTACGCTGCCATTCTGTTTTCTGTTTCTTGTGTGGGGTTGGTTTGGAGATGTGGTTTGAGGAGAACAAGGAAGATATTATCAATAAGTTTAAGTGCATATACCACAAACACAAAAGATGTAATCTATCCTGACTCCCAGGAATCCCATGTTTCACAGAATATAACTAGCTCTGTGTGTTTTCTTGGCTGCCATCTTTACTGAAGCAGATTACCAGGCCTTTTCTTCTGTGATGCCTCCAGATGAATTGGAAATACCGACCTCAGGTTAATTTTTCAGCATCAGAAGGTGCTCTAGTGGCCCAGTGGGCAAAAACTCAGATCCTAATAGAAAGGGCAATGGATGACATCCGGGTTGAGGGAAGACAGAGGAGGAGGAGAGGAATGATGTACACTGCATTAAAACCGATGAGGGAGAGAACTGTTTAAAAGGGATATGTAATTAGGTATTATTGTCATAACAGGAGTCCAGAATGAAGGCTGCACAGTGGAGTGGACTTGGGGGGAGGCATTGTATAACAATGAAAGAGTTTTCATTGAAGAGTGAACTGGGGGAGGAGCGAGCGGGCAGGGAGAAAAGTGCAACAATGAATAACTGGAAACCCTAAGTCTCTGTAAACTTTTATTAAAATTAATTTAAAAAATTATAAAAAAATAAAGGGTGATATTAAAAATGAATAAAAAAAACAACCCTAAACCAAAAACCTCTCCTCCCTCCCATTGCTTCACATTAGAAAAAACCTGGAGACCTGTTCCCACCAAGATCTCAATCTAGGAGCCCCAGTGGGATGTTCTACCTGTCACATGGATCACTGTGAGGTGGAATTGACTTGGTGGTGCCTTTCAGCCATAATCAAATGCACTGTCCCAGGAACCCTAACATGCATATGTTGTCATTGTTGTTGATTGCTGTCGAGTCGAGCACAACTCATAGTGACCCTATGAACAAAAGACCTAAAGCCTTTCTACAACTGTCGTCATTTATCAAACTTCATAGAGTTTTCAGAGGCATGGTATTTAGGAAGTGGATGCCACTCCTGCTTCTAAAACATGCATACATTAATGCTTTATTCTAGAGAAGTTATAAAAAGAATTTTAATGACAAAATGAGTAGGTTTCAGGAAGTTAATTAAAACTCATGTGGTGGCTGAGCTCGACATTTCCTTCTGTCTATTCTCCCCGCACCCCCCCCCCCCAGTTACCCTTGTGTTGTCACAGTGGAGATCTTATGCAGTTTTCGTCCTTTTGTGACTGAGTTGTTTCACTCAGCATAAAGCTCTTTAGACTCTCAAATTGTGTCATAGTTTAAGAATACATCATTGTTCTTTAGTGCTGCATAGCATTTCATTGTGTGGATATACCATTGTGTGATAAAAATGATCAATCATTTAACATAAATAAAGAAGTAATCAATCAATACTATTATAGAAAACACAATGTATAGAAATGATTGTATAAAACAGTATGTACATACATGAAAAAGGTATGTGAATGTGGTATAAACAATTAAATTCATTTTAAAACCAACAGTCTCTGAAATACTATGTGAATGAAGGAACATGTGAACTAAAATGTTGTTGTTATGTGCCATCGAGTCACTTTTACTCATAATGACCCTATGCACAACAGCCCTAAACCCTGCTCTATCCTGTGCCAATCTCACTGCCTCTGACACACCCATGCCGATTACCCCAGTCACTGAATCAATCCACCTCATAAGAGGGCCTTCCCCTCCTGCACTGTCACTCCACCCTGCCAAGCATGAGGTCCCTCTCCAAGGACCTGTCCCTCCTTACAACATGTCCAAAGTATGTCAGACAAAGCCCAAGAATCCTTGCCTCTAAGGAGTAGCCTGGTTTAACCCTCTCCAGCATGAATCTATTTGTTTTCTTGGCAGTCCATGGTACACTCAATACTCTTTTCCAGCACCACAGCTCAAAGGTATCAATTCTTCTTCTATCCTTCCTAGTCATTGTCCAACTCTCTGATGCATAACAAGTAATTGCAAAGACCATGGCCTGTATCAGACACACCTTAGTCTCCAGAGACACACTTGCTCTTGAGTACTTTGGAAAGGTCCCTAAGAGCAATAGAATGTGTATAATAATAAAAAAAGCAATCCTTTTAAGTGTCACTAGGTTTGCCTGTTCTTTCTCTCTCAAGGAACAGCTGTCTTAACTCAGAGTCGAAGGTTCTTGGACCTGGAAGAAGTAAATGTGGGGCAAATATTGAGTGATCTTTGGTCTCTTGCAAGTCCACTTCCGGTCCACACAGGAAGTCACTTGCACAAACACACAGGGTCTAGAGGAAGGTCTAAGAAGTCCTTTCCTTACCCCTCAAAGATGAGTCTGCCTCAAACAGGCACTCTGGAAGTCCCTTTTCATCTCTAACCTCCTCACTCTTCAACCTTCCCTTCAATCCCAAATATGAATGACTGTGCACCCTCCCCTCTATCTCTACATGACAAGCCTGAGCTGTGCCATTCAGAACGCCTGAAGTGGAGCGTCCAAAGCTCCGATCGGCACCGTTGTTTGGGTTCCCTCCCACTTCTTAACATGGACCATGTCTACTAACAATGTGCTGATGCACTGTTGTCTGCTAATGCACGTCCCTGTTATCCTCAGACCAGACTTTCTCACTGGAGGTGAGGAAGAGAAAGAGATTTTGATGGAAGTTATCTATTTGCCATGAAAGCTCTACGTTCTAACTGGGCAAGTATAACTTCTTCATCTCCACACCCAGAGGGCAAGCAGGAAGGCACTTTTATTTTGGGTTGTGTGGTGTTTGTTGGGTGTTTTTTGGTTTGGTTTTTGTTTCCCCTTACCTTGGGGTTCTCACTGGTTTCTGTTTTGAAAGCCTCTCTTAAAACACTTGCCCACACAGCTGTGAAAATTTTGCTTTGGATTCAAATATACCATTTACAGTTTCAGGCTTCTTCATTGCACTGAATCTGGATTCTATTTGATCTGCCTCACCTCAGAATTGTGAGTGTGACGTGAAATATGGAGGGCCATGAATTCTTTAATAGTCTCTGTTTGTACATTGTAAGAGACATAGAGTCCCCTTCCTAAAAATGAGAAGTGTCCAGCTGGTGATGAAACTGTCTTCCGCAGGTCCCACCTAGATCTGTGGACGAGCTAACTCACCTGAATCTTTGGGATATCTAGTCTACACGGTACAGGTATGCGCTGGTTCAAATAATGGGATGCAGGGCTGACTTCAGGCCCTGATTCTCAGTCCCCATCGGAAAACTGACTGTCACTCAAGCTAAGCTTCATCCTGTCTGCGTCTCCAGCCTCAGACAACACAACCAGGTGAGGGTGGCGGGAGCCCAAGCCCCCACCTCAGGAGCACCTGGTCACTCCTGGCAGCAGGCTCAGCATGTGGCCGTGCTTGTTGACAGACGCTGTTCCACTTGTCAGATGAGCAGCTTGGCTTCCTTCATCCTATTTGTGTCCCTCCTGTCTATGACCATCCCCTAAAGGGCTGGGGGCGGCCCTGATGTCACTCACTCGCTAAACTTTCTCTTGATTTCTCAGCCTACTTACTTGGAAAATATTTATCTCAATCCACTTTTGTTCTTGTTCACATTTCCTGCTGGTTTTCTATTTTATTTCTTTGCTATGTTAACAGAACTCCAAATGAAAGGACGTGGACAGTTGTATATGCGTATTGCTAAGTGGAATATCCTTTGCCTTCTACTCATCGCAACCCTGTGGGAGAGAGTAGAATTCTTATGAAGCTTCCAAGACCACAAGTCTTTAAGGAAGCCAGGTTTCTCTAGAGAGAGGCTGATGGTTGTGCGCTTACATATGCCCTTACATAAGTTGAGAGAGCCAAAGCCTTGTGATCCATTCATCTTTCAGTTAGCCGTCATGCTCTCTAACCACTGTGCCGCCAGGGACAAAAGTCAGGTTGAGAAAGTTAAATACCATAGGGGTTACAACCATGTGATGTTCTGGAGAGGGGGAAAATTCAGAGATGGTGAAAAAAGGTCAGTGGTTGGTTCCCAAGAATTCAGGGGGGAAGGGAAGGATGACAGGGGAAGGGCTGTGAAATTCTTCGGTATGATGCTGGCATCACAGACATGTGACACTGCATTTGCTCAAAGCCACAGGGTGTGTACAACATAGAGACTGAGCCCTAATGTAAGCCATTGCTGTTGCTGTTAGGTGCCATCAAATTGAGAATGACTCAAAGCGACCCTATGAAGAATAGACTTGTGAGGGAAACTGGAAGAAAAACAATGTATTCTAGATATCATCTCACCCCAGTAAGAACAGTAAAATTTAACAGAACAGCAAGCAACAAATGCTGGTGAGGTTGTGAGAAACTGGAACCCTCATTCACTATTGGTGGAAGTGTAAAATGGTGCAACCACTGTGGAAGGCAGTATAGTGCTTTCTCAAAAAGTTGCAAATAGAGATACCATTTGACCCAGCAATTCCACTACTGGGAATATACCCTAAAGAAACCACAACTGCCACCCAGGCAGATGTATACACACCCATATTTATTGTGGTTTTGTTCACAATAGTGAAGAGTTGGAAACAAACTAAGTGCCCATCAACAAACGAATGGATAGAGAAGTTGTGGTATATTCACATAATGGAATACTACGCTGTATTGAAAAACAAGGAACTCATGCAATATTATTCAAAATGGGTGACCCTGGAGGACATTATGCTGAGTGAAATATCTCAGTCACAAAAAGACAACTACTGCATAGTTCCACTGTTGTAGAATGGGACTGATATCAGGGTTGGGATATGACTGAGAAAAATTGGATAAATTATGTATATTGACTGCATTGAAACAGATGAGAGTGAGAACTGTTTAAAAGTGAATATATGAAAAAAAGTGAATATATGATGGGGTATTATGATTATGACAAGAGTCCAGAATGAAGATTGCATAGTGGAGTGTACTTGGGGGGGGGGGAATTGTATTCCAATGAAGGAATTTTTCTTTCACTTTTCGTAGAGAAGAGCAAACGGGGTGGGGAGGGGCAGGGAGAAAAATGCAACAATGAATGAATGGAAATCCAAAATCTCTGTAAATGTTCGTTAAAATTAATAAATTTTTTTAAAAAAAGAATAGATCTGAACCCTGTCCAATCCTGTACCATCCTCATCATTTCTGACATAAACCCATTGCTGAAGTTACTGTGAATCCACCTGGTTCAGGGCCTTCCTCTCTTTGATCATCTCTGGCCTCCCTTCCAAGTATGATGCCCCTAGATTCTCCTAGTAACATAAACAAAGCATGCAAGACAAGATTTTGTTATCTTTACCTCTGAGGAGCTCTCTGGATTCACCTTCCCAAGACATATCTGTTGTTCTTTTGGCAATTCATGGGATATTAAGTACTATTCCTCAACACCACAGCTCAAAGGCATCAATTCTTCTGTCATCTTTTTCACTGTCCAGATCTCATAGACGGTAGTTAATAATAATGTGTCAATATTGACTCATTCAGTGTAACAAATGTACAAGATGATTATAATGGGGAAAACTGAGAAAGGGGGAATATAAACTTACTCCTGGTACAATTTCTCTGCAAAGCTTAAACTGCTCTAAACATAATACCTATTTTTAAAAATGTATGCTGTAAGAATGCTCACAGACTACCACCATCACCCACACTTTTACTTTAAGAAGACATTATTTGTATTGCTTTGCTTTTGAACCTTCCCCTTGGAAGGTTTTTTTTTTCTTACAGAAAAATGGATAAATAGGAATGTATATGATTATTGTCCCTTCTTTTATACTACAATATTCTCCACTCAATATTTTCACTTAGCAGTATCCTTCAATATCACCACATAGAGATCTTCTTTGCTCATTTCTCATACTTGTGTAGTACTACATTGTATGGCTATAACAATGATCATTCACTTTGTTTTGTAGTCCTTTGCTGCTTTCAATATTGGTTTTTATAAATATTGAACAAATGAACACTCTGTTCCATCTTTGTCTTCTAACTCATAAATTTATGGTTTCTGTCTTTTGAAGTATATTCTCTTATTCTTTTCTCCAATTTTTAGTTGTATATTGAGTTTCTTTTCATTGTTTTGTTTTTTAAATTTTATTTTGAATGAAAGTCCGTAAATCAGTATCTGGGGTAATGGGGGTCAGTGTGTTGAAATTAGTGAGACTGGCTCAGGACACGGAAGGGTTCAGAACTGCTGTACATAAGGTCACTATATGTCACAGGTGACTCAATGGCACATTACAATAACAACAACATATTATTTTGGTATGATTTTTTTTAAATTTAGGCTTCTTGTTCAGAGTCAACAAGACTTTGGGGAGGGCCTTTGTATTTAAAAGTTAATTGTTACGATATTTTGGAGGAACATTTTTCTAAGTAGTACAGCACTCTTCTGTCAATTTGCTGTACTGTGGTAACCTGGGGTTGTGTGATGCCGAACCTTGTGCTATTAGTATGTCAAATACCATAAGTTACTAATGGTGGATAGTGTTTGGTGGCATACCCGGTTTAAGACAGTTTGGGAAGCAGAAGTAGCATCCATTCCTAAACAACATGCCTCTGGAAGCTCTATGAACTTTGAGAAATGACAGTTATAGAATGATTTCAGTTCTTTAGTTCATAGGGTTATTATGAGTCATGTTCGACTAGATGACAATCAACAACAACAACAATAACATTTTGCTTCATGACATTAACTATAATTTTCTTTCATTGATGAATTTAAACAACTAATTTTTATCTTTAGAAGTTAGACGTTGAACTATATGGAGAACATGGCAACAAGGCTAGAGGAATGCTCATTAACAATTTGCAACATATAAAGGCTTGCAGAAAGAAGAATAAGTAGTTAAAAATTCTCAGTGGTGCATTTTTAAGGCATTGAAATACAGCCTTACTTGCCAAAAATGAAGACAACTTGAAGTGTTTATTAATAAACGTCAGAGACTACAATAGCCTTCAGTGTGAAATACACTTAAACATGAAAACAATGAAAATCCTCACAATCTGGCCAATAGACAACTTCATAATTAAAGAACATATTGTTAACTATTTCATCCTATTTGGATTCAGAGTCAACAACCCTGGAAACAGTGGTCAAGAAACAAATTATCTATTTCTTTGGGAAAATTATGATACAATAGAATTGTAGTTTAGTTAGGCTAAACATAGATGTCTTTTTTCTATGGCATGTAAGAGACATTAAAATGTATCTCACTGGAGAGATAATGTTTATTTTTGTTTTCCAGTTACCTCATGTTGTTGTAGTTGTTGTTAAGTGCCATCAAGTAGCAGGCAACTCATAGCGACCCTATGAACGAAAGTCCTAGACACCTCCTGTATAACTTCATTCTTTCTGCAGGTTCATAGGTTTCCAGAGGGAAGCTACTGTGGAAGTGGATGCCACTCCTGCTTCCAAGCTTGTTTTAATTGGGGAGCTTCACTAAACACTGTCCACCATGGGTAACAGTATTTGGCTTCACAGCAACCACGAGTTACCTCTGTATTGCAAGTGCATATACCAGGGTTACACTACCTAAAAGAATGTTTCACCAAAAACACTTAAAGGCAGGTCTGAGGGCCGCGGAGTAGAGTCACCCACCTTTGACTTGGGAGCATGGCTTTCTGTCTGCTAGGCTGATTGCTTGCTCTCTCTTTCTCTGCTGTTGTTGGTGGTAGTGTTAAGTGCCGTCAAGTCACAGGCGACTCATAGCGACCCTATGAACGAAGTCCTGGACACTTCCTGTATAACTTTCATACTTTCTCCAGATTCATAGGGTTTCCAGAGGCATGTAAAAGTAGAGCAATGAAAAGGGAAGAGAGAAGAAGTACCAATGCATCCAAATAGGGCAGTTGGCAAAGAACGCTGAGTAAACAACATATTTTTAAAATGTATTTAAAATACACAACAAGAGAATAATCCTTAGAAATGAAGATGAGAGACTTGCACTCAGTTCTTTGGACATGTAACCAGGAAAGATTAATCTCTGGAACAAAGAAGTCATGATTGGTAAAATATAGGGTCAAAGGTGACTTCTGAGGAAACTCTCAGTGAAGATCAACATGGTAGCTACCTAAAACAATGGACTCAGACACACCAGTGATGATGACGGTACGAGACGGGACATTTGTAAGTTCTATTAGTCGACGTCAACTCACTAACCGCTGGCAGCACGGTGTCTCTCACATAGCATCATTTAGAAGCAACCCAGGATTCTGTTCTATGTTTTTATTACTAATTCTGCACTTTTGTTGTACATTTATTTGTCTTTGACTCAATAACTATTGAACGCTTTAAAAAAATTCTAAGTGAAAACTTGTTCAGTATTGAATCACACTTTCAGAGCATCACTTGTAGATATTTTTCCTGTCTATTTCTGTATCGTTAGAACTTAACTGAGATTTTCTTGATGATGTAACTATTATGTGATCAATGTTTGTGAAAGATCAAAGAGCACTACCAAATAGGCATTATTATCTATGATCAGAAAACAGAATTAGTTTTGTGTCTGTAAAAGTTAATGGATTCATTATTTTGTTCCTCTCTATCCATAAGCCTTTTCTCTGCTTTATTGCACTTGATATACCCTGTGCTGAAAGAGGTAAATCACAGCCTAGAGTAATTAATAAACTTCATAGTGTTATGTCTTTTATTTCATAAAAATTACCATTTAATTTCTTCACAAATATTATTATAGGCTGCATGCATTATAGCCTTGAATGTTACAAAGTTTGTTTCTGTCTAAAGTAAAGCTCTTTGACTTTCATTCTACATTGTGTTATGTGAAAATTATGACCTTATTTCTTTCCATTTATATTTCCCCATATCATTCTAACCATCTTTATATTTGCTTTTCTTAATCACTTTGTATTAGATTTATACTTCTAACAAGAATTCTTTATATATGCTTTATAATCCAGCGTATTTTTTCTTAATAGGCAAGTTGAGTCTATTTTTATTTCATTTGAAAAATATGTATAAACTTTAGTATATAATATTAATTTAGCTTATGGTTTTAGGTGGCCTAATGGCAAGAAATTGCACTGCAATAGCAAAGGCACAAGGTTCAAATCCATCAGCTGCTCCATGGGAAAAGGACGGGCAATCTTCTTCCATGCAATTAATGCCTCTGAAAACCCATCGGAGGATCAGCTGTAGGTTAGTTTCCAACATGATGGTACACAACAACAACAACAATTATAGATAGATAAATACATAGCTACACAGATAGATGGAGATCTCCATCTTTAGCTATATCTATCTATATATCATCTTTACCTACATCTATAGCAACTAAATCATC
>NW_006399774.1:9183269-9185256 GCF_000299155.1 Elephantulus edwardii
ACTATATCTAAAAAGTTCTTTTCTTTCAGAGATTACTAAACATATATTGTATATAACTGCATAAACATCAGCCCTTAACCCTTCTTTCAGAGCTCAGATGGTAAAGTCCCTGGAGAGCTGTGGCACTAACCCAAAGGTGTCACCTATCTGGAGGTTCGATTTGCCTGCAGTTCTTTGGATAAATATGTGCAATCTCTTCCCATGTGTTTTACAGCCTCTGAAAACCGGCTGGGTGGTCAGCTGAGAGAAGGTTCTAGCTTAATGGAAATGCATTCACTTCAAGTAGAAACTAATCTTACCTTTTTTTTTGTAGATAATATATTTGTTTCCCATTTTAAGCAACAGAAATGAGTTAGCACACTCATTTCTATAGCCATTTTTGAAATATTTAAATCTATTTCTCTCAATTCTTATAGCTTCATTTTTACTAATACCTTTATTGTATCTTTAACGTCTTCCTTCAGTTCTTGACCATAAATATGTGAATTCTTTCTGCCTTTTTAAAATATGTTTCCTGCGTCATTTGATGTTTTACCCATAGAATCTTTCTGTATTTCAACTAGAAAATGAATTTTTCTCAGTTATTTCAGCTTGAAAAGAAAATGTTTTTCCAAGTTCTTATCTCTGTGTAAATTCACTGTTTTAAATCTTCTACTTGGCTTTTTTACATCATCATTTTCCTCCTCATTTTCTTTAACTATTCTACGTTCTAGAACAAGTTTCAGTGTCTTTCCAAACACCTATATTTGGACTTTTATTTCACAAGAAATTTTGAAAATTGTTACTTGGCCAACCAACTGGAAGAGTCATATTGATGTTCATTGCAAAAGATAGTGATCAAAGAGAATCCAATTATTTAAAAACAAAATAATCAGCATAACATGTAAATAAAATTGTGATGAAAATAGGTTAAAACAGCTGCAGCATTACATCAACATGAGACTGCCAAAAATTAAAGCTGTTTTCAGGAGAGGGCATGGAAAGAAAAATATCTTTGCATCATGATAGAAGGTGAAGAGATTGAGATTAACAGCTTTAGTTTGTTTGGCTCCACAATCAACACTCTCGATACCAGCATCCAGGATATTAAAAGAGAAATTACACTAGGAAAGTCTGTTATCAGAGACTTCTGCAGAGTACCAAAGAGCAACGATGTCAGAATAGAGACTAAGGTGTGCTTGATCCAGACCATAGTCTTTTCAATTATTTGCTATGTGTCAGAAAGCTGAACAATGACTAGGAATGATAGAAGGAGAATTGATGCCTTTGAGCTGTGGTGCAGAAGAAGACTGTTGAGTACACCATGTACCGCTAGGAGGACAAACAAGTTCATTCTAGAGAGGATGAGACAAGGCTGCTCATTAGACACAAGGATTCTGAAGCTGCATCTGATGTACTTTGGATATGTTGCAAGGAGGGACCAGTCCTTGGAAAGGGATGTCTTGCTTGGGAGGGTGGAGGGACATCCCAGAGAGGAAGACCCTCAATGTGATGGATTGATTTAGTGACTGGGGTAATGGAGTAGGTGTGTCAGAGACAATAAGATTACCACAGGATAGAGCAGGGTTTAGGGCTATTGCACATAGGGTTGCTAGGAGTCACAGGTGACTTGATTGTACATAACAACAACAACAATAGTATCAGATGGATCTTGGTTAGAAGCAAACTATCAAAAAGTGGTTCATTTGTGTTTTGTTGATTATTCAAGAGTAGTTACTTCTGTGAATCAAAATAAATTATAGATAGCATTGCCAAGAATAAAAATATCAGATCGCTTGGTCATGCTCATGCAGAAAGGACATAACGTGCAAGAAGTCTTTCAAATAGAACAAGGAGACACTGCATGATTTACAGTCAGCTCATGTGTGGATCAGAGCTACATTCTCTCACTTATACTTATTTAATCTGTATGTTGGGAAAATAATCTGAAAAGCTTGAACATATGAAGTAGAATGAGGCATCAGGTTTGGAAGAAGACTCATTAACA
>NW_006399774.1:9188023-9199567 GCF_000299155.1 Elephantulus edwardii
AAGAATATCAACTGTTAGGAATGTGAAATGGTAGAATCACTATAGAATGTAGTCTGGCATTTCCTCATAAAGTTGCAAATAGAAAAGCATTTGATTCAGCTACCCTACTACTAGGAATATATTCTTAAGAAATCATAGCTGTGACATGAACACACACACACACACACATATTTTTTTTTTACAGGATTATTCACAAAAGCGAAGAGATTGAAACAATTCAAGTGCCTATCAACAAACAAGTAGATAAACAGAGTTACCCTCACACAATGGAGTATTACACAACACTGAAAACTATAAACTTGTCGAACACAACACAACAGGGATCTATCTAGAAGACATTTTGCTGTGTGAAATAACTCAGTCACAAAAGGGCAAATATTGTTTGAGATCTTTGTTTTTAAAATAGAATAGTTATGCTAGAGAGGAAGATAGGAAATGAAAGAATGGATAATGAATGCTTTGTTGGAATAGGTGAAAGGAAGGTCAATAAAAAAAGAAATGAAATGGTGTCTCGCATTTGGCAAAATCTAATGCAAAAGATTTCAGAGAAAAGTCACTTTAAGGACATTAAGGCATAATATTTTCAACTGATTTAAATAACATATGAAATCTGAACAATGCATACGGAAAACAGAAGAATCGATGATGCCTTTGGACTGAAAGACTATGGACTACACTCTGGTCTGCCGAAAGTACAAACAATTGTGTTTTGAAAGTACAGTCAGAATATTCCTTAGAAGCAAGGAGGATGAGACTTCATCTCACATACTTTGATCATGTTGTAAAGAAAGGGCCAGTCCCTAGGGAAAGACTTCACGCTTATAAAGTAGAGAAAAGGAATGAAAGAATAAGATGAACTGACCAAGGGTTTGCAACAACAGACACAAGCTTAGCTAATGACTGTGAGGATGATGATGGGCGGGGCAATGTTTTGATCTGTTGGACACAGGCTTGCTATGAGTCAGAACTAATTTGATGGCCTCTAGCAAAGAATACCATATTTTGTGTTTTGTCTAGCCTATTAAATAACTTGACATGTTAATGAGCTGATTTATCAGCTTTAATGGATAGCTTTTACATCCCAACTATTCCCTGGGAGGAAAGCATTGATCTTCTACTTATACCCTTGCTTCCTGTTTCTCTAGTTTTTGGACTTTACTGTGATGAAGTCCACATGTGGTACAAAGATAACATGTGCAGTGGTAACCAAGAGGTTGTTCGTTGGACTCATCTGGAAACTCTTTGGATAAAAGGTCTGGTGAACTATTCTGAAAAATCCACCACTGAAACCCTTATGGAGCGCAATTCCATTCTAACATTAAGGGGGTCACCATTACCTAAAATTGGCTCAACAACAACTGGTTTAGTATTTAAACATTTTCAGAGTATATGTTGTTGTTGTTGTTGTTGTTGTTGCTGTTGTTGTTGTTGTTAAGTGTCATTGAGTCGTAGACAACTCCTATCTAACCTATGAATGAAAGTCCTGAATCCGCATAACTTTCATCATTTCTCTAACTTCATAGAGTTTCTGGAGGCAAGCTATGCTTCTCTGCTTCCAAGCTTGTTTTAATTTGAGAGCTCCGTAAAACATTGTCCACCTGGACATCAGTGTCACAGACACTCGGCAAAATTGGATTAGAAGGGAATGTACTCAACATAGTGAAAAGTATCTATGTAAAACTAAGAGCCAATATCATTCTCAATGGAGAAAAACTAAAATCATTTTCCTTGTGAACAGGGACCAGACAAGGATGCCCACTCTCACAGCTTCAATTTAATATTGCATTGGAAGTGCTTGTTAGGGCAATACGACAAGAGAAGGAAATAAAAGGCATCCAGATCACCAAAGAGATGGTGAAACTATTACTATATGCAGATGATAAGATTGTGTACACAGAAAACCCCAAAGACTCAACAACAAAAATAACCCATTAAATGTAGTAGGCCAATATAGTAGTGTGGCAAGATATAAGATCAATATCCAAAAATCAGTGGGAATCCTTTACAGTAACAAAGAGAACTCATAGATGGAAACCAAGAAAGTAATATCATTTATAACAGTCAACCACAAATTAAGATACTTGGGAGTGAACCTAACTGGAGTTATAGTAGACCTATACAAAGAAGAAAAACAAATAGGACTTTTCTGCCAGACAAAAATAAAAGACTCAAGGAAATGGGGAAAATGTGGCCTGTTCATGGATGGGAAGACTCGATATTGTGAAAATGGCAATCCTACCAAAAGCAATCTGCATGTTCAATGCAATCTCAATACAGATATAAAATTCATTTTTCAAGTGGTTCGAAGGGGTAATTGTCAAGTTTATTTGGAGACCAAAGATACTTCAAATAAGAAAACACTTCTGCAAAATAAAAATGAAGTGGGAGACATATAGCATGCATATATTTTTGTTACACTTGAATACAGCAGTCACTGAGTTTTAGTTTCAAAGTTAAATATATTTAATACTCACCACTAGTTATTTCCCTGAAATAGTTCCCATTGCTTCTTGGTTGACTGAAACTCATGCTTCAGTAAATTGCCCAGGAAGATAAGTTCAAGATGGCTCCACAGGAGCCTTTCTACCTGAAGGAAAAAAAATAGCCAGATGTATTCTTTGGCGTGCATTCTTTTTTGGTGCTGTTTATAAGCTTCTCCATGGTTCCTTCAGTAGGACACAGCTGTTAGAAGCCTGATGCCACAGCCTAATTATTTTTCTCTCAAGGACTTCTTTATTTCCAGATGTCAAAGAAATTATTATTTTGAAAAATAGTGTACTAGTTTGTGAGTAATTATTAACAATTTGGCTCAGTTTTGACTTCACTCTTTTTATCATTAGGTGGCATCTAATCAACTACGATTCATAACCATTCCACAAACAACAGAACTTAGCTTTGCCCTATCCTGGGTCATCCCCACCATCTCTGCATTGCTGAAGAGAATTGTTGTAGGGAATCTTCTTGAGAATCTTCCTTCCTCTCCTTTGTTGTCCTGCCATCTTTCCCAGAATCGTATCTTTTATCAAGACTGGCTTCTCCTGACAGCATGCTCAAAGTATGTGAGATGAAGCTTCATTTGCCTTGCCTCTAAGGATCACTGTGGTCGCATTTCCTTCAGGATATATTTAGTTGTTCTTTTGATACTATGTGATCTAGTAAATATTCTTCACCATGTCACAATTCAAAGACATTGATTCTACTTTGGCCTTCCTTATTCAATACATAACGTTCAGATTCATATGAAGGAATTGAAAATGCTATGGCTTGTATCAGGTTTACATTGATCTTTAAACTGTTATCTTTGGTCTTTAGTATATTTAAAGAGGTTCAAGAGAGTAGATGTTTCCAATGCAATATTTATTTTGATTTGTTGACTGCTGTTGCCACAGGTGATTATTGCAGAGCCAAGTAATATGAAGTTCTTTTTTTTAAATATGAAGTTCTTAACAACTTCGATCTTTTTCTCCATGATGTTACTCCTTCCCAAAAGGGAAGAAATTATGAAGTAAAAGATCTAAGGAGATGATTTGAAAGGGCAGCTCAAGAAGGTGAAAATATTTGTCTATGCAGAAATTATTTGACTATGTAGTGCATGCAAAATTATGACTAATTGAGAAAAATGAGAATCTCAGAACATTTACTTGTATTCATGCAAAACCTATCTATCAGGACCAGGTTGTTGTTGTTACGTGCTGTCGAGTTGCTTGTGACTCATAGTGAACCTATGTACAACAGCCTTAAACCCTCCTCTGTCCTGTACCAATCGCACTGTCTCTGACACTCCCATCTTGATTACCCCAGTCACTGAATCAATCCACCTCATAGAGGGCCTTCCCGTCCTGTGCTGACCCTCCACCCTCCCAAGCATGACATCCCTCTCTGAGGACTGGTCCCTCCTTACAACATGTCCAAAGTATGTCAGATAAAGCCCCAGAATCCTTGCCTCCAAGAAGCAGCCCAGTTTAACTCTCTCCAGGATGAATCTGTTTGTTTTCCTAGCAGTCCATGGTGCCCTCAATACTCTTCTCCAACATCACAGCTTAAAGGCATCAATTCTCCTTCTATCCTCCTTAGTCATTGTCCGACTCTCCGATGCATAACAAGAGACTGCAAAGACCATAGCCTGTATCAGATGAACCTTAGTCTTCAGAGTGACACCAGTCCTCTTCAGTACCCTGGAGAGGTCTCTAACAGCAGACTTTCAACATTTTTATTTAAAGGCAGATTGGGCCTGAGGGCCACTGTTAACTGTGTTTGGTAAGAACATTGTTCTGAGTGGTATAGCACTTGTCTGTCAGTTTGTTGTATTGAGAAAACCTGGAGTTGCAGTGATACTGAATGCTGTGCCACTGGTGCGTTAAATGTCACAATGGTTACCCAGGGTAGACAGGGTTTGGTAGAGCTCCCAGATGTTTGGAAGCAGGATTGGCATCCACTTCTTAAACAACAAGCCTTCAGAAACTCTATGAACATTAGAGAAACAACAATAGTGATAGAATGGGGTTCAGATCTTTTGTTCATAAGGTTGCTATGATTAATACTTGACTTCATGACACTTAACAACAGCAACAACATGCAAAACCTATGCTTAGACTAAGAACTTGTTGTCCAAACAAAGCAAGTGCCCAATGAATGGTTTAAAATTAAGAAAGATGTCTATTAGAGTTGTATCTTTACTCCATACTTACTCAGTCTGTATGCTAAGACAATGTGACATTAGAATCAGAGGAAGATTCATCAACAAGCCGCCTGTATTGTGGAGATGACTCAACCTTGCTTGCTGAACGTGAGAAGGTCTTGAAGCACTTGCTGCAGAAGACCAAAGACTACAGCCTTCCACATGGATTGTTTCTCACCATCAAGGAAATAAAAATCCTCACTACTGAGCCAATAAGCAATATCATGATTGAAATGATCAATTATTTCATCTTGTTTGGGTGCACAGTCAACACCCTTAGTACCAGCAGTCAGACGATAAGGAGACAGATTACATTGGGAGAGTCTGCTGTCAAGCACCTCTCCAAATTATTGGGGAGCAATGGTGTCAGTTTGATGACTAAGGTGCTCCTGATTCAGGCTATGGTATTTTCAATCACTTGTTATGCTGCTGAGAGCCAGACAGTGAATAAGTATGACAGGAGAGAAAAACTGATGCTTTTGAGTTGTGGTGTTGAAAGAAGAGTACTAAATATCCCACAGACTGCCAGAAGAACAACAGACACGTTTTGGAGAAGGGTGAGCAGAGAGAGTGCTCCATCTCACATTCTTTGGGCATGTTGATAGGAAGGGCTATTTCATGGAAAAGGACATTATGCTTCAAAAGGTGGAAGTTCAGAGAAAGAGAGGAAGATCCTTGAGGAGACTGATTAATACAATGACTGCAGCAATGGACTCAAGTATTTTAGAGAAAATGAGGATGGCACAGGATAGGACAGGGTTCAGATCTGTTATTCATAGAATTAAAATGAGCCACACTGAACAGCACCTAACAACAACATGATGTTGCCTATATTGATCAAGTGGTGAAGATCTTTGTTCTCTTGGTATTGAGATGTAGCCCATATTGAAGGTTTTGATTTCCTCTAGAAAGTGCTCCAAGTCTTCTTCAGTGTCTCCAAGTCTGCATAATGCAAGTTATTGACGAGTCTTCCTCCTATACTGACAGCACAGTCTTCTTCACACAGTCTAGCTTCTCAAATTATTAGCACACGACTCACGTCATTCTCGTGCTCTGGTTGAGCATCCATCCAATTAGTGTTCACGACCACAGCTCTGACTCCTGCTTCCAAGTCACCATTATCCTGACAGGACAGTTAGCTGTGCTCACAACCCTCTGAAACAGCCTGCATCCATTTCATTCCCTTGCTTTATCCCTGAACACCACAATGAGTACTGTCAAAACCTATTCACTGCTTATTTACCACTTGATTTCTGATGACGTAGTCAAGATGCACTTATGGGTCTCCTTGGAAAAAGCATCAGTTTCCACTAAGAGGCAAAACCAGGAATTCACAAGATACAGATAATATCCACTAAATAAATTCTAACCTTTGTAATATTTGGAATTACTAGAAGCCTTGTAAATGTGTATTTAAATAGTGCCCCTTCACAGATAAGAAATGAGAGTTGTAAATCCAGAAGGGAAACACATAGCATTCATACACAGGCAGTAATATTGCTAACATTGTAGGAATTTATATAAGGAGAAAAATTCATTGATGAATCACTTCACTTAACTCATTAACTCATTTTTATGTGAGTTAACATACTGATAGTTCAAAGAGCTAATGCCTTTTGAAGAACCAAAGAAACTGAGTTCCTATGACTCTCAAAGATATGATCTCCTTTTCCAAGTCACATATATCTCTCCTTCCTAGAATTCTACACTCTTGATTCCTTTTTTAATTGCCTTTGTAATTCCATATTCCTTTTGTTTAAAAGTTTATATCATCATGCACTCCTTAACAGGTGATGATGATGATGAGTATAATAGAGAAAAGCCCTAAAAACAAAATATGTTTTGACAATTACCTATAAAGAGCCACAATGATTCAGACTTGGATAAATGTTTTAGAAGAAAAGGCAGATTAAAAAAAAATATGTGTATATTCGCACCATATTTTTAAAAAATGTAATAAGTCTGTAAACCTAAGTATATACTAACAATGTGGTGTGTGAGTGACTGAATGCTAAGAAAATGTGAAATATGGAAAGATATAGACCAAAATTATAATCATTACAGTAAAAGGTGTCAACTTCTTTCTTTACATAATTGATATATTTTTAAAACAAGAATAAATGATACTAATAATTAGAAAAACTACTATTTTTGTTCATTTACATTTGTTGGAGAAAAAGAAACTCAGATGAATGTTCCCTACAAGTGCATCAAAGTAGTTTACTAATTCTCAGTAATTACTCTTCAATTTAGCAAACATACTTATTTATCTCTTTGCTATGGACTTGAAGCCATTTGAGCCAGTCCGTATATTCATACATATGTGTAATGGGGATATAAAAAGTTATTAGTTGAAATTGTTACTCATGATGAAGTCCATAAAATATGAAACACCGTATTTGAAATTTAGAACAAAAGCAATACAGCTCCATTCATCAAGTACAAGGACTGAGGAGACAAAGCACAGTATTTCTTCATTCCACCCATCTGTCAATCAACTAGAATATAGCAGAGGTCACATACCTCAAGTATCAATCTGCCTCAAGCATATGCTACTAAAACACAAAAATCTTCTTTGTCAGCACACTGCCAAACCCAGAGAGTAAGGAATTATTAATAGAGGGAAAATCTAGGCCCTTATATTGATTCATAAGATATATATATTTTTTTTTTTTGCAGAGTGGGCCTAAAGCAAAACTTGAAAAACAAGAACTTCCAGAGCCTGTGAAAGTATAAACGGAAGTTAAACTTGGAAAACTGAAAAGAATCAGATGGGTTACATAGCTCCTTCATGAGAAGTTCTGAGAGCCTTCTGAAACAGTGTTTTGGGGGAACAGAAAGAAGAGAAGAAGGTGCACAAGTGACTTGTACTTATTTCCAATGTATGAGAATTGATGCCTTTGAGCTGTGGTGCTGGAGAAGAGTATTGAGGAGAACGTGGACTGCTAGGAAAACAAACATTCATCCTGGAAAGGGTTAAACCAGGCTGCTCCTTGGAGGCAAGGATTCTGAGGCTCCATCTAACATACTTTGAACATGTTGTAAGGAGAGACCGGTCCTTGGAGAAGGACATCATGCTTGGGAGGGTGGAGGGACAGCGCAGGAGGGGAAGGCCCTCTATGAGGTGGACTGATTCAGTGACTGGGGTAATCAGGATGGGTGTGTCGGAGGTAGTGTGATTGGCACAGGACGGAGCAGAGTTTAGGGCCATTGTACATAGGGTCGCAATGAGTTGCAAGCGACTCGACGGCACATAACAACACAAACAACAACATGTTATTTTTGCAATTGTAAGCTTCTGTCAAAGGGCTGCTGACCCATGGAGACCTTGTGTTCAAAAGGACAAGACACCATCCAGTCCTTCATCATCCTCACAACTGGAAACCAGCTGTGACTGTACGGTCAACTCATCTCCCTGAGGGCCCTGCAGCATTTTGTTGGCCTTCTATCCCTTCTGTCCATTCTGGTCTTGTTACTTCTCAAAAGCTAGAAGTCAGATAATTTTCTCCTATAAAGTTTTCATTGACTAATTATCGGAAGTATACCACTACATATTGTACCCTAATGGGACTTAGTTTGGAAGCTCCACTGAAATCTGGCCACTATTATATTTGAAATATCAGAGACATAGCTCTAAGCATTACAGCAACACACAAACCAGAAGAACATTGCATCCTGATAGATGAGTACTGGTCCACAGTATAAGATCAAAGAAGTTAGGTCACGCTCTCTCTTTTGACTTTGGCCCGTTTAAGGCAAGCTTGAAATAATTCTGCATATTAATTTGAGAGAGGTAAAGTTGCCGCATCAAGAATGAATATACATAAAATTCCTCTAATTCCTATTTATCTAACAAAAATAGTAAGAATATAGTAATAATAAAAAGCCACCTGATGTGATTCTGGTTTGCAGATCATGGTGCCAATTGGAACGCAGTGTTGATTCCTAACAGTTTTCGTAATCAGGAACTCTCGACTTTACATAAGGTGGGAGTTGTACGTCCATCAGTTTTAAATGGCAAATATTTACAAAAACCACAATCAAGTAAACACTAAACTTATTTATCAATTTATTTATCTATTTTTTAAATGGAGTTAATGTCATATGCCAAGCAATGTGGTTAGTCTTCAACAGTGTATAGAATCTGGGCTGTACTCTCATGTTTAGGGAGAAGTTAATTCAGCATGGCATTTCTGTAAATATATCCTCTTGAATCTTTGAGAAGACTATTTCAAAATTTACCCATTAATGAAATATTTAACGTGTTTCTGTAATATGCCAGAATCCACATCCAGGAATGCAGAGATAAATAATAAAACCAGTCCTCATGGGTAAAATAAGCCAGCACAGATTCAGATATATTAACAAACAATCAAGCACAACATAAACCCTCAGATTTAATAATATATTATTATAGACACAGCACCATCCCTCAGCTGCAAGCATATTGAAATAATGGATAAAAGAAAACAAAGTGAAGGTCAAACTAAAAACATGAACTCAAAGGAAAGAATAGGAATTCTCCAGTGCTGACAATTATAGAATTTGTAGCTTTTCAAAACAGTTCATGGAAAATCTATAATAACTAATAACTAGCCATGCATTTGTCTTAAAAGCCACATAAAGGGAATTGAGAGTACTTTTTATTTGTTTCATTGTTTTGTTTGGTATTTTAATGAGTAAATATGGAACTTTAAACTGAGAAAACTAGAAAGGGATTCTGATATCCAGGCAGAAGATATTCATCTGATCTTACTCTCCAATAATGCATACAGTTTTGTTTGTCTAAGAGTGGGGAAAAAATACATATATACTCACTTTTGAAATCCAGAAGATATAAGACAATAAAAAGAAAAAAGAGACTTTTTAAAAGTTCCTGTACCTTGAAATCACTACTATAAACATTTTGGGGTATAATTCACCAGTATCTGTTCTTAATAGCATGTAATATGAACATATGCATATGTTTATTGTGGCATCCACTTCCTAAACAACATGCCTCCAGAAACTACAACCTTTGATAAATGTTGATAGTTGTACAGGGGCCTCAGGCCTTTTGTTCCTAGGGTCACTATGAGTCATGCTTGACTCAAAGGCAATCAACAACAATTCGTTTCTCATATTCATGTAAATTTAATATCATGCAGCTAATCTCTTCTGTTCTTTATACATACAAAAATTTCAAGTTATTACTAAAGTATTCATGGGTTTCTGGAAAAATCATGATGTGGAATTTATAGCATATCTACAACAGAACAAAAATAATAGCACACTGTCAAATCAAACACAGTTTTAGAAAGTTGTACGTGGAGGAGAGAATTATCTTTAGATAGTAATTCTTGGGGAAAAAATACAGAAAAGTAATGAGCTAAGCATTTAAATTAAAAAGTTAGAAAACTAAAACTAGAATAAGTTCAAAGAAACCTAAAGGAATGAAATGAAAAAGTAAAGACAGATTTGATAAATACAGTAAAATAAATGATCTGTAGTATCAACAAAATGAAAATTAATTTCAAAAGTCTAGTCAAATTAATAAACCATTTAGAAGACCAATCAAAAATTTAAAAAGGGACTCCACAAATAAAAACTACTAGAATACAAAGAAGAAATTGCTAGCAAATAGAAGAGGAGGAGGAGTTTTCAATTTAGAGGGATATCATGAACAATTTCATGTAAATAATTATGAAATGAGGAAAAAGCAACAGAGTACTCTGGGGTAAAAATGACATTTTCTAAACTGGCTCATGAAGATATAAAACAAGCTACAAAACTAATTCTGTTGACTGTTGCTGAAGATAAGTGAAACAATCAGTGATGATATAGAAGACATGAACACCATTGATTTGTACTGAGTGACCCTCAAATACATTCTATCCTACAACCGTATACATACACGGTTTTCAATTATTCATGGAGTATGTACCTAGATCAAATTTTATTCCCTAAAACAAATATTATCAAATTTAAAAGAATAAAAATCATATAAAACATATCCCCTACCTACAATGTAATTAAACTGGAAACAAATAAGAAATCAATAATGGACAAATATCTTGAAACTCTATAAATATTTAAAAATTAAGTATCCCACATCTAAATAATTCACAGGTCAGTGTGGAAGCCACATGAGGAATTAGGAAACAATTTGAGCCAAAAAAACATAGGCATCTGACATATCAAAGTCTGTAGAATGCAGCTAATGCAGTGACTTACCTGATATTTATAGTATATACTCATGTTAGAAAAGTGAAAAGGTCTCAAATCAATGATCTAAGCTTCTCCCTTAAGAATTCGATTTCTTATTATAATGGAAGAACTGCTCTTTCTAGTCAAAGAACAAGAAAAGGGCAACCAGTAAGATAGAATATTTTTAAACACTAACTGCTTTATTCCAACCAAACACTGCAGGAAAGAGATTAAAAAGGATGGGGGGGGGGGAACCATGGCCAAAACTCTAAGTCCACTGTTGTTGTAGTTGTTGTTGTTAAGTGCTGTTGAGTTGCAGACGATTCATTGCAAATCTATGAACAAAAGACTTGAGCACTGCTCATAGAATTTCCAGAGGCAAGCTATTTTGGAAGTGGATGCCACTCCTGCTTCCAAGCTTGTTTTAATCGGGAAGCTCCCCCAAACACTGTTCACCATGGGTGACCATTATTGCATTTGGCACATCAGTATCACAGTGTTTAGCATCACAGCAACCACGAATTACCTCTATACAGCAATGCACAGACCCATGCTATACCACTTAGAAGAATGTTTGACCAAAAAACAATCTATGATAATCATAATGCCCTAAAATATATTAATTTTAAACTATAAGAGTCCAGAATGAGGGTTGCAGAGTGGAGTATACTTGGGGTGGG
>NW_006399774.1:9199732-9204703 GCF_000299155.1 Elephantulus edwardii
TTTTAAAAATGTTTTAAAAACCAATTTAAAACCAGGCCTGAGGACTGCAGATTAAAATCACCCACCTTGGGCTTGGTAACATAACTGTCTGTCTCCTAAGCCAACATAGCTCTCTCAGAGGTCAAATTGAGAACCTAGACTTCTACCCTTGTCAGGCTGTACTCAGGGACACTGATTGCTACCACAAGCACCTCTATCCCTTACCAACTCTAACACCACCACCATTCATCATGGTGGCATCAGACAAGTCAATGTTGGAAGACTGTTTGATCCTCACCAGATGTTATTTATCCTCATTGACAAGGAGGTGTCACCTGACATCATATGGGAAGCCGAGATTTCTACATTTACTCAGTAACAAAGAAACACTACTGTTCTCCCTAATGGTGGTGTAATGAAGTCTAATGGAGAAGCAGACCCTTTAACATTGCTAAGTGTTGGAGAGACTACAACTTGGGTCCCGCAGTATCAATAGACGCTAAACTAGGACAGTAATGATGCTACACTGCCTCTCATTCCCAAGTCAGATTTCAAGACAGCAACACAGGAGTGGCAGGCAGCATTACTTGCTGACTTAGCCCAAGCCTTCTGGAAGTTGAGCAGTTTTCTGGGCTGAAAAATTACATACTGTGGATTTAGCATCCAGCCACTCACCAATTTCTTCAAAACCAGCCTGCATATCTACAATCATGTGAATCACTCTTCTGACAAGTCTGAGTCTGAGAGATCTTCCAGCTAACCACTGAACCAAAGGGGCACAGAGGATCTGGGGAACTGAACCATGGAGGAATTATTGATGTTAGAAATCATGGTGTAATACTGTAGGTTAAGCATTTGGGACTCCATTGACTCAAGACTTCTTATAACTGATCTACTATGAATTTTAGCAGCAGAGAGGGTGAAGAGACTGTGGCACTGATGTGAAGAGACTACGGCACTGCAGTGAAGAGACTGTGGCAAGGTGTAACCAGAGGAACCCTGGAGATGGAGCAGAGTTAAAGATTTTGCTTCTGGACTATTGAATGAACAGCTGACTTGTAACTGCTCTGAAATAAAATTTTTGGATGATTGAGGAAATCAGGGTTTCATTTGTGCTGCTGAACTGAACCCAGACTTTCACTAATTGAGGAATTATCCTTTGTTAATCTGGCTTTGGACTGCTGGACTAAATCTGAACTACCATTGTGTGATATTCTTTGCCTCCACACTCCCCAATTGATTTCTCTAGTAATACCTGAGATATTATAATAAGTTAAGTGAAAATGGAGAGCCACAATGCTCAATCCATCCCAATCAATAACAAGCCATATCATCAAAGCCACAAGGAAGGCCAAGGTTGGAACTTGGACTTCCATGCTCAATGGCAATTGAAGATGGTAGTCTCTGTCTTCCACTGGAATGGAGAAATGTCAGGTGACCTCAGAAAAAGACAACATTTCAATAAGACACAGAATCTCAAAATATAATACCTGAATGTTCAACTTTCAATGGAAAATTACTCGTCATACCAAGAACCAGAAAAATCTCAACCTGAATGAAAAACCCAACAGATGGTAACACTGAGAGAACACTGATTAAAATTATTTGAAAGCAGTTTCATTATAGTCATAACAAAGCCAGTGAAAATTATGAGGATGCTTCAAATAACTGGGAAATAACAGAATCTCAGGAAAGAAATAAAAAACAAGAACAAAATATAAATCTTATGAAGTAGAAAATACAGTGAACAAAATAAGAAACTCAATGGGTAAGCTCAAAAGCAGAGAAGACAAAGATGTGTGTCAGTGAATTTTAAGACAGAACAATAAAAATTATGCAATCTGAGAATCAAGAAAAACAGATTTAAAAGAAAATATTAATGCCCATTGATTAACACAATTAATTAATTACAATGTCTAATTGTGTATACTTTCTTGTGTATTGTTTTTCTCTTCACTCAACTTGTCTATTCTTATGACTTTATTTAACCTTTTTCATTGATTTGCATATAATCATTCATTATGTTAAGTGAAAGAATTCAGTCACATAAGGACAAACACTGCAGAAGACAACTTTTGTGGAAATAGGAGGGAAAATGAGAAAAATATGTATAAAAGTTCAGAAGGGGAGGGGGAGCGGAGAAGAAGGGCAGAAAAAGGAGAAGTGGGAGGATCACTGTGGTGGTGGAAGTTCGTAGGTGGCTAGGAGAGGGAAGGAATAGGTAAGACGCAATGGGGACTTGGGGAAATATGGTGAGAGGGAGCATGGATCAAGGGTAACTGATCATATAAACCTCAGTGTATGTGAATTATTATATGAAGCACAATGTGAAGAAATGAGACACAATGTACATAAATGATTGCAGAAAACACAAGGCACATAAATGCTATACAATGTATAGAACATATATTGAGAATTTCTTAATAAGTATCATGACCAAAGAGCAGAGCCCCGCAACCACAGCCCATGCCTTTGTGCTTGCAGTGCACGTCCTGACCACTAGGCCATGAACATGAGGGCAATAATGCAAGAAAAGGTAATAAGAGGCATCCCAACTGGCAAAGAGGAGGTAAAACTATCTACACGCATATGATACTGTACATAGAAAATGATGAAAACACAACAAAAAACCTGCTATATCTAGTAGACCAATTCAAGAGAGTGGCAGGATATAAGATCAACACAGAAAAATCTGATTTCTCTACAGTAAAAAAGAAAACACTGAAAAGGAAAAAGGAGTACTATTTGCAATAACCAACCAGAACATGAAATTCTTAGGAATAAATCTAATTAGAGATCCAGGGATCTCTGGTGGCTTAGTGATAAGAAATTGCATTGCTAACTTAAAGGTATGTGGTTCTGTAGCTGAAAGATAGACAATCTCCTCCCATGCAGTTCTGTGCATCTGAATACCCATTGGAGGGTCAGCAGTGATTGGTTCTGACTTAATGGTATCAAACAACAGAGACAAAAAAAAACAAACAAAAAACAAAACACAAAAACCAACCTATATAACTACATAATAGTACCGAAAGAAACAATAAGAGATAGAACTAAATGGAAAAAGCATACATGTTCATGGATAGGAAGATTCCACATGGTGGGAATGACAATTGATGAAAGGCAATCTATAGTTTCAATGCAATTCCAATACAGATACCAATATCACTCATCAAAGAGATTGAAAAGGTAATTTCCAGTTTAATCTGGAAAGAGAAGAGACCTTGAATGAGCAAAGCCCTTCTGAAAAATAAAAAAGTAGGAGGCATCAAATTCCCTGATTTCAAAATCTACTATGCAACAGTAATATTGAAAAAAAGCATGGTATTTTGTACAAGGACAGGCACATAGGTCAACAGAATAGAACTAAAAACCCAGAAATCAAACCTGCTACCTACAGTCAACTGATAACGGAAAAGGAAAGAAATCCTTTATATGGGGAAACAATAACCTGCTTAATAAATGATGCTAGCAGAACTAGCCTTCTACCTGCAGAAAATAGAAACCAAATTTGTATATCATACAATACACAAAAAACAACTCTAACTAGCCATAAAGATCATCAGAGAGGGGAAAGGGAACCGATTTAGAAGCCCTCGTTGATGACATGAAAAGACTTACAAGCATAGTCAAGAAAATACACAATTGTTGTGGTTATTATGTGCCATCCAGTCAACTACAAACTCATAGTAACCCTACACACAATAACTCTGATCCCTGCCCTATTCTGAGCTCACCTCACTGTCTCTGACACAACCGCCCTCATTATCCCAGTTACTGTGTGTTGCTGTTGTGTAACACTGAGTCGGAATGGACCCATAGCTGACCCATCAGTGGGTTTTCAGAGACAGTTAATCTCAGGGGAGAAGATTACCCATCGTTCTCCCATGGAATTGCTGGTGGATTTGAACGATGTGCCTTCAGGATTACAGCACAGCTTCTTACCACTAGGTCATCAGAGTATAAAGAAAATAAAGTTAATGAAGGGGACCTTTTAAGTAACACAACGTTGTGTGCCTTGAAAAAGCTTTTCCAATAGGGTGAAAATAAAGTCTAGAGATTGGAAAAATGTTTGGCGATGATTTATCTGACAAGGAACCCATAACCAAAATGCAAAGAATACTGCAAGGCCTCCACAAAAAACAGAAAGAACCCAAATACAAAAAAAGACAAAAGACGTAAAGAAATCTCTTTGCCAAAGATGAGATTCAGATGGCCAACAAACACATGACAAAATGTTTACAATCACTAGTAATCAGAGAGGTAACAAATCAAAGCAACAAAGAGATACCATCTGATCCCATAGCAGTAGGAAAATTCAACAACACAGCAAATAACAAATGACAATTATGTGGAGACACTGGAACTTTCACACACTTCCACTGCGATTGTAAAATGGTGCAATCATTACAGACTGTAGTTTGACATTATCTCAAAAATGGTGAATATAAAATTCCGTACTTAGCTATTCTACTACTAGCAATGCATTCCAAGGAACTGTCTTTTCTCTTAGAACAGATACACAAACAACTTTATGTACACTATCTTTATTGTCTTGTTGCTAATTAAATAAAAATTACCTCCCTTCGAGAATTCAATTGCAAACCTCACCTGATGGGCTGTATAGGTGTCAGACTGACTATATCTGTGAATGGAATCTTTGGAGAAGCTCAATATTGGCAGTCAGTACTAGGCAAAGGGCAGACTGTGGGTCAGACCATCAATTACTCATGTGCAAGTTCAAATTGAGGTCAAAGAAAATAAAAATAAATCTACGAGAACCAAGATATGATCTTGAATCTATTTCGTCTGAATATCAAAATCATCTTAAGAACAGGTTTAAAGCATTGAACACAAATGATCAATGATCAGATGAGCTATGGGATGAAATCAAGGATATCATCACATGAAGAAAGCAAAAGGTCATAACAAAGATAGAGGAGAAAGAAAAAAAACTGAGATGGATGCCAGAAGAGACTCTAAAAATTGCAC
>NW_006399774.1:9205517-9206621 GCF_000299155.1 Elephantulus edwardii
ACACAATAGCAAAAGATGCTATGGGTAATATAGACAATGAGCCAGAAAGCATCAAAAGAAGATGAAGGGGATATGCAGAGTCACTGATGCTGAAAAATTTCAAAAAACATCATATAAGCAGAAGCTAATAGTAATAGAGGCACTGGCAAAAAAAAAAAAGCCCCCGAAATCAATGGGATATCAATTAACTTGTTTCAATTAACAGATGCAGCCCTGAATGCACTCACCAGTCTATGTCAGGAAATTTGGAAGACAGGTGCCTGGCCAATGGATTGGAAGAGATTCATATTGGTTCCCATTCCCAAGAAAGGTGATCCAACAGAGTGTGAAAACTACCAAACAATATCGTTAATATCACATACAAATAAATTACTGCTGAAGATCATTCAAAAATGGTTAGAAAAGTACATAGAGAACTGCCAAAAGCTGAAATAGGATTTAAAAGAGACCATGACACCAGGGATATTATTGCTGATGTCAGATGGTTCCTGGTTGAAAGTAAAGAATGCCAGAAGAATGTCTATTTATGCTTCATTGACTGTGAAAAGACATTTGACTTTGTGGATCATGACAAGTTGTGGCTGACATTTAGAAGAATGGGAATCCCAAGGCACTTGATTGTGCTCATGTGAAATCTATAGCCAGACCAGGAGGATATCGTGCAAACAGAACAAGGGAACACTACCATGTAGGTTTAAGAATAAGAATGGAGCTCTAGTAGCCTCATAGTAAGAAGCTGCACTGCAGTCCCAAGGGCATGACGTTTTAGGCCACCAACTGCTCCGCAGAAGAGAGGACAATCTCTTCCCACGCAATTAGTTGCCTCTGAAAACCTGCAGGAGGGTCAGCTATGGGTCAGTTTTGATTCGATGGTACACAACAAGATACATACATACATGTAAAGAAAAAGAGAGTGAGTGAGTGAGTGAGAGAGAGAGAGAGACTCACACACCTGATGGAACTTACAAACTCAATGCATTTCCATCAAGTTTTCCATCTACAGGTTTTCTGAGACTATAAAAGGCATGGGAGGTAAGTGTCCCTCTTTCTCCCTCAGAAGAGCTGGAAGATTGAGCCACCAGAAAGACAAACTCCCTTTGAGTT
>NW_006399774.1:9206972-9207551 GCF_000299155.1 Elephantulus edwardii
CATAAGGTCACTGTGAACTGTAGTCGACTCAATAGCACGTAACAACACAACAACATATATGTCTTTGGTCTATATTGATATTTACATGTTTTCTGTATCTATCTTTTTAAAAAATATATTATGTTCCTAGAAGTCACTGAGGTTGTTTTGCTTGCCCAGCGGCAAGAGAGCCATACTGTTAATCCAAAGAAAAGCAGTTCACAGCCACCAGCTTCTCCTCAGCAATTTATAGACTCTGAAAATGTGCTGGAGGGCCAGCTAGGCTGGCAATGAAATAACAAAATATAAGTCTACTGACATCAATTGGAATCGTTCTTTCTGATAGTCTGCACATATGAGAATATATTCAACCAATTCATCTTTAAGTGAGACGATTGAAAAAGACACACTTCAATGCAAACATTTATTTATACTTTACATCCATTCTTCAGAGTTTGTTAAGTTTGTGTCATTTTCATAGTCTTACAACAGATTCAATTTTATCCTTTATTTTTTTTATTAATTTAGTTTGTTTATTTTTCATTTCAATGAACATCTACAGAGATTTTGGAATTCCATTCATTCATTGTTGCACCCTTC
>NW_006399774.1:9208731-9210802 GCF_000299155.1 Elephantulus edwardii
GCACATAACAATAACAACAACAACAACAACAACAACTCATATCTCCTCTGTCTTAGCTGTTATTTTTTTCAATTGCTTGACAGGGAAAACATCTCCTCTATAGTAAATGTGTAAATTAGAAAAATAATATAGAAATTTTAAAAATATACCTTCTCTTTATTTATCAAGGATCTCATTATCCAACATGTTACACTAATGGTAATAATAAAAAGTGTACTATCCAAGTTTGTTGGGCATTAGCAGTACCCACCTGGCAGTAATAAGCACTGAGGCCCGAGGCAAGAGTGAACACATTGCCTGTGGTGGTTACAGTTACAGGTTAACTTGCCCAGATCACGAGTTTGAGTGGTTTGGCAGTTCCGTAACTGATGCAAGTTGGAGATTATTTAATGATGTTGTCATCCTCTATTTTGTTTTATGAGGTGGTCACTGACAATATCTTGGTAATGCCAATTTCCCATAATGATCTGATCTTTGGAACCTAACTCATGTCCACAAACGAAGAGAAGGGGTACTTTCAATGCTATATCCCACTGATGTTTACTCAGTAATTTCTGATCTCTCATTCTGTGCTTGCATTATATGGTAGCAACAGCCAAGCAATCCAACAATGTGGTGCACTGGAAAATCTTTTGTCAAGGATCCTCTCTGTAATTCTGAAGAATGTTCTGGAATGCCAGTTTAAAGACTAAAATGTGGCTGGTGTAAAGATTTTCAGCTGTTTCTTATGTATTTGAAAGTCAGGCAGTGAATAAGGATGACAATATCCCATTGATTGCCCAAAGAACAAAGAAGTCAGTCTAGGAGGGAGTGCAGCCAGGGAACTCCTCTGAGGCAAGATGGTGAAACTGTCTTACAGACTTGTGGCATGTTACCAGGAGAGGGCAATTCCTAGAAAAAGACATCGTTCTAGAAAACATGGAGGATCAGAGAAAGAGAGGAAGCTCAACAAGGTGGATTGAAACAGTGACTATAACAACGAACTCAAGTAATGAACTTGAGGATGATGCAGAATAAGGTAAGATTCAGATATGTTGTTCATAGTGTTGCCATGAGTTGTGGTTGACTTGACAGCACATAAAAGCAACAATGTGCATTCATTTTTACATATGAATGTGCCTTCGTATTTACATATGAATCTGCTCATGGAAACCACATTTCAGTGTCTTGCTTTCACAATAATGGAACATGAGATTGTTAGTTTAAATATTTTTTGTTGTAGTGATTGTTGTCTTGGAAGCAGGAGTGGCATCCACTTTCGTAAATAGCTTGCCTCCGGAAACCCTAAGAACTGGGAGAAAGGATGAAAGTCACTCACGTGAATGTCAAAGATTTTCATTCATAGGGTCACTATGAGTCGCCTATGACTCGACAGCATTCAACAACAACAGTTGTTGTTGTGTACATTCAAGTTAGAACTGACCCTCAGCCAAGTTTTCAGAGGCAGTTAATCAAATGGGAGGAGACTGCCCATTCTTCTCCTGTAGAGCATCTGGTGGATTTGAACCTCCTCCTTTGGGGATTGCAGTGTAGTTTCTTGCCACTAAGTCACCAGAGCTTTTATGTTTTAGAAAACACTATTTTAAATGACTAGATGCTGTTCTAGCTTAGGATGTACCTTAGCTTAAGGGAGGTCTTGGCAATGTAGTCTAAAGGGAGTGGGGCTGCCCACCCAATGTCTGTACCTCCAGGGTGACTGGGATCCCCCAGAAGCTTTGGGGGAGAAGGACAGGCAGTCTCCTCAGAAACCAAGAGTCGGTTATGAGTAAACTGATTCTGACTTGATGCCAGTGAAGTTCTATGCTTTGTTTGTAATCTTGGACTAAGGAACAGACAAATAGACACTTGACAGCTCTCTAAACAGTTTATGGCTTTAATTTCTCCAGAAACAACTCAGAAGAAAGCCCTGGTGATTCTCTCGCCAAAGGTTCCCAGCCACTGACCAGCCTGTGGAGGACAGAAATGCTTGGTATTATTGCACTGAATCAGAATCAGTGGACAACTGGCTTGGGTGTTTTCAGTTAACCAGTTCTTTGTGTTTTGTTTTGTTTTTACTTTTTGATTTGTGTAT
>NW_006399774.1:9210902-9221130 GCF_000299155.1 Elephantulus edwardii
ACACACACACACACACACACATTTTGGGGAAGGTTTACAAAGAGATTGGTTCCACTCACTCACTCATTCCTACGCACGTTCCTCTCTCTTAGCTCCTAATCCTTGTCCTGTTCCAGGCTATTAATTGTCCTGGTTTTCGAGTGCTGGGGGTTGTTTCCCCTTCTCCACAAACAACAGGGCAGGAAACATCTTTCTATGCCAACCTCTGCTTTCATGCCCTGCACTTCTTATCTATTGCAACCAAGTACTGGAAAAATGGCATTGCTTTAGGAACTTATGACATCTTATTTGGATTTAAGTCCTGCAGATGTCTCAAATCTAAGGTGATCACAGATCATAATTTTCAGTTTAGTCAGAGCAAGCGAGGAGAGGAAGTGTTTATAGAACCTGTTAAAGTCTGCGTGCTCCCTGAGAAGGAGTTGGACTGTTCCCGGGCAGCTCTGAATTTAATCCCAACCTGTCACCAGTTTCTATGAAGTGAGGTTTCTATTACTTCCTGGATTGCTCTAGTCTATCAGAGGTCACCATCTCCAATTTAGCCTAGATGTGGATGGGAAAATACCCAGCATAGCCCTAGCATCCAAAGAACATTGGTGTCAAATTCAATTACTGCAGAAGCAGACCTTTTTTATTTTTTTTCTGAAGGTCCCTCGATCCATTTAAAAAGCTTCTCAGATTCCTGGCACTTGTGCCTGCAGTGAACGTGTCTACCACACAGGCCCCTGACAGCTTTTTTGTCATTTCACATTGTCAACTGCTTTTGTGGTTGGGGTTTCATTTACTGGGGGGGGGGGCCTCAAATGGAAGCAGCGACAGATATGCATTTACAGAGCCTGCGTTTGCTGAGTGAGCTGAACGATGAAGGCCAGGAGGAATGGAGATGATTTTGTTTCTGTAGCTGTCTTCCTTTCATATGCCTAAACATGTTGATATTCACATGTAAGATATTCATTCTGGATGGCCACAGACATCAGTTCCCTTAGGGACCAAAGCATTCTTGATGCCTTTGATGTGTTTAATTTTCGAATTATCTTTTGTGGAAATTCCTTCCATTTCCTTGTGTTCTATTTGGAGAGCTTTTCCATTTCTGTGATGAAGAAATAGATTAGTTAATTTTGAATTGAAGAGTATGACACAACCTTCCCCCCACCCCCACCCCTCCCGCCTTGTTCTTTGTATCTGATAAATTTGTTTCCACAACTACATATCAGTCAGGAGAGATTAGCAATGTTTTCTCTCACTGCTATACAGCCTTCTCACGTGTCTGGGGCACAAAGGGATGAGGAAAGACAGTTTTACAGACTGTTGGGAGTATTACAGTGCATTGTGTTAACTATTGGGTCAGGCTGGGGGACATAAGCCTGCCAATTATATCATTAAAGGTTATTTCCAGAAGACATATGTTTTCTACTGTTGATGGAGTTTCCCTTTCATCCTTTTAGCTTCACATCTTATAATTAGAACATGATGAACAATGGAGACCTCATGAAACAATAAAGACATCCTCTTGGCTTGCTTTTGAGAATGGAATAGGTGATGTTTTCGGCAGTTTCACCAATCTTCTTTCCCCCTCACACTTCATTATATTTTTCTGTAATTTCTATAAGAAAAAGGGGATTGAATGTGATTGTGTGACTCCCAGACAAAACTCCAAAACTACAGACTAAACAGTCCCCACTGGTGGCAGCCAGAGGAATTATTGTAAAACATAATAAGCCAATATATTTCACATCTGATTGTTGAAGAATAGAAACAATTTTTATCCTCCCAAATATTATTTTAAGATCTTGGTTCTGTGACTTTAGCTTAACATTTTCTAATGTTCATGTTAAGGTCATATTTTTCTTTAGTTCCCTTTAACTGAATTTTCCATGCTGGCCTGGATGAATTCTGCTGATGCTGAACAAACTTATGGAACTGGAAGGTTTTCTTTTAATCTTGCAATGTGATAGGTGACAAAATAAGCACTGTTCAGTGACAGAAATGGTCAATGTGCTTGGATGTTAATGAAAAGGTTAGTAGTTTGAAGCTACCCAGAGGAAGAAAGGCCTGGCAATCTACTTCTAAAAATCCAGCCTTTGAAAACCTTAGGGCGCACAGGTCTGCAGTGTCTTGACTTAGAACCAATGACAAGTGATTTTCAGAATCACACCAAATTTTCTGGAAACACCAACTGGTGCCTCCAAATGGAATTTGTTGAACATTTGTGTACAGGTTTTTATGAATCTACATTTTTTTAGAGATTGTAGGAGAAAAGATTTATTTTATATTTTAAGGTAATAAATATAGATTTGTTTGGGGAAAAATATGAAGAACATGCTCAGTTTTCAGTCATTTTTTTAAATATATATACATAATGGGTGACCCTGGAAGTCATTATGCTGAGTGAAAAATCTCAGTCACAAAAGGACAAATACTGCATAATGCCACTGTTGTGAAACGGGACTGACATTGGGATTGAGGGGAGACTGAGAAAGGGGGAATAAATGATGTATACTGCATTGAAACAGATGAGGGAGAGAACTGACTTGACATTTTTATCTCTCTAAAATAAATGTTTGTGAATTTGCTTTGGAGGATGCAGGAGAAGCCAAGTTCTAGCTTTTAAATAAACTGCTCGATGATTTACCAGAATTTCCATACCATTTTCACTTCCATCAAGAATGACAAGTCTGGTCACCACACCTTCACCCGCATTTGATATTTTAAATATTTGGCCATTATGATCGGTATGTGATGATATCTCACTATGATCATTATGTGCATTTTCTGACTGCTTCCTGATGTTGAACATCTTTTCTTCTGCTTATTAATTACCCTTTAAACTCCAATTTCTTTCATACACACATACTGTTGGTTTTGTGTACCATCAAGTCAGAACTGATCCATAGTTGACTCTCCAGCGGGTTTTCAGAGACTGGAATTGTATAGGAAGAGATTGGCCATTTTTCTGCCATCAAGTAACTGGTGGATTCGAACTGCAAGACCTCAGGATTGCAGCACAGATTCTCACCACTAGGTCACATAAATAGGCTCCACAGAGGATGGATGGAAAATCACTTCCCATGCGATTAACACACACACACACACACACACACACACACAGCCCAAGTAAGATATCAGTTGCTAATCACCGTTGCATAAGAACTGACTCATAGTTGAGCCTTCAGTGTGTTTTCAGACTGTAAAGTGCAGGAGAGGAGACAGCCTGTCTTGTCCCAAGGTGGATTTTAACCACAGAAACATCACCTTTAGCCTAGTCTCACTACTTCCTTAAGACTATACCATCAGAGTTCATAATAAAGGAAATGTGTGCTATCTGAAATAATCGTAATTCATTATATAAACTTCTCAACAGATTAGAAAGAATAGAGGGAATAAAAACAGTGAACTTAAAGATAGTTAAGCAAAAATGTATTCAATATGTGAAGGAAAGAATTACAGCAAAATATACAAAACAATAGCCTTTAAAAGAATATTGCTGGGTGTTAATCATAGGGTTGCACAATTCAATGCATGGAGGGGTGAAGGAAACGGGAAGGATCTTTTATGAAAAACAATGTATTCAAACTTTGCAAATGTATCAGAATTTTTAACAAAAGATTATTATTGGTGTTGTTTGTAGGTACTATCAAGTTACTGTCAAGTCAACTCTGACTTATGTACAACAGAATGAACCCCTGCCCAGCCCTGACACACCCTCACAATCTCTGTGTATTATGTCCACCAGTGACCATAACCCTATCTTACTGACGGTTTTCCTCTCCTTTGCTGACCTTCCAACATCACTGCAGTGTTCTTTCTCAGAGTATTTCGTCTTCATTTGCTGATCAAATTTCCTAAGAATCATGTCCTTTTCTAGTCATGAATTCCTCCTAACAACATAACCCAAATATATGACTGAGAAGACCCCTCTGTGAGATGGACTCACACACTGACCACAGCAACAATGGGCTGAAACAAGCAGAGGGTATGAGGTTAGTGCAGGAGACAGTAGAGTTCCATCAAGTTGTACACAGGGTTACTGGGTCAGAGTTGACTTGAACTACATCTAACAACATTACCAGAGCTCTAATGACCTAGAAGAAAGGACTTGTGCTGCCAACACAAAAGTACCTGGTTTTAATCCTCCAGCCTTCCACAGGACAAAGATGAACAATCTCCTCCCAAGCAATTTATTGCCTCTGAAAACTCCCTAGAGGGCCAACTGGGGTTGGTTCCAATTTGACAATACACAGTAACAACATGAACAAACAAGGAAATACATCCATAAAAGACAAATTACTTTGTCCAAAAAGACAAGGATAAAAAGAATCATGCATATTGTAATTCCTAGAACAAGCCTTAAGACAATAAACAGAAATAACAAAAGAAGGAGTAAGGGAAAAGCCAATAGAATAATAAAGATTATTTTGAGGAGAAAAACCCCCAAAACAAAGCTTGTAAGGATAAAAGGGATCATAAAATCAGAGGGGACAATTTAAGAAAAAATAGCAAAATAGAAAATTTATAGCCAACATTGTCAACAATTATTTGAAATGTTAATTAATCAGATACTTCAAATAAAATGCACACATTCTGGACTAGATAAGAAATGGAAAGAAAAAAACAGTTAAAAATCCATTTTTCGCTATGTGTTGTTTATGAGATATCCTTCTATTAAAATGAGATAAAAGATACATATATTTTAAAATTTTTCAAATGGATAAACCCAGAAAAACTGATCAAGAAAAATAAGATAAAACACAAAGTATAAAAATAAGGAATAAAAAGGAGATATTCCTCAGATGCAACAAATATTAAAAAAAAATAAAAATTATGAACAACTTTACAGCAATAAATTTGACAAAAGACATGAAATGAACAGGTCTCCTGGGGAAGGTGGGGAATGGCATATAAAAATGAAATGGGATTAAATAAAACATCTAAATATATCCTGCTTATTTAAGCATTTCAACTAAAATAATTTCCATAAAATAAGGTTCAGGTTCATAGGGTTCAGTGGCGATTTCCAGTACTTACAGGGGGAAAAATATTCTAGTATTTACACAAAGGCTTCAAGAAGAGTAAGAAGTTAGAAACTATTTCTCAATTGACTTTATAAAGTCACTGGAAACATATTTAATCTATATATGATAAAGAAATTATAAGATTAGAGATAACACAAGAAAAGAGATTCAGACCTATTTTTTTATGAACACAGATACATAAGCTTCAAATAAATAATTACAACTTGAATCATAATGATACATGATAATACAGTAGGATAACACAGCACGGCCACGTGAAGTTTACCTTAGAAATGCAAGGTTATTATAACAAAAGAAATCCAATGAATATAATCCAGAGCATCAATAGATTTAAAAAGAACCATTGATTATTTCAATGAATACAGAGAAAGCATTAGGCAAAATTCAATAACCATTCGTAATACTCTCAATAAAATGTGAATAGAAGTGACTTTCTCAAACTGAAAGAGGGCATTTTCATTCATTTTAAAACTAAACCCATATTTAATGGTGAACGGCTAAAAATTCTCCTCCATAGATGAGTAAAGAGATGAGAATGCCCATACCTAGTGATGATATTCAATCATGTACTTAAGGTTCTAACCAGTGTTACCAAACATTTAAAAAAAAAAATAATGTTGTTTTTGTTATGTGTCATCAAGTCACTTGAGACTCATAGCGACTATAGTCTATATACAACAGCTCTGAATCCGGCCCTACCTTGAGCCAATCTTACTGTCTCCAACATACCTAAACCCACTACTCCAGTTACTGAGTCAATCCATCTTATCCAGGGTCTTCTCCTCCTGCACTGACCCTCCACCCTTCCAAGCATGGTGTCCTTCTCCAAGGACTGGCCCCTTCTGGCAACATGATCAAAGTATGTGAGACAGAGTTTCAAAATCCTTGCCACCAAGGAATAACTTGGTTCCACCCTAGCCAAACAGACCTGTTTGTTTGCTTGGAAGTCCATGGTCATGGTTCATCCAATACTCTTCTCCAGCACCACAACACAAAGTGTTGTATCCTCACTTCTTCTATCATTTTCAGTCATTGTCCAGCTCTCTGACACATAGCAAATAACTGCAGAGTATAGCCTGAATCATGTACACCTTAATCTATAGATTGACATCATTGTTCTTCCACTCTACAGGGATCCTTGACAATAAATTTTTTTAATGCAATTTGTCTTCTGGTTTCCCGGCTACAGATGCCAAAAGTGTTGATTGTGGAAAGGAGCAATAAAAATGAAAAAGAAAAAAAAAAAAAAACAACCCAAACCCAACCAAGTTTATTTGTAATAGAATCAAAACTATACCATTAGATAACTCTAGCAATGCTATAGATTAAAATCAATATATAAAGGTCCATGCATTTTTAAACACAAGTAACAAACATTTTAAAATAAAAACACAACAATTTACAATATAACTCAAAAACATAACTACACATAAATTTAACAAAAGATAAGCAAGAACTCTACAGAGACAACTACAAAAAACATTACAAAACAAATTGAAGAAGACTTAAACAGATAACGAGATGGACTTGACGTTACAAACTTGGTGAGTTAATACAGTTAAGGTATCAATTCTCCACATAATGATGAGTAAATTCATCATGATGCCAATCAGAAAGCAAGCAAGCTTTTCTAATGCAAAGTAATTCTAAAACAAACATGGACAGCCAAGGAACACAGGGGAGCCAAAATTATGGCAAATAAAAAGAAGAAAAATTGGAGGAGTTATTGTTCCTGACTCCAAAAAATTAGGTAATCAGAATTGTGTGATCATGGCTAGTAAATCAACAAAACAAAATAGAGAATCCAGAAGTAGACCTACATTTAATACAAACATTTTGTTTTACGCAAGTTCCTAGTCAATTCAATGGGGAAAGAAAAAAATAACTTCAGTAAGTGGTGCTGCAACAAAGCTACCTGGGTTAATAAAATTGACCTTTTAAATTTATCTTAATAATTTACCTTATAAATGATTAAAAAAATACATGGATCATAGGTTTAAATGGAAAGACTTGTAGGGGAAACAGACAAACCAAGAATACAAAGATACCTTCACAACTAAGGCATAGGTAAAGGCTGCTTAGAAAACACAGAAAATAAAGGCCACACATTTTAAAAAAATTATTAAAACAGAAGTTCATTATATTAAAACCTCTGCTCAACAAAATATATTGTCAAAAAAATGAAATGACAATGTGGATAAATGTTGTTGATGACCCTATAAACAAAAGACCTGAACAATTGTAAAACTTTCATCATTTCTCCCAATTCATAGAGTTTCCGGAGACAAGGTATTTTGGAAGTGGATGCCACTCCTGCCTCAAAGCTTGTTTTAATCAGGGAATTCTACCAAACACCATTCACCATGGGTAACCATTTTCATGTTTGACACATCAGTACCACAGTGTTTAGCATCACAGCAACCACAAGTTACATCTGTACAGCAAATGGACAGACCAGTGCTATACCACTCAGAAGAATGTTTGACCAAAACCAATTAAAACCAGGCCTGAGGGCTGCAGAGACAAAAATCACCCACCTTTGACTTGGTAGCATCACTTTCTATCCACCAGGACCACAGAGCTCTTTGTATGTTGTCGTTGTTATTGTTAAGTGTCACTGAGTCGTAGACAACTCATAGTGACCCTATGAATGAAAATATTTACGAAATAAATGTCTGTCAAAAGGCTTGTCTAGAATATATGGATAACTACAACACGATAATAAACAACTTATTTGAAATGGTCAGAAAAAAATTAATAAGAGGTATCACAAAGTTTCCAATATCATCAGTTCATAGGATGATGCAAATTGACATCACAATGAGATACCAGTACATATCCAACAGACTAACATTTAAAAACCTTAAATTCCAAATGTTGGTGAGGATACAAAACAATAGGTACTGTCACATGCCATTAGCAGGAGATTGCAGTGTTAGAACCCACTCCTTGGATAGATCATTCACCAGTTTCTTATACATCTAAGCATACTCAGTGATTGAGCAATTCTACTGCTAGGATCTATCCACATGGAATGGAATTATTTAGCCAGAGATTAATTGCAGAACAAAGTATGCCTACTCTCTTTATAGCAATCACAAACTGAAAACAGTGCAAAATATCTCTCAATGTGACGCTAGAGGAGAAGATAGAAATCATTGCCTCTTAATTATACAGTGACATACTGCTTGTCAATAACAAACAACAATGTCAGTTGCTCATAACATGGGCTAGTGTCTACAGGCACTATGCTGAATGAAAGGAAATGGGTCCCAAATACTACTACTTCCTCAAGGGTTTCATTGATACAAAGTTATAAAGCAGAAAACGATAAGTGATAGTAAATTTTAAATTGATATTTACTCAAAGTTTACAAAGCATGTTGTCTTTTCATTCAATCACTTATATACCTTTTTATAACACTAATTACAATATCTACAAGGTCTGATAATTTTTATATTTTGTATTGCTTTTGCCTTCATCATCTTAATAAGTGTCTATTATCTTTTTTTTATTCCATTCTTCCTGTCTTTGCGTTCCTGGTAAACATTCAAAAAGTATTCTATATATAAACTTTTCTTTAGTTTTTTAAAAATATGGTCCCATACAAGAATTGTTCTTGGTAAAAAAGATAAGGCAATATGATTCCAGAAATATCAAAAGCCTTGTAAACCACATAAAATAGTTGTATTCTGCCCTTCATAGTCTCTGTAAGTGGGAATTAACTAAATAGCAACAGGGTTAGGTTTGAGGTTTTCGTATTTTTGTTGGTTTAGTTATTTCTGTGTGTTTTTTTAGTGTATGGTGTACATATGTGTATATGCACATATGTATGTCTGGATTGAAGCTCAACACTAAGACAATTATTCTTATCATTATGCCATTTGGCAGCATCTTGATAGATGGAGAAGAGATTGAGATTGTTAACAATTAATCAAAAGACAAATTGCATTGGGAAAATCTGCTGTCAGGGACCTCTCCGCAGTTCTGAAGAGCAACAGTGTGAATCTAGAGACCAAAGTGCACCTGACCCAGTCCATGGCCTTCACAATTACCTGTTATGCAGTAGAGAGCTGGCCAATGATCAAGGATGACCAAAAAAGAATTGATGCCTTTGAGTTATGATGCCGGAGAAGAGCATTGAACATACTCTGGGCTACCTAGAGAACTAACTGATCCGTCCTGGATATGGTACAACCAAGCTGTTAATTAGAGGCTTTTGAGACTCCATCTCACATACTATGGGCACGTATTCAGGAGGGGCCAGTCTTTGGAGAAGAATATCACACTTGGAAGGACTGAAGGAATGAAATGGATTGACATAATAATTGGGGTAATGAGAGTAAGTGTGTCAGAGAGAGTGGGATTGGCTCAAGAGATGGCAAGGTTCAGAGCTATTGTGCACAAAGTAACGGTGGGTCATAGTCAACTCGACAGGATATAACAACAACTGGTACGTGTGTTAGTACATAAAAGATCCACGAAACGTTACTAAAAAAATCCAAACGTTTAAGGTGGCTACTTTTCCAGATTATCGAATTATGAGTGACTTTTTACTTTCTTTTGAGGCATTATTTAAATTATTTACCATAAGCATGATAAGAGTACATATGAATTAAATTATGAAGTTATATTGAGAGAAAAAAATCAGCATAAATAGAAAGACATTTTGTTCTTGGGGAGAAAAATGTGTGTTGTAAAGATGTCAATGTTCTGTAAATTAATGTACAAATTAATGCAAATCAAACCAAATGCCAACAGTGTTTTTGACAACTAGCTGATTCCAAAATTCATCTGAAAAAATAATAATGGCAGTGTCAGGAGAGAAGAAACGGAAAGCTATTTGTTTGATTGTTTGGATCTTGGACAATTCCTCTAGTTGGACTCAGGAATGTTAAGGTCATATTTGGGGAAAAAAATAAACCGTGCTGTATGTGTCACAGGTGCTGCTAACCTAAATGTCACAGTTCAAGTTCACCACCTGCTCTTGGGAAGAAAGATGAGCAGCTTCCTCCTGATCAGATTCACACCTTTGGAAATCCAGTGAAGGGTCCCAATTAGTCAAAATCAACTCAACAGCAGTGGGCGAGGTATTTTCTCAATTACTGAAGAGGAAAATCATTTAAAAAGTCAAGTAAATCACCTACTAAATGTAAAATTCCTGAGTCAAAGTATGTGAATATAACACATATTTCTTT
>NW_006399774.1:9221450-9240868 GCF_000299155.1 Elephantulus edwardii
AAAAATTTATTTTATTTCATTATTTTTTGTGTGTACCGTCAAATCAGAACTGACTGGTACAGGAGGAGATTGTTCCTCCTTCTCCAGCAGAGCATCTGGTGGATTCGAACCGTACATCTCTGAGATTGCAGTTGCAGCTTCTTGCCACTAGGCCACCAGAGCTCGCCAAACACACATTTCTTGTTAGTTTCAAAAAGAGATCCTTATACAGATTCCAAACCACCATTTACCTTCACTGAGTTGTTGCCACAGAATCTGCTCTGAATTATGATAACCATATCAAAACAGTGCCTGGAGGTGGGCCATGTTCATAATTCTTGGTGTATCTGAGCCATCCTATATGGAATATAACAGGGAGTTTCTGTTGTTTCTTATAAAGTATCATTCTTTCTTTAATTCACATAAAAGCAAAATCTTGGCCAGAACACCTACTTGTACAGCTTACTGTAGCACTAAAAGCTCTTATTACATATACTATTAAATTAAATAATGGTGTCTTGCCATTAGTTCTTGCCTTCTTCTCTATTAGACTGAGGGAACTGAGAGTCGGAGATGTGAGTGTTTGGCCTAAAGGAGATGGTGATGGAGTTTCTGAATAGAGTACCTGTGCTGCTACTTTTTTTTTTTTGGTCATACAATAGTGGTGGTTCCCTGAAGTTTGATGGAATTGAAGAGACTCCATGAACATAATTTTGGTTTGCTTTAGTAGTGAATGGGAAGACACGCAAAAAGTCTCACTTTACCCATGACTCAAACACAATGCGTACAGTTTTACTTATTCTGCATATTAGCGTTCATGTACAATTTCATTTGAGTCAAGGATCTGTACACTTGGAAAATTCTGATTTACAATCCCCAACTTATAACTGGCCATTTCCAAATAGACCCAAGACTCTTTTATGGATTCTTTTTGCATATGTTTGGTTGTAAAGTGGTTTAAACTTTTGATGGCCCTTTACAGACACGTCTATGCTTACTCGGAGTTTCTCTGTAATTTGTGGCAAACCAACTTGGGTATTAAATTCAGTTTGTGTCCTGGTTGTGACCTTCAGTAAGTGGTGTTCTCTCTCCGATCTTAGTTCCCTTAAAATAAAACAAAATTATCCTTCAGGCCATAGTCTTTCTGATCATTTGCTATGTATCTGAGAGCTGGATAGTGAATAAGAATGACAGAAAAATTAAAGCCTTTGAGATGTGCTCTTGGAGAAGAGCACAGAACATCCCGTGGATAGCCAGGAAAACAAACAGCTATGATGAGGCACTTTGGGCATGCTACTAGAAGGGGCTATTCTTTGTAGAGGGTCATGATGCTTAGAAGGGTGGAGGGTCAGCAAAGGAGAGGAAGACCCCCAACAAGGTGGACTGACACAGTGACTGTTGCCTTGGACTCCAGTGTGTGTGAAGATGGCACAGGATAAGGCAGGGTTCAGATCTGTCATTCATAGGGTCACAATTAATTGTTCTCAACTCAACGGCGCCTAACAACATTCTCTTCAGTAACCAGTAGGCATCCATGCATCTCACTGGGTTCCTTCCCCTTGACATTTCTGAAACAGTTGAGAATAAACTTACACTATTGACAAATCCATCCCAGTAATTCCTTTTATCAGATAATGACTCCAGATGTCTTTTCACGTGACTCTTAATTTCTGTTCCAAAATGCTTTGGAAGTCAACCAATGACACCTAGTCAACTGAAACCCATGGAGAGCAGAGCTACATATGCCAAGGTAGAATTATGCTCCATTACTTTGCAATGACTGATTTTCTTGGTGTTTGTCTGTCTATCTGTCTGCTTGCTTATTTATTTTTAAATATACTGCCAAGAATGTCTTTTAAGGTGTCTTTGGACGGACTCAACCCTTCAACCTTTGATGGGTTGTCAGGCACATTACCCATTTGTACCACCCAAGAACTTCCTAAAACACAGCTAAAATGAATGTAGTTTATAACTAATTTCTCTGAAACATTGGCATTAATTAAGAGAATAAAATAAGTTATGATGTATTATCAAGTTGGAACTGACTCAGCTGATACTCCCACAGATTTACAGAGGGAGGAGATCAACCATCCTTCTACAGAGCATCTGGTGGATTGGAACCCTGAGCCTTTGGATTGGCAGTGTTACTCCCTACACTATGCCACCAGAGGGTCTTAAAAATATATACTAATTTCTGTGCTCCTATACTCTTTAGCCAAACCGCTCTAGGGACCTTTGTGGTTTTACCTTTGCTTAGCCCTAAAATAGCACCTTCTCACAGCAGACAGCTTATCACCCACGACCTGGAGACTCTTCTACCTGGACCTCCTGCCTTCAGTCCAGACCCACATACTCATTTATTCAGCCTAAATAAGATATTAATACGAAGATCTTTCCAGCCACTGAAGCATCTTCAGTGCTGTCTGGAATTGTGAATGTTCTTTATGCTTATCTGCCCAGCAAGCCAAGATAACACAATGCAGGGAGAACCCATGAAGGGCAACGTCCAGCTTTAACCCTAGAGCAGAAACCAACTGCCAGCAATTTCAAGATTCCTATTTCCCCTAACCACAGGTAGAGTGGAGGGGGGGAATATAGAAGAAACGTCCTGGGTGTTTTAAGGCAGTTGACATGCGAGTGAGTGACAGCTCACTTTTCTGTGAATTCACGCTGCTTTGATGGAAAGTATTTAATTCACGATTTATCATGTTCACCCAGTCCGTGATTCCTCCCTATCCATCCTTTGTGTCCAAACTTTCCACATCTATCCTGGGTGTAGTCATATTGACTCCCTGCTACACACAGGTCATAGAACCAAAAAAGCAAGAATCCTCAAATATAAGAAATACCACAAGACTCTGGAAATGAGTATAAGGAAATAGTATTGTCCCCTCGCTGACTTGAAGCCAACCCCTCATTGACCCTCCAGCTAGCTTTTACACAGGAGGAGGTTGCCTGGATTCAGACGCCTTGTCTTAGGGTTGATAACACAATTCCTTACCACTAGGCCACCAGAGCTCCCTAAAGAACCCACGTATTTCCTGCCTTGAGTCTTTCCAGGTGGTACCCCAGGAGCCCTCTGAACTCCACAAGCTGCCTGGGTGACCTAGGCTCTGTACTGTCCTGCCACAAATGTTCATTATCAAGACTCACTGACAACAACCACATTACGTTACTTATGTTTAAACCATCAGTAGGAGTAAATAGGCACAGAACTTGGAAAGAAAGTCAATTAGACTTTAATTAAACATTTGCCTAAGTAGTCCAAGAGTTGACCAGAAGAAAACTAAGCACGTGTGCAGAATAAGGTGTCAGAATCAGTAGTTCTGAACAAAGTTGAGTTTTTGTTGTTTTGGTTTAAGTTTTGCATAAAACAGTGCAAGATACCAGCATAATTCATGTTACCAATTTGTAATTAATGGACCACCTTTCTGGGAAAGTCTTTCTGTTCTTGTGTTTTTAACTCAGATTATAAAGGTCTGCACCATTCATCAAAAGAAGAGACACATATTCCAGTTTCCAAAGTACAGATGTTACTGACTTCACTGATTTTTAAAAATTTGATCCCTCCATGAGTACAATAAAGGAGAAATTAATTTGTGGCTGACAGAGCAAATTTGACAGAGCAAATTAAAACCACAAATTATATCTTTGTTGGTGCAATGAAGCATCACAATATAAAATGGAGCAGTGGGCACAGAGGAGAGACACAAGTATTTATTTACCAGATCTGCTGATTTTATAGACATAAACAGCAGCAGCATTTAATCAAATAAACGTGCAGTAAATCATTGGAACAATGTCACTGAAATTTTATCTGTTAAAAGCTTCAGGAACATGTCTTTGCTTCCTATTTCATCAGTGTGCTTGCTGTAAAATGCTGGCCAAACAGTTCACATTCAAGTTCAAAGCCCTGAACCAACCAACTCAAGGTCTTTGCCACTGAGTCAGAACCAACTCGTAGCTGACCCTTTAGCGGTTTTCAGAGGCTGAAATCACATGGAAGGAGATAATCTATTTCTCCTGCAGAGCGACCAGCAGATTTGAACACGCAGAGGAAGGGCTCTGCCTTTGTGTTAGCAGCACTGCTCCTTACGGACTAGGCCATCAGAGCTCCCTAAAGAAATAGGATCACAGGGCTCATCCAAGATTTGAACCCAGGACCTTTTGCACCCAAAGCAAGAATCTTACCACTAGACTAATAATTGTGTAAAATGCTGCCCAGTCAGTTGCAATTCATAGTGACCCAAATCGTAACAGGACAAAACACTGCTGTCCTCCATTGGCCTCACTGTCAGTTTTATATGTGAGCCCATTTGTCCAGCACTGTGTCAATCCTTCTTCTCTTTCACTGAGCCTCTACTTTATCAAGTATAACATCCTTCTCGGAAATCAGCTTCTCCTCAGTAAGTGATGTCTCCACTGTGAGGCAGATCTTGGTATCTTCTCTTCACACGAACAATCTGCCTGTCCTGCTTCCAAGCCAGTGCTGTGCCTTCCTTAGGCTGTTCATAGGCTAGGAAGTACTCTGTGATGACATCGGAACTCAAAGGCATCATTTCTTCTTCAGTCTTCAGGACTTAATCATGTGCTACCTCTTGAATTGGTTGAAAGCTATCTAATTCTTTTTGCTATGGGTACACTCTCCCTTCCATTTTTGTTTGATGTTTCCTATGCAGCTCGATATTTTACCAGTAAACACTTCAATATTGCAAGCCTTTGGCTTGAAACTTTGCTTCAGTTCTTAGAGTCTGAGAAGTGATGAGTGTGTTCTTTCCATTTTGTTTTCTAACCCCAGGCTTTGTTTCTCTATTAGGTCTCTCACCACATCATTTTGTTCTTTTGTTATAGTCAATTTACATTTACAAGAAAGTTTCACAATCTCTTCTGACATCTATTTTGGTCTATCCCGCATCCTCCTCCCCCCCTCCACCCCCCGCCTTTTCTGTCTTTTATATAACTTTTTGTGTTCTTCATGTATAATGTTCTTGATACCATCCCCCAATTTATCTGGTCTTCAGTTACTAGTGTTCTCTGCACTAAATCTTTTCTTGAAATGGTCTCTAAACTAAGGTGGACATACACCCTAGAGAACACTTTGGCTCTGGCAGAGTTGTTTTCATTTTCTTCAGCTTCAATTCGAACTTATAGTTGAGGATCTGTTTTGCTTTCGGCCCCTTGACTTTGTTCTGTCTGGTTACGTTGAGCTTCTTCCTCGTCTCTTCCCACAAATGCAGTCAATTATATCCTTATACGTTCCACCTGGTTAAGGCCGCATTTATAAGTATTATTATTCTTGAGAAAAGGTATTTGAGGTTTTATTGGCTTTGCAAGGCGTGTCCTATAACACCCCTCCATCGCCAAGGTCTTGCCACTACTTGGTCTTTTTTTCTTCTCTGTTTCAAACTGTCTCACTCCAATCATCAATAATTATAAATGTATTTTGCTTTCATATTTGATAAATTTCAGGTTGTAGAAGTCAGCAGAAATTTATTTATTTACATTTGACATTAGTGATTGATTTATAAATTAGAATTATGGTCATCTTAACTGGTCTTAAATGTTTAATAGGGGCCAATTTTATCCACCATTAAATTAATTCCATAATCATATCTTGCTGTCTTAAATATCTTTGAGTACATGATGGAAGAAATGATAACTTTGAATTGTGGTGCTGGAGAAGAGTACTGACTGTCCCATGGACTTGTCAAAGAAGTAGCACGTCTGTCTTGGAGGATATACAATCAGGATCCTCTTTAGAAGCAAGGATGCTAACACTCGGTCTCACATACTCTAAGTGTGTTTGAGGAGGGGCCAGACCTTGGAAAAAGATAAAATGGTAAGAAGGCTGGAGGATCAGGGAAAGAGGAAGACCTTCAACAAGATGGACTAATGTTGCAACTGTTAGCAATGGACTTGAGCATATCAGAGACAGTGATGATAGGATGAAGTTCAGATATATGATTTCTAGGTTCCTGTGAGTTGTAGGTGACTCGATGATACCTAACAACAAGAACAGCTATTACAATTATTTCTAAACTTTGACTACATTTAACATCATGTCTTAGCCTAACTTTAAAAGAAGATTTTCTTTTCTGAGAATTGCCTTTTCTTAAGTTTATAATCTCTCATGTGCATTTTAGTATCAATTCATCAGGCTTCATAAATTTATAGTGGCATATTTTTTTTTAAATGGGAATTACATCGAACGTTTAGGCAAATTTGGAGACATTTTTATCATGTTGAGTCTAGCCATCTACGAACGTGTCATAGTTCTTCATTTACTTGGGTCTTTATTTAAAGCCTCAATAACATTTTGCCGTTTTCTTTATAATGAAGTTTGTTGTTATTGTATATATTGCTTGCTATCTAATATTCTGAGGAAAATACAACTAGAATCTTTTGATTAAGTGTAGGAGTAACTTCCAGAAATATCTGATTGATCTGTCTCTCTGATTCTCTACCTTGTAATCAAAACTATTTATGTCTCTCCTGAACCAGTAGTGACAGGCATGTAAACTTGGGCTATGAAGCCTGGACTAGACTTCAGACTCTTTATTTCTCTAATTGGAAATTACCTGCTGGAAACCAGTCCTCTGGCCAACAATGAGTTTATTCAGATCCTAATCAGACCGAAGTGTCAAGCACAAGAATTATCTCAGTGCAGACAGCAAATCTATAAATGGACATAAATCATACAGACATAAGAGTCAGGGGAACTTAATATTCCAGTCATGGACTGAACTATACCTCTCTGCCCCTTTCCCATTCTCCAATATATATTGAAAGCAGGGAATACCAGAGGAATGTCTATCTGTGTTTCATAGACTATGCAAAGGCATTTGACTGTGTAGATCATTACAAGCTGTGGCTGACTCTGAGAAGAATAGGAATCCCAGAACACTTGATCGTGCTAATCGAAACCTATACTTGGACCAAAAGGTAGTAGTCAGAACAGGGCAGGGTAACAATGCATGGTTCAAAATTGAGAAGGGCATACCCCAGGGATGCATCCTATCTCCATACCTTTTTAACCTATGTGCAGAACAGATTATCTGGGAGGCTGGGCTCTATGAGGAGAAATGTGGGGTCAAGATTGGTGGAAGATCTATCAACAATCTGCATTATGCAGATGGCACAACCCTGCTTGCTGGAACTGAAGAGGACCTAAAGCGCCTGCTGCAGAGTGTCAAGGACTGCAGCCTACAATATGGATTGAGGCTCAATGTCAAGAAGACAAAGATTCTCACCACTGGACCAATTGGCAGCATCAGGATGGATGGTGAAGAGATTGAGATTGTTCACAGCTTTAGTTTGCTTGGCTCCACAGTGAACACTCTTGGCACCAGTAGCCAGGAAATTAAAAGGCGCATTGCCATGGGAAAGTCTGCTGTTAGGGACCTCTCCAAAGTACTGAAGAGCAATGGTGTCTCTCTGGAGATCAAGGTGCATCTGATACAGGCCATGGTCTTCACAATCACTTGTTATGCATCAGAGAGTTGGACAACGACTAGGGAGGATAGAAGGAGAATTGACGCCTTTGAGCTGTGGTGCTGGAGAAGAGTATTGAGAATATCATGGACTGCTAGGAAAACAAACACATTCATCCTGGAAAGGGTTAAACCGGGTGGCTCCTTGGAGGCAAGGATTCTGAGGCTCTGTCTGACATACTTTAGACATGTTGTGAGGAGAGACCGGCCCTTGGAGAAGAACATCACGCTTGGGAGGGTGGAGGGACAGAGCAGGAGAGGAAGGCCCTCTATGAGGTGGATTGATTCAGTGACTGGGATAATCAGGATGGATTGTCAGAGATGGTGCGATTGGCACAGGACAGAGCAGTGTTTGGGGCTGTTGTACGTAGGGTCGCTGAGTCGCAAGCGACTTGACCACACATAACAACAACAACAACAAGAAGTTAAAATGTGGCCAGCCCGACAACAGAATCTGATCTCCTGTAAATGCGCAGAGGGGAGGTACGCCTTTCAAGAACATCAGTGGTGGGTTCTGCTCCTTGGTCGCATGTTTGAACGGGTATTACAAATCTCTTGGAGTACAATCAAGTACCCTGGCCCCATTGTGCCACTGTTCCTTCGCCCAGGCTCTCAGCACTGACTCTGTGGGTCAGCAGTTCTTGTTCAGCTCTGTCTCTGTCTTATACTGGTCTCAGGTTCTCTCTAACCTCTGCTGCCGCTGTCTTGTCTTGTTCTACTTTGCACAGGAACCAATGGACCAAAGGATGGTAATGAAAATGAGATGCCAGTTTTCCGCCTCTGAACCTGCTCAATTTAAGCCTCATGCAATGGGAAAAACTGGTCAATTTCCCTTCATTAACGGTCTGCCAGCCTTATTTCCACATTCACTGCCAAATCAGGTTTTTTACATTATCAGTAAACTATCCAAGGCCTTTATTGTAAACTTGAGGCATTTGTTTAGCCCTATTCAGCTATGAAGGAAAATACAGAGTCATGGGCGGGGGGGAATTCAACCATGAACCATTATTTCAGGAAGTAATATATGATCAAGAACAATGGTAATGAAAGAAGAAATTCAAATTGCACTGAATGCATCAACAAAAAAAATCATGAAGTTGTACAGTTTGATGGGGGCTGTGAGGGAAATTGGAAGAATGTGTTCTTGGAAACAATGTATTCTAATTTGGTAAATAAACTAATATAAAAAAGTCAACTTGGGGAGAAGGAAGTAGGAAGAGGGGAATAATGTGCAACAATGAATGAATGAAAATCTAACTTTTCTGTAAACTTTTGTTAAAATCACCATTAAAATTTAAAAATTCATTTTAAAAAGAGAAAAAATAAGGGCCAAGGAATTGATGGAATACCAATTTATACATTTTAACAAACAGATGCAGCTCTAGCCAACCAAGCAGAAGAGATCTATTTCTGTTCCATTCCCCCAAAACTTGTACCAACAGACTCTGGAAATGATGAAACAATATTATTAATATTACATATAACTAAATTCTTACTGAAAATTATTTTTTAAAACATTTGGAACAGTTCATGAACAGAGCACTGCCAGCAATTTCAGCTTGTTTCAAGAAAGGCCATGGTACAAGGGATATTGCAGCTGACATCAGATAGATTTTAGCTGAAAGCACAGAATAACAGCAAGATTTTTACTTGTGTTTTATTGACTATGTAAGGGCATTTGATTGTGTGGACCACAAGAAATTATGAGTAATATTAAAAAGAAATGGAATCATAGAACACTTAATTGTGCTTCTGAGCAACTTAAAGTGACAAGAAGCTGTTGTTCGAACAGAACAAGGGTACACTGCATGGTAAAATCAGAAAAGATGTGTGCCAGGATTGAATATTTTTGGTGTTTATTAAATGTGTATGCTGAATAAGTCATTGAAGAAGTTTGACTTTGTGATGAATAATGTGTCATCAAGATTGAAAGAAGACTCATCAACAACTTATATTATGCAGAAGACACACATTCCCTTTCAGAAAGTGAAGAGGATTTGAAACACTTTCTGCAGAAAATCAATGACTAGAACCTTCAATATGGCTTATATCTCAACATTAAGAAAACAGAAATCCTTACCACTGGACCAATAGGTAACAGTGTAAGAAAGGAAGAAATTATGAAAGTTATCAAGAATTTCATCTTACTTGGACCCACAATCAACATTCGTGGTAAGAGTAATTAAGAAATAAAAAGATGTGATTCATTTGGGTACTCTGCTGTCAAAGACCTCTCCAAAATGCTAAAGAGTAATGATGTAAGTTTAAAGACTAAGGTGCACATGTCCCAAGCTATGGAGTTTTCCCCAGTTGCTTTCTATGCATCTGAAAGTTTGACAATGAGTAAGGATAATTGAAGAAGAATCAATGCCTTTGGATTGTGGTATTGGTGACGAGTAATGAAATATCATCTGCCAAACATATGTATGTTCATGGATGTAGCCTTTCTACTGTCCATAGCTGTTAGTCTTGCATCTGTCTTTCTATTCATATGTATAGTAAAGAAAGTATAGCAGAAATTGAAGGACTATGGATGCAATAGCATTCTGTTGGCTAGCTTTTTTGTGGGCTTCTCCACGTTTTCTTTTTATTGGTAGTTTGCCAGTAACCACTTCATAATATATAACCTTTCTCTTTACCCATCTTAATGTGTCTACTTACTATTTAGGGAGCTCTCATGACCTAGGGGTAGAAATCTATGTTGCAATCCTGAAGGCATATGGTTTGAATCCACCAGCTGCTACGAGGAGAAGGATGGGCAATCTCCTCCCTTGTGATTACTACCTCTGAACACCCTCTGGAGGGTCAGTTATGGGTTTTTTCTGATTCAAAGTCACAGAACAACGATAACAGCTATCTATTTGGGGTTGTCTGATGGCATAGTGGTAAGAAGCTGCTCTGCAATCCCAAAGGGCACGTGGTCCAAATCAACCAGATGCTCCATGAATCTCTTCTCATACAGTTCATGCCTCTGAAACCTCACTGATGGGTCAGCTATGAGTCGGTTCTACTAACAACAAACAACAATTATCTACTTATTGCTTTTTACTCCCATCTTTTGATGAACAGTCTTATTAGTTTATATGTTTCTTCAATTTTTCTATGTAGATCTGTAAGCAATTAAAATTATTATTCTTTTCCATTCTTAGACTTTTAGTTCACTTAATGTTTTTACTATTACTTTTGGTGGCATAAAATGATAATGGCAGAGAATTTTTTCAGGTGGTATAATTATCTTTAAGATTTGCTCTAGATTTTTGTTAAAATTTTTTTATTGAATCATGTAAGTTTTCCTTCTTGTTTTATAGTTTTAGTGCATTAAGTGTGTATATTTTTAAATAAGTGTTCAATTTGATTAAATGTCTTTTATTTAATTTACTATGCTGTTAATATGTTGTTAATTCCTCACTCTTTTAAAATGGCAATTTTTTCTTACAGAAAATCACCTTGCATTTCAGAGTTAAATTCTATTTGGTCATTCTGGATTTTTTTGTTGATTTGGTTTTTTGAGGGGTTTGATTGTGAGTTTTTGGTGTGTGTGTTTTGTTTGTTTTTTTGGTTTTTTTTTTTTTTACTTTAAAAATGGTTACTGGGAAGATGGGGAATATAGGGAGATGAAGAAAAAGGAAAGATTCAATGAAGACTCAAAATGACATGGGTGATGGTCCTCTGTGGCCCTCGGCCAGGTTCAAATTGTCTTCCTGTCAAACATTCTTCTAGGTGGTATAGCACTGGTCTGTGCGTTGCTGTACAGAGGTAACTCGTGGTTGCTGTGATGCTGAAGCCTGTGACAGTGATGTGCCAATCGTGGTAATGGGCACCCATGGTGGACAGTGTTGGCTGGAGCCTCCTGACTAAATCAATCCTGGAAGCAGGAGCAGCATCCACTTCCAGAATGGCTTGCCTCCGGAAACTCTATGTACGAACAGTGCTCAGGCTGTTCGTTCATAGGGTCACTATGAGTCGTCTACAACTCGACAGCATTAAACAACAACAACAACAATGATAGACAAAGATAGCTAGATAAAGTAATAATTGATGTGGCACCAAGAAGACTGAAGGAAAACAGCATAGCCTGAGTTATGTAGATGGCACAATCTTGCTTGCTGATACTGAGGAAGACCTCAAGTGCTTGCTGCAGAAGGTCAAGGAATTGAAGCTCAACATAAAAAAAAATATTCTCACCACTGGGTTGATTGGCAGCATTATGATAAACGGTGAAGAGATTGAGATTGTCAACAGCTTTAGTTCGCTTGGCTCCACAATCAATACTCTTATTACCAGCAACCAGGAAAGCAAAAGATGTATTAGGTATTAGGTAATTAGAAATGTATTAGGTAAATCTGCTGTCAGGGACCTCTCCAAAGTACTGAAGAGCAATGATGTCAGTCTGGACAGTAAGGTGCACCTGATCCAGGTCATGGTCTTCACAATTCCTTGCTATGCATCAGAAAATTGGACAATGACTAGGGATGATAAAAGGAGAATTGATGCCTTTTAGCTGTGGTGCCGTAGAAGAGTATGGACTCTATCATGGACTGCTAGGAGAACAAACAAGTTCATCCTAGAAAAAGTGAAACCAGGCTGCTCCTTGGAGGCAAGGATTCTGAAGCTCTGTCTGACATACTTTAGACATGTTGCAAGGAGGGACTAGTCCTTGGAGAGGGAATCATTCTTAGGACGGTGGAGGAACAGCATAAGAGAGGAAAACAGTGACTGGGGAAATGGGGCTAGGCATGTCAGAAATTCTAAGGACGGCTCAGGATAGAGCAAGGGCCAGAGATGTTGTACATAAGGTTGCTATGAATCACAAGCAAGTCAGCAACACAAAACAACAACAATTAGTTATATAAAATATGATGTATATGAACGATTGTATGAAACACAATGTAAATGAAAGATTGTATAAAATGCAACGTACAAAAAGTAAACACAATGCAAATGAATTCTTGTATGCAAACCAATAACAAAATTTTTAAAAAAAATATCAATAATCATTCAAGGGGGAAATGTTGCTCTGTTAATGGATGAAGTTAAGCGCAGGAGAGGAAGACCCTGGATGAGATGGATTAATACAGTGACTAGGGTACTGGGGGCAGGTGTGTTGGAGTCAGGAGACTGGCTCAGGACACGGCAGACTTCAGAGCTGCTGTACATAGGGTGGCTATAAGTTACAGCCCACTTGATGGCACATAACAACAACAACAACAACAATATGCTATTTAGGATACTTTTCTTCATCTTCTTTTATAATTATTATTGTTGTTAGGTGCCGTTCAGTCAAGTACAACCTATAGTCGCTTCAGTGACCAGCACAGCCGAGCCCTGTCCCATCCCGTGCCATCCTCACCCTCGCTGACATACGAGAGTCCATTGCAGCAGTCAGTCCATCTGGTTGAGGGTCTTCCTTTCCTTTGCCGACCCTCTACCTTTCTGAGAATATTGAATATCGACCTATACATTTCTTTTCTTAAACTATTCTATCATGTTTTAGTATCTAGGGAATGCTCATTTTCTGTAATATTGAAATTGTTTTATAAAAACACTATTTATTCCCTAAAAGTTTCTTAAACATGCTGACCTGCTATCTCTTTTCCTTGTGGTTGTTAGGTGCCATCAAGACCACGCTTATCCACAGAGACCCTGTGAGCTATACACCAACCCTATGAACAAAAAACTTGGTTCTCTGGCTCTCTGCTGTACCATCTTCCCTGTCTCCACCAAGCTCAAACTCATGGTTCCCATCCTTGTGTCAATTTCCGTTGTTAAGGATCTTCCTCTCTTTCACTAACCTTGAACTTTGAACAGCATTAGGCCTTTTTCCAAAGACTTGTGCCTCCTGGCAACATGTCCAAAGTGTATCAGATCAAATTTCACCACCCTCACTTCTAAGAAGCAGCTTGATTGCAATTCCCCTAAGACAGATTTGTTTGTTGTCTTTCTTTAGGAGATAATATTAAAAAAGAAAGGGAGATCTGGTGAGTCTGGAGACAGCCACGCTGCTAACCTAAGCTGAGCCTCTCTGATGACTCTCTCTGTGAGTGAAACATGACCAGTCTCAAGTGCAATTTACAGCTTCAGAAACCAGTGGAGGGTCTTCTAAGTCAGTTCCAATACAACAATAATGAGTGTGAAGGGTGGTGGGTTTTTTTACTGTATTAGAAGTCTATTTATATATTCACCAATGAACAGTTATTGACTAAGTCCATTCTGAATAAAGTTGTCGGAATGAAATTGTTGAAAATATTCTTGTAGGCTATAGAAAAAAATCATATACATTTGGAATGACATTCGTTCCTCCTTTGCTAATCATCTTTGTATTTAATTTCTCTTTTGCAGTCTTGTGCTAGATTATTAGATTATTTTTAGATGAGCTTTGTAAATAATCTTTCTATATGTCTTCTATCTTAAGGATTTTGAGTGGGGGGGGTTTAATTTCCTCCCTCCTTGTCTTTGAGGTTACAAGTTTTCAGCACAATTTGTGAGCTGATATTGTGTTCATTTACTTTGGGTCTTTTATAAAAATATATTTGCTGTTGCTGTTGTTATGTGCCGTTGAGTCACCTGCGACTCATAGCGACCCTATGTACAACAGCCCTAAACTCTGCTCTGTCCTGTGCCAATCGCACCATCCTGACACTCCCATCCCAATTATCCCAGTCACTGAATCAATCCACCTCATAGAGGGCCTTCCTCTCCTGCGCTGTCCCTCCACCCTCCCAAGCATGATGTCTCTCTCTAAGGACCAGTCTCTCCTCACAACATGTCCAAATTATGTTAGACAGAGCCTTAGAATCCTTGCCTCGAAGGAGCCACCCGGTTTAACCCTTTCCAGGACGAATCTGTTTGTTTTCCTAGCAGTCCATGGTATTCTCAATACTCTTCTCCAGCACCACAGCTCAAAGGCATCAATTCTCCTTCTATCCTCCTTGCTCATTGTCCAATTCTCTGATGCATAACAGGTGATTGCGAAGACCATGGCCTGTATCACACGCACCTTAGTCTCCAAAGATACACCATTGTTCTTCAGCACTTTGGAGAGGTCCCTAACAGCAGACTTTCCCATTGCAATGCACCTTTTAATTTCCTGGCTGCTGGTGCCAAGACTGTTGACTATGGAGCCAAGCAAACTAAACCTGTGTACAATCTCAATCTCTTCACCATCCATCCTGATGCTGCCAATTGGTCCAGTGGTGAGAATCTTTGTCTTCTTGACATTGAGCCTCAATCCATATTGTAGGCTGCAGTCCTTGACACTCTGCAGCAGGCGCTTCAGGTCCTCCTCAGTTTCAGCAAACAGGGTTGTGTCATCCGCATAACGCAGATTGTTGATAAATCGTCCACCAATCTTGACCCCACATTTCTCCTCATAGAGCCCAGCCTCCCGGATAATCTGTTCTGCATATAGGTTGAAAAGGTATGGAGATAGGATGCATCCCTGGCGTACCCCCTTCCCAATTTTGAACCATGCAGTGTTCCCTTGCTCTGTTCTGATGACTGCCTCCTGGTCCAAGTATAAGTTTCGCATTAGAATGATCAAGTGTTCTGGGATTCCCATTCTTCTCAGAGTCAGCCATAGTTTGTTATGATCTACACAGTCAAATGCCTTTGCATAGTCAATGAAACACAGATAGACATTCCTCTGGTATTCCCTGCTTTCAGCCAAGACCCATCTAACATCAGCTACAATATCTCTAGTACCACGACCCCTTCTAAACCCAGCCTGGACTTCTGGTAGTTCTCTGTTGATGTGCTGTTCCAGTCATTTTTTTATAATCTTCAATAAAATCTTGCTTGCATGTGAAATCAGTAAGCTTGTTCTGTAGTTTCCACATTCTGTTGGGTCACCTTTCTTTGGGATAGGAACAAATATCGATCTCTTCCAGTCAGTTCGCCAAGTGGTCGTTCTCTAGATTTCTTGGCACAATTTGGTGAACGCGTCCATGGCAGCATCTGTTAACTGAAATATGTCAATTGGTATACCAATATATTGAAATATGTCAATTGCTATACCAATATATATACCAAAATATATTTAGGTCATAATAAAGTATGAACATCAAAAAAATGGAAATTTTAGACCAGTTGTATTTAGACTCAACTTGTGCATGATCCTATAAGCACTTGCTTAAACAGAATAAGTTGAACTCATCTGGTTCAAATTCAAGAAGAGTGTGTGTCAGGGCTGTATCTTTTCATCATACCTATTCAATCTGTAATAGAAGCAAATAATCTGAGAAGAAGCTGGTCTATATTAAGAAGAATGTGGCATCAGTTTTGGAGGGTGACTCCTCAACGACCTTCAAAGAGAAGAGGAATTGTAGCACTAAAGAATATCAAAGACTGTAGCCTTTAGTAAGGCTTGCATGTGAACAGAAAGAAACATCCTCACAACTGGACCAATAAGCTACATCATGATTGATGGAGAGAACCCTGAAGTTGTGAATGATTCCATTTTACTTTGCTCCACAAGCAACACTGATGATTATAGCAATCATAAAGTCAAATGTTGCATTTCATTGGGAAAATCTACTGCCAAGAACTTTAAAGAAGTGATAAAGAGCAAGGATGCCACTTTAAAGACTAAGATGTACCTGACCTAAGCTACAGTATTTTGATTAATTGGGAAGACTAGAAGAGAACTGATGCCTTTGCATTGGGGTGAGGAATATTAAAAATACCACACACTGACAAAAGAACAAACTCATATGTCTTGGTAGTAGTACATTCACAGTGATCATTAGAAGTAAAAAAAAAATGGTGAGACATTGTCTTACATATTTTGGGGATGTTGTTAGGGGAGGACAGTTCATTGAGAAAGAAATCATGCTGGAAAAAGCAGAGGGTCAGAGAAGGCAAGAAGGATTCGAAATAAGATGAATTGATGAACTGACTGTAACAGTGGGTTTCTGCACAGCAGAGACTGTGAAGTTGGTGCCGGATGAGCACGATTTCAATCTGCTCTATATAGAGTCAGTTTGGGTCAGAGCTGACTCAGCTGCTCTTAACCAAAACAAGACCAAGGAACAAAAACTCTGCCAAATCAGAGCCTCTAAGCTGAGTCTGCCTCAGAGTGACCCTCTGTCAAATTTCTGAGCCTGTAAATCTTGACTAGAGGAAACTTTCTCTGCAGGGCAGCTGGTACATTTGAACCACTAACCTTTTATAGTTCATCTTTAACTATTGTGACACAAGAATCCCAGAGCACTTAACTGTGCTCATGCAGAACCTATACCTGGACCAGGAGGCTGTTGTGCAAACAGAGTACAGAGAGGGGAACACTATATTGTTTAAAATTGAGAAGGGAGTACATCAGGGTTGTATCCTTTCTCCATACCTATTCAATCTGTATGCTGAGAAAATTATTCAAGAAGCCAGACTCTATGAAGAGTAGTGCAGCATCAGTATTGGAAGGAGACACATCAATATAACCTGTGTTATGCAGATGACACAACCTTACTTGCTGAAATTGAGGAGGACTTAAAGCACTTGTTGCAGAAGAGCAAGGAATGCAGCCTTCGGTATGAATTGTTTCACAATGTCAAGAAAACAAAGATTCTTAATACTGGACCAATAGGTAGAGTCTTCATGGATGGAAAGGAGATTAAAACTATCAACAACTTCATCATGCTTGGGTCCACAATTAACATCCTCAGCACAAGCAGTCAGGAAATAAAGAAATGCATTGCACTAGGAAAATATGCAGTTAGGAACCTTTCTAAAATCTTGAGGTGTAATGTCAGTTTGAGGACTGACATGCATCAGGACTGAGTGCATCTGACTCAGACCATAGTCTTCCCAATTACTTGCTGTGTGTCTGAGAGCTGGACAATGAATAAAGAGAAAAAGAATTGACATCTTTGAACTGTGGTGTTGGAAAATAGCACTGAACATCCCATGGACAGCCAAGAGAACAAATAGGTGTGTCATGGAGAAGGTGCAGCCAGAGTGCTCTTCGGAGGCAAGAACGATGAGGCTTAACCTCACATACACAGACTGCTAGGAGGGGCCATTCCTTGCAGGAGGACATGATATTGGGAAGGCTGGAGGGTTGGCAAAGAAGAGGAAGACCCTCAACCAGGTTGATTGGCACAGGGAGAGTTGCAGTGGGCTCTTGCGTGTCAGGAAGAGTGGGAATGGCACAGGATAGAAAAGGGTTCAGATCTTTTGTTCATGGGGTCACTATGAGTTGTACTCAACTTGATGGCACCTAACAACAACATTTTAGTTAACAGTGCAACTATGTCACTAGCACTCCTTAACATCAAGTTCTTATGGTTTCTAAAGATGTCATATTTTTGTTTACTTCCTAAGTTACGGTACATAGGTGTTCTGGAGATTTTTTTTTTTAAGTCTTAAAAACACTATTACTTTCTCTGTCAGAAAAGATAAAAATCCAGACATACATGTATGTATGTGTGTGTTGGTCATCTCACTCTGGTTATATTTCTAATTTAGCTGAATGTTTATTTAAAAAGGTGGATTGAAGAATATTGTTGTTGTTGTTATTGTTAAGTGCTGTTGAGTCATGGACGACTCATAGTGACTCTATGAACTAAAGACCTGGACACCTGTATGACTTTCGTCCTTTCTCCAGGTTCACAGAGTTTCCAGAAACAAGGTATTTTGGAAGTGGATGCCACTCCTGCGTCCAAGCTTGTTTTAATCGGGGAGCACCACCAAACACTGTCCACCATGGGTAACCATTCTCGCATTTGACTCATCAGTGTCACAGTGTTCGGCTTCTCAGCAACCACGAGTTACCTCTGTACAGCAGGTGGACCCACCAGGGCTATATGACCTTCCGGCTGGAAGCAAGATTCACAACACACCACCCCTCAGCCTACTGGCGTGGCCAGACATTTCAGTATTTTACAATTTTAGCACACCCAAATGCTAGCGGACTCTTCACCAGAGACCCACAATTCCTTGAAATAAAGTATTTTTTATTACTATTGGGCAGAGTTGTTCTTTCAAATATTTTGTTTACTCCAAGATTAAGCTTTCTGGTTTTGTTCCCCATCCTTTACCCTCTCTGCTAGACCTTCCCCAGTAGAGTTTTCCCTTTTACAGAAAGGTACATGTAATTACAATTAGCATTATAATGCTATCAAATTTTTGCTATACATATTTTGAAGCTGTATTTCTGGATTTACACAATTTCATTATTTTATTGACTTTATTGCTCACTCCACTAAAAAAAAAGTTATTGAGAGATAATTTCCCTTTGCTATTACCCAGTGTTGTTCTTTATCTCTATTAATTGTTCTGCCTACAATTCCATTTTGTCTGATTTTAATTTGCTATATTGGTTTTTTATTACTTTAGGGTTTTGCCAGGAGAGTATATGTTATTATATATTTTTCATTTCTTTATTTTCAACCTCTTTGTGTGGTTTTAAGTATCTTTTGGAACCAATATAAACCTGAATTTAAAAATCTGATTATTTCTGTTTTTAAGTGATGAGTTTAACTCACTGACAATTTTATGGTTATTGATATATTTGTACTTCTTTTTTCCACGTAAATGAGTCTTTCTTGTTTGCTGTCATTTATACTTGCTTCCATCACTGCATTTCCTGTACTTTATTGGCTTGATTTGTCTTTATTTTTCCATCGGCTCGTTTGGAAGTTGTAAATTATATCTCTAATATTTTTAGTAGCATTGAGTTTTAAGCATACACAGGAAACCATAAATTTTACCAAAACTCCCATAAATTTATTCTTTTTTTCACTTTCCAAAAGAAGTCAAGTTTCCACAGGCATAATTTTTTTTTCTTTCGTTTACCCTCCTCCTACCATTATCTAGAATTTTAACTAAATCTTTGCTTTAAAAAAAGAATCGCTATGAGGGAGAGAATAGTTTAAAAGTATATTTTAGGGCATTATGTTTATCATAAGAGTATGGAATGAGGGTTGCAGAGTGGATTATCTTTGGGGGGGATTGTGC